>NC_085993.1:45214679-45817179 GCF_030014385.1 Trichomycterus rosablanca | reverse complement strand
CTGTGTACCTGTGTACCTGAGGACTTGGCTTCCTGCCATTCTAGAACACACCTGTTGACAGACCCTAACATTACATAAAGCTAGTTGGTGAAATATGTTTATTTGTGATTTTTACATCACTATATTGGGCATTTCGCCCAATATACCACCTTTTGTTTCTACACTCACTGTCCATTTTATCAGCTTCACTTACCATATAGAAGCACTTTGTAGTTCTACAATTACTGACTGTAGTCCATCTGTTTTTATGTGCTTTGTTAGCCCCCTTTTATGCTGTTTTTCAATGGTCAGGACAACCACAGGACCACCACAGAGCAGGTATTATTTAGGTGATGGATCATTCTCAGCACTGCAGTGACACTAACACGGCGGTGTGTTAGTGTGTGTTGTGCTGGTATGAGCGGATCAGACACAGCCGCGCTACCGAGTTTTAAAATACTGTGTCCACTCACTGTCCACTCTAGTAGACACTCCTACCTAGTTGGTCCACCTTGTAGATGTAAAGTCAGAGACGATCGCTCATCTATTGCTGCTGTTTGAGATGGTCATTTTCTAGACCTTCATCAGTGGTCACAGGACGCTGCCCACAGGGTGCTGTTGGCTGGATATTTTTGGTTGGTGGACTACTCAGTCCAGCAGTGACATTGAGGTGTTTAAAAACTCCAGCAGCGCTGCTGTGCCTGATCCACTCATACCAGCACAACACACACTAACACACCACCACCATGTCAGTGTCACTGCAGTGCTGAGAATGATCCACCACTTAAATAATACCTGCTCTGTAGGTATGGCTGATCAGTGTATATTGTAATGTTGGGGATACTGGGGGTCACGCCTACCAGACTTCTATTTGGGGTTGAAGGACTGACTTGTGAAGAGTTGAACTGCATTATGGGAAGTTACAGTTTTCATGTTGTCTATAGCCTATATGCACATGGGAATTGTACAGAACATAGCATTAGGTTTTGTCAAGTGATGAAGCTGTCTTAGGAAAAGATGTTCAATGAATTGATTGTTTTACAGAACGTTCTTTTGTGTCAGGCCTCAATACTTAATTCTCATACATTTAACTCAGATGCAGAAACCAAAAGGCAAAAATGTTCATGAGCCAGGTTCAAAACAGACTGTCAAAGAAGAGAACAGTTCCGGACTAGGGGTTTGGGAGAAGAGAAAGCACCCAGCAGAGGATGGCACACCTGTAGAGGAGGCTGATATAATTGTATTTTACCCACACAAAACTGGGGTCTCTGGAACTCCAAAGAACAAAACAATAAAGTCAATGTCAACAGGACACAAGGATTAACAACTAAAATATGTTTTATGTTCTGAGACAAATACATGAACATTGATGTGAACATTTGTCTAACGGTGTAAGAAACCGAAGTCCAGGCACATTTAACAATCAAACCACAACTCATTCTTCATTAACAACATTTACTTTGTATATATCTTCGCGTCTCTGCATTGTGATTGGAATCTGTTGACGTACATCAGCCAGGTACTGCAGGTCTGTACAAAAATAGAAAAAAATAGAAACATGATGTTCATACAGCGAGGTCCTTTTTATTAATACACTTTCTGACATGAGGGATTAATATTATTTAAATTATTTTATAGTCCATGCCCCCTTAGAATAAACAGGCACTGCAAATCAAATTAACACTATAATATCCTGACTATTTTACTAATCAGATGAAACATTTCTACATTAAAAGGAGTGGTGTTCTCCAGGGTGACAGTGTCTCTATTCCAAGGGCAAGTGCTCACCGAAAAGTTTAATAAACTGAATCATAAGCTAAGTTCTTTAAATCTAAGTCATTAGATTTTGGCAGAGGGCCAGTATATTGGACAGCACTCATGACCATTCCTGAATTTTTTTCTGTTTTATTGGTTCCATTCCTTCAGTAAAGTTTAAGAAACTAGAATCTATGCTATGGTGTATTAACATGCACGCTTTTTAAAAATTACTTTTATTAAGTAACATAAAATCAGGTTTTGTGCTTATTTAGGTTATTAAATTAATAACCATTGCCCTAAATATGCTGTGATCATTATTCTATGTACTCATTTTTAAAGAGCTGCACATCTGGATTCAAGGCTGTGTTTTTTTAGTAGTAAAACTCACCAATATCAGCATACACTACAGACTCCTCTGACCCTGCTTTCGTGATTACCTCGCCCCTACAAGAGCAAAGAACACAGTTAGTATTACTTACACAATGCCACACAGCTGAAGGTCACCAGTCATGGTGTTTAGCTTTCACATTCTGTAGCAAAATATTTAGCCAAGTATAATATACAAGAATAGTACAGTACAGTGTTTAATCACTGTTTTACCTGAAGGAACATTTAAAGACCCAAACAAAACATAAGGTTTAAACCTGGGCAGAGTAAAATTACTGACCAAGGGTTGACAACAGAGCTGTGACCCCAAGCCACATAGCTGGCACTTTCATCTCTTGCTGGTGAAGCAGTGGCCAGATACACTTGGTTATCCACTGCCCTACACAAAGAAAGAAAGAAAATCAGCCAAGTTGTGCATAATGTGATAGCTAAATGAAATTAAATAAAAATCATCAAAAGAGTTGGTCTCGTCTGTGAGGTACCCTATTTATCAAATGTAAGGGACACCCATAGGACCCTAATTGACCAGATGATTACATTGTGATCCATCCTCAGCACTAAACTGACAGTGTTGTTGGGATTTTACTATACAGTTTAAACTTCCTGGCCTCTTTATTATGAACACACACCCTGTTAGAACTGTGTGTTAATCTTATTCTAGTCTTTCATCAGTAAACACTGTCTAGTTACACAACGCTGTTGACTGTATAGCAGCATTGCCATTAAGGGTCCTAAAAATCACAGCAGCACTGCTGCACCTGCTACTCTCATACCAGTCAAACACACTATCACCATATTTGTGTCACTGAAGTGCTGAGAATGGTCCAGAGCAATGGATGGACTACAGTCAGTTATTGTATACACACCAAGTACGGTAGGTATGGTTTAACAAAAATAGTTAATAAATGTATATAGCAGACAGATATAACTAGCAAAGTGCTCAGTGAGTTGAGTGTATATGGCAAATATTGTACATTTTCTGGATCCATTTTCTTTTTACCATTTTTATTATCAATTAATAACAGACAAAACAGCACAGACAAAACATACAACATATTACATCAGTTTAACATACATACTATTTTAAGGTGCCATAGTGTTCTATTAAATCAAATGGCATGAAAATTTGCCTACTGTAAAATAAAAAACAAAACTAATAATACAAACTACTTTTGAATTGGCAGTAAAGAGCAGAGTAACTGACCGTGCCCTCTGGAGCAGCTCCCAGTGAGCTGGCCCTGTGGTCATGTTGAAGGCACCAGGATATACCAACAGCTGGCAACCTACACACAGCAAATAGAAGATGGACAGTTAGATGTAGAGTTATTAGTTCTTTGAATTCATTTATATTCTAGCTACGCCTGTAATATTTGGGCTGTTTTGCGAAAACCTTCACAAACCCAGAAAAGTGGCATGATTAAATTCAAATATAATATTTGTACTACTGTATGGATGTCAATAAAGAGTACTTATCAATGACACCTTTGGGTAAAATGAAAATATCAAAAAAATGCCAAGAGAAAAGCTGCAGGCCACAGGAAGCATTTAGCCTGCAGGTCAGACTTTTAATAAAGTTTATTTAACATCACCGCTTAAAGTTTGATGTACAGTTATTAGTTTTTTCAAATTCATTTATATTCTAGCTACGCCTGTAAAATTTGGGCTGTTTTGCAAAAACCTTCACAAACCCAGAAAAGTGGCATGACTGCCCATGTAATCTTATCATTTTATAAATGAATAAATCTCAAGATCTGCTAATTATTTCCTGCACCATTTTGTCTGGCAATCTATCGAATAAAAACAACTTAATCACTAATCTGGCTTCATCCACATGTTTTCCTCACTCATCCTGTAATCTAATGCTATCCAATAGTCAGAAATATTTGCATTAAACAATTTGTAAAACTGCTTAATTGTTCACCTCCTAAGCAAAAATGCATACATTCAAATATTATACATTCAAATAATATAGATCTTTTTTCCTTTAACACTCGAGCATGAATTACATCTGTAAAACATCTCAACTTAACAGTTAATCAGTTTCATTCTTAACCTCTGATTCTTAAACACGATTACTACATTTTAATAAATGATTTACCTGTAGCCCTGGACCTACCACAGCTCTGGATTAAGTACATAAAAGAAGGTCTGTTCACATACACTATATAGCAAAAAGTATTTGGACACCTGACTATAAACTTGTTGGACATCCAATTTCAAAAACAAGTGGTATTATATAGAGTGACCTCCATGTGACCATTTCAGCTATAACATCAGTGTCCAATAAGGCTTCTCACAAGACTTTGAAGTATGTGTGTGGGAATTTGTGCCTATTTAGTCAGAAGAGCATTTGAATGGCTGGGTACTGATGTTGGTTAAAAAGGCCTCAATTAATGTGTCAGTTCATTCCAAAGCTGTTCAGTGGGGCTCTGGGCCGGTCACTGGAGTTTCTTTAAACCAAGCTTTCCTTCATGTCTTCATAGACCTTGTGTTGTGCACAGAGCCACAGTCATGGAGGGAATAAGTCACATTTATTGCCACTGTAAATGTGTGCCCTTTGCTTTCTGCTCAAGGCGCCTGCACTAGTGATGAATGATCTGGAGCCCTTGTGTGAAAATTGCAAACCAATGCCAAGAGTGAAGCTGTATACCACAGGGAGCATTTAGCTTGCAGGTCAGACTTTTAATAAAGCTTATTTAACATCACCGTTTAAAGTTTTGCAATGCATGCAACTGCCAACTTACCTTTCCTAGCATAGATCTGTGCAAGTTCAGCAAAGCGTATGTCATAGCAAATCCCCACTCCCACTCGACAGAATGCTGGGAAAGAAATAGAGGTTATTCAACTACTATTAAATCTCATTTACATAAAGGCTTGGTTTTATACACTTACGAGTTTCAAACATGGATAAACTGTTGCCTGGGTTTAATGTCTCAGACTCCTGAAAACGTATTTTTCCAGGGACATCAATGTCAAAGAGATGGATCTGCAGAGAGAACACAGAGTAAGCACTTTATTTTACATTCCTATATTTGGGCTAAGTGGGTAGCACTGTCGCCTCACAGCAGGGTTCGATCCCCAGGTGGGGCGATCTGGGTCCGTTCTGTGTGGAGTTTGCATGTTCTCCCCGTGTCTGCGTGGGTTTACTCCGGGTGCTCCGGTTTCCTTCCACAGTCCAAAGACGTGCAAGTGAGGTTAATTGGAGACACTAAATTGTCCATGACTGTGTTTGATATAACCTTGAGAAGTGATGAACCTTGTGTAATGAGTAACTACCGTTCCTGTCATGAATGTAACCAAAAGTGTAAAACATGACGTTAAAACCCTAATAAACAAACAAACAATACATTCCTATATTTCTTTTAATACATATCCTCAATAATAGATCACAATTTCTATTTTTAGTAGCTTAGTGCTTTGTATTTATCCCTAATTTAATGATGATGTATAAACACTTTTTGCATAATTAAATGTTTTAAAAGTCCTCCACTAAAAGTGATGCAGATTTTTTTTTTATATATTAATTTGCATGTGTTTATTTATAGACCAAATAATGCACAGGACAGTAAGGGTCACTAAAATGAATGAAAACTCCAACAGTGACCAGATCTTAACACTTATAAAAGGTGTGATCTGTGATATTTTTGTTGGAATAATGTTTATTGGTAAAAAATACTTTTAGTTGACTAACCTTTCTGTGTTTTACCAGTAATTTACCATCAGGACCAAAAACTGTGCAGGTATTAAAGAGCTTCCCTCCATCCTCCTCAGGTATGGATCCTGGAAAACATAAACATACATATTTTGCAGTTGGAGTAAAAGCATTTCTGTCTTCTCTGACAATCATCAAGTGGCAGCCAATCCAAGGCTGTGTGCTTATGCAGCTGAAATGGGAAATTTTGGCCTCTTTTTAACTAAACTGACAAGCCTATTAGCATTGCATGAGCTGCAGCTTGTCTAAGGGAAAGTGTGTCAAAGGGGCCAACAGAAGTGTGTCCAAATAGCCAGTGATTATAGTTGGGGAGGACTGGGTTACAATATATTGACTATTCGTCTTTAATATTATTCTAAAGGACAGAATGTACTACTATAAGACATAATTTCTTAGTTGTGTGAAACTTGGGCTATTCTATCCATCACAGTGCTGTGAATAGGTGCATATCTGACCAAATTTTAGCCTAGTGAATCTCTTTTTTGTTGTTTTACACTATGGTTACGTTCATGACAGAAACGGTAGTTACTCATTACACAAGGCTCATTAGTTCACACAAGGTTATATCGAACACAGTCATGGACAATTTAGTATCTCCAAAACTGGAGTTCCTGGAGGAAACCTACGCAGACACGAGGAGAACATGTAAACTCCACACAGAAAGGACCTGGACCACCCCACCTGGGGATCGAACCCAGGACCTTTTTGCTCTGAGGCGACAGTGCTACCCACTTAGCCACCGTGCCGCCCGTGAGCCTTTGGAACTATTTATGTAGCTGATATTTTCATGACAGCGACAGGAGCTCTGAACTGAATAAATAGCATAAGCTAATAAAATTATGGCACACAAGAAACATAATTTATAAATTTAAATTGTTTTATAATATTCCGTGTTAAATTTATCTTGTTTGTAAAAATTTTCTGTTACCCAATCTGAAACCCAGGTGACTCTGTGTGCGGCTCTGACCCCAAGGCTGAGAAACCCCTTGCTATAGAATTAATTAAGAGTAAATCTCGTTGTTTGAATCTTTTTACACAGATACATAAATAAACTGTAAAATAAAGAAAGTTTTCACTGCTGAACTAAAACATGCATTAAGATTTAAATTGTATTCAAATTTGGTATAATGCAAACAGTCTAAAGTACAGAAAATGCAGATTTCTCCAGTGTGACCCCTTTAATAGTCTCACCGCCAACTAGGTATATCCCACACTCCTTAGCAGCGTCCGACAGCACCTGGCTTGATTGTCCGGGGATCTTCTCAGCGTACTCTGCAAAGTAACCTGTTCCATATGGAGAGTTGAAGCATTCCTACAGAAACACAATCACTTGTATAAAAATCAACATTGCTAACATCATACAATAGAAATAAAGGTCTAGAGTAGACAGACAATCATTAATGTAATCATGTGATCTCACTTACAGGTAACACCACGACTTTTGCCCCCTGGCCTGCTGCCTCCTTCACCAGTCTTTTAGCGCGGTTTAAGTTGTCAGCCTTTAACTTTGTTACGTGCAGTTGCACCACTGCCAGACGAAACTCTGTAAAATATTTTCATTTTCTTTATTACTCAGCATCCAAAAAATTCATCAGCTGAAATACACTATCTGGTCAAAGGTTTAGCAACACCTATTGCTAACAGCTTTATAAAATCAGTTATAAAAATTAACTGTCTGTTTTACCACCGCTTTATCCTCAGGTCAGGGTTGCAGTGGGTCTAATTCATTGGGTGAAAGCTAGGAAACACCCCAGACAGGTCACCAGTCCATTACAGGGCAGACACAAACACACACATTCACATACACACACACACTTACACTTAGGGCAATTTCAGTAGCTTCAATTGGCCTAACTGCATGTCTTTAACTTGAGGTCCCGGAGGAAACCCACATGGATACAGGGAGAACATGCAAACTCCACAAAGAAAGGATCCTGGCCACCTAGCAAGGGAATCAAACAAATCGGGGAATTTAAATAAATACTTCAGCATAGCAGTGCATCTTTAAGACAGACAGACAGAAAGACAAAGCAAAACTGACATCTTGGTAACATCACAAGTATAAACATTTTTGATATTTGATGAGACAAATCAAATGTTACAATTTATACATCATTAATAAGCTGACCTGTTCTGGTTCTTTACCTTTTTATCAAACAGGCCACAGTTAATATTTAACCAGGACAACAAACAGTTTTCTGTTTTTCTTGTCCATGACGTTCTTTAGCTGCTTTATTCTTGAAAATTTTTTTAATCATGTACCCTTGTATTTTTAAAAAAATTATATTGTAGAAAAGGTAATAAACACAGGCCAAAACTCCCCTGTACTACAAATGGAAACTAGTTTTTAACATAGGGTGGAATAATACAATGACATGAATTATAAATTGTAATAAATTATGTCATAATATGCTTTCTGACAGATCTGCAGGTTTTGTTAGTACTTTTTTAGTGTTTAAAGTCCAACACTACTTTAAGCAGCAAGAAGCTAAATGTTTTTTTCTGTATGTTTCAATACACTAATCGAGCACTTCATTAGGTACACATACTCACTAAATATTTTAAGCTACACCAACCATACATTTAAACTTTTCAGGTATACAATTACTGACTGTAGCCCATCTGTTGCTCTCTACAATGTCACACACAAAAGTACAAAGAAAAGATTTCCAAAGTTTTTACTTGACAACTTATATGTATTTTGTATATATAAATTTTGAATTTGATGCCTGCAACACAGAGTTATGTTTACCACAGTGTTACATCACATTTCCTATTAATAAGACTTTGTAGTGGTTTGGGAATTGATTCTAATTGTTACAGTTTTGCAAGTGGATTTTTGGCCTATGTTTTCTTGATACAAAACTACAGTTGTTTAAAAGTCCATGCTTGACATTGCCTGATTCTCCTACTCATGATTTCGCATAATTTTCTAGTAAGGAACAAAACTGGGCTGAAGGCAGACCAGTCAAGCACATAGATAGAGCTCTTTTAGAGATTGTCTGTGGGAATTTGTGTCTATTCAATCAAAACTGTATGTGTGAGGTCAGGCAATTGACATTCCATTTCGTTTAGTGGAGTTGAGTTGAGTTGAGTAACTACTGTTTATCTAGAAATCAGATTGAACAGTGTTTTACTCTCCAGCTGTTTTAATGTGTGTTACTGTTTTAATGTGCTGTTTCCATTTTATTATGTAATTGCTTACTACTTTCTTCACAATGTGTAGCAATGCATGAAATCTTGTGTTCCATGTCAGGTTATTTGTGTTAATATGTATAATCAGGCATTAATGGATAACTGCTAGGTGCCAAATCTTTGGCATAATACATTTTCCACAGCTAGAAAGAGCCAAACATCATGATTTTCCTTGAAATGTCTGCATTAATAATTTACAAAACGATACAATAAAGTAAGATTTCAGCGTTGTAGGTACTTTAATAATTCATCTGAAAGGAAAACTTTCATTCACAACACCAAGCTGCTGCTATAACAATATATTTACCATTACATTTAGATGTGTATTTAAAATAATATTATATTTACCATTACATTTAGCTGTGTATTTAAAATAATAATATATTTACCATTACATTTAGCTGTGTATTTAAAATAATAATATATTTACCATTACATTTAGATGTGTATTTAAAATAATATATTTACCATTACATTTAGCTGTGTATTTAAAATAATATATTTACCATTACATTTAGCTGTGTATTTAAAATAATATATTTACCATTACATTTAGATGTGTATTTAAAATAATATATTTACCATTACATTTAGCTGTGTATTTAAAATAATATTATATTTACCATTACATTTAGCTGTGTATTTAAAATAATATATTTACCATTACATTTAGCTGTGTATTTAAAATAATAATATATTTACCATTACATTTAGATGTGTATTTAAAATAATATATTTACCATTACATTTAGCTGTGTATTTAAAATAATATATTTACCATTACATTTAGATGTGTATTTAAAATAATATATTTACCATTACATTTAGATGTGTATTTAAAATAATATATTTACCATTACATTTAGCTGTGTATTTAAAATAATATTATATTTACCATTACATTTAGCTGTGTATTTAAAATAATAATATATTTACCATTACATTTAGCTGTGTATTTAAAATAATATTATATTTACCATTACATTTAGATGTGTATTTAAAATAATATTATATTTACCATTACATTTAGATGTGTATTTAAAATAATATTATATTTACCATTACATTTAGATGTGTATTTAAAATAATATATTTACCATTACATTTAGCTGTGTATTTAAAATAATATTATATTTACCATTACATTTAGATGTGTATTTAAAATAATATATTTACCATTACATTTAGCTGTGTATTTAAAATAATATTATATTTACCATTACATTTAGCTGTGTATTTAAAATAATAATATATTTACCATTACATTTAGCTGTGTATTTAAAATAATAATATATTTACCATTACATTTAGCTGTGTATTTAAAATAATATATTTGCCATTACATTTAGCTGTGTATTTAAAATAATAATATATTTACCATTACATTTAGCTGTGTATTTAAAATAATAATATATTTACCATTACATTTAGCTGTGTATTTAAAATAATATATTTACCATTACATTTAGCTGTGTATTTAAAATAATATATTTACCATTACATTTAGCTGTGTATTTAAAATAATATTATATTTACCATTACATTTAGATGTGTATTTAAAATAATATATTTACCATTACATTTAGCTGTGTATTTAAAATAATATTATATTTACCATTACATTTAACTGTGTATTTAAAATAATATTATATTTACCATTACATTTAGCTGTGTATTTAAAATAATATTATATTTACCATTACATTTAGCTGTGTATTTAAAATAATATTATATTTGCCATTACATTTAACTGTGTATTTAAAATAATATTATATTTACCATTACATTTTAGCTGTGTATTTAAAATATTATATTTACAATTACATTTAGATGTGTATTTAAAATAATATTACACTTACCATTACATTTAGCTGTGTATTTAAAGTAATATTATATTTACCATTACATTTTAGCTGTGTATTTAAAATATTATATTTACAATTACATTTAGATGTGTATTTAAAATAATATTACACTTACCATTACATTTAGCTGTGTATTTAAAGTAATATTATATTTACCATTACATTTTAGCTGTGTATTTAAAATAATATTATATTTACCATTACATTTAGCTGTGTATTTAAAATAATATTATATTTACCATTACATTTAGCTGTGTATTTAAAATAATATTATATTTACCATTACATTTCAGCTATGCATTTAAAGTAATATTATATTTAAATTACATTTCAGCTATGCATTTAAAGTAATATTATATTTACCATTATATTTTAGCTATGCATTTAAAGTAATATTATATTTAAATTACATTTCAGCTATGTATTTAAAATAATATTATATTTACCATTATATTTTAGCTATGCATTTAAAGTAATATTATATTTACCATTACATTTAGCTATGCATTTAACATGTAGTCAGTGAAGGTCTGAACATAGAAATGCATTTCCTAACTTCCCACTTAGCTACAGTCTCAGTAAAACCCGCTACACATTCATAAAATTCAATTTTAATGCTTTAAAAACTATAAACTGATCACTCACTTGTCATCGCCATAGTTTTTCACCTTTTAAAGACTGTAAATACAAACGACTGTACTCGGCTGTGTTCCAAATTGCTTCACTCCCTCTACATAGGAACGTTAGCTATATGGTATATGTGATGCACTTTGAGCGCCAGCTAGTGAACTATTAGCTATTTGGGACTGTACCATCCTTTCGCCGACCAATCACAGAGTAGCGCTTTCGTTCGCTTATTAAACATGTTCTTTCAATAAAAGTCCTAGTAAGTCATATAAAAGTCCTACAGTATCAATTCATTAAAACAATAATATTAATAATAAACGACAATAAAATAGTAATAATAATAATTTGTTTCTTCGCCATTTATTTCATTTCCTTAGATTGTAAATGTAGATTTTAATGATTTGTTCTACTTAAAAAACGACACTGCATGGCATTGCTGTCTTGAGATTTTTTTTGTTTGCTTTTGACTTAATGATGATTGAAATATACATACAGCATGTTAGATCTTTAGATTGGTGGTGTTAAAGAGGTCTATAATGTCATTTAACTTTGTGGCATGGCCTAATAATTAATTGTTAGTCATTAAGACTGACTTCACTTAGTAACTTCTTTGTGCTCTTATAAATGAATAGAAATAGTTTGACTGCACCCATTAAAGTCCAAGAACCACACAAAAATAAACTTAACAACTCTTAATGTTTTCCAAGTTTGTGAAGACTTAACACATCTGTGCATCTAATTATCAGATACCACTAATATTCTTTTATTTTTAGAAATCATTTTATCCTGGTCATGGTTGCGGTCGGTCCAGCGCCTCCAAAACACTGGATACAAGGTGGAAACAACCCTGGACATTTATGGCATTTAGCAGACGCTTTATTCATCCAAAGAACTTACAGTACTGTGGCAGTATACAGTCTAAGCAATTGAGGGTTGCTCAAGGGTCCAACAGTGACCTTTCAATTACTAGTCCTGGACCTTAACTACTAGGCTTCAACGGCCCTGAACATGGTGCATATCCATTGCAGAGTGACACACATTCAAATTTGTAGTTGAAGTGTATTATTATTGGAGGGTTTCTTAACCTTTTGAACTTTATACTTTAGATGATTATTTTGATACCTCGAAACTGAATTAATATCATTAAAAGGTAAAATTAATATAGTGCATCTGGTAATCGTTCAGCGTCGATGCTCCACTTTAGCAGTAGGGTGCAGTAATATCTCCAGAACGTCGGTTAGGCAACAACTAATACAGTAAAGAAGAAAACACTCCATTACTTTGGTAATGCCACTATTATGCTAAAACAAGTACTTTTTACGTGCTAGCGTACTTACATACTACATAGTATAGGAGAGTAACACGTTACCACAGGTGGACACATTCTACTGAGTATGCAAGTACACGGTTTCGGACTTAACACAAAAGGTCAGCCTGCTATCTAGCCAAATATCCTACACTTCATATTATGGTATGCAAGTTTTAAGCTAAATTAAAACAAGTGGACACAATGCAGCATAAAATTAAAACTAATTAAAGTTACATACAACACAGTGGGAGTAAATGGGTCCAACAACGTACTGTATGATAGGAAAGCACTTATTTAACAGGGTTTCATGGAGGGTTTGTTCATCCTGGAAGAAACAAATCCACTCAACATCTGCTAAGTTACCATTGACTCAAATAAAACCCTTTAAGTGCAGAAACCTTAGGCAGATCCCAAAGACTGGACATGGAGGTATTCATTTACTTCAGAAATATTCACCCAGCAGGACTTTTTCATTAAGTGTTTGTAAATGGAAAAGTAAAACTACCAGCCCTGATGATGATGATGATGATGATGATGTGGAAGAGGAGGATGAAGATATTGAGGATGACTTTATAGAGGATACTGAGGTTGAGAGGATATTTCAGCAGCAGATTCCTACAGGGATAGGTGAAGATGACCACAGTGTCTTCATCGTCCATCCTGATGTCAAATGGGGACGAAAGAAGCAGCACCTGACTACAGGTAGGTTCTCTTTAATATCTCAACATTACAGCTCATACTGACTTGCAGAGAGAATCATGGCCTGCAGTGACAACCATCAGGGAAAGTTTATAGATTAATCATTATTTGAAATATAATATGTATCTATTAATTATATTTAGTAATGTTAAAATCCTGATACATTAAATTATATATTTACCTGTATATCTTGTTCATACCACTGCACATATCCTGTATATAATGTATATCGTAGATACTGTAAATCCTGCACTTGCTGCTTATTGCACATCTGGTTAGATGCTAAACTGCATTTCGTTGCCTTGTACTTGTACATGTGTAATGACAATAAAGTTGAATCTAATCTTATCTAATCTAATCCTGATTAGGGCTGCAGTGATGTACATGTTGCAAAAAAAATTGTAGTTTATGGTAGTAAATCCCAGGTTTTTTCCGGCAGTGTAAATTTTAGGTGTGCCACCAAAGTGTTTTATATATTTTTCAGATGACAACAAAATGGGGCAGGTGGTAGAGTATAAGTACAACTACTCAACTCTGTGATGAGTTCAGCATGTTTTCCATCTGGGTTTTTTGTGACTATATAAAGGTGATTTTTTGTCTGCATATCACCTGGCAAATACCATACCTACAGAGAAACACTGTGGGTGTATCTCAGGGTTAGGGACAGGGAGACTGGTAAGAACATATTGTTGGATGAACGTAACCAATTAAGACTACATCACTGAAGAAAACATTCTGATTGTTAGCAAACTTAGGGGTAAGAGTTCACTTTTCAACAAGACGGTGACCCGAAGCATGAAGTCAAAACAACAATGGAGCAGTCTTTAAGTGGTCCAGCAAAAGCCCAGACTGCTTCTGAAGAGACTGACAGTTTTGAATAGAGAAAAAGTATTAAATAGAGGCACTTCTGTGAATAAGACATTTCAGTTTTTAATTTGTAATAAATTTTTCAAAAACATATTTTTACTTTGTTTTATGGGTGGTTAAGTGTAGATTAATGGGTAAAAATGGCAACTCTGTTTAGTGAGCTCTGTAGAATTATTTCTTTCAATAACACAATTTGTATAATTTAAAGATGGCTTATTAGTTTACTCTTCATGTATAGTTTGTCAGGTAATAGCATATAACAAAAGACCAAATGGTGTGTCTTATTGTCTTGCAGCTGATCTTCAAATGGCAGAGGCTGTTGGTTTGGTAAACACCTTACAGAACTGGACAGTTGTGGACAGGATCATCCTCTCCACCAAAACACCAGAAAAGAAGAGGATTTTTGGCAAGGGAAATTTCCAGACGCTCACAGGTCCTCACTTCTCCTCTATTGCTAAGACAGATTTAGATTTTATTTAAAATGTGTTATATTTAAAGTTGTTTTCCTTTGCGGTCTGTTTGTGTAGAGAGAATCAGAAGAACACCTGGTGTTACAGCTGTTTTTGTAAATGTTGAGCGCCTGTCACCATTATCAGAGGTGAGTGTTTGTCTGTTTTACCACCGCTTTATCCTATTTAGGGTCGCGATGGGTCCAATTAAATGGGCGAAAGGTAGCACCCCAGACAGGTCACCTTTAGTCAGTTTATAATTACAAAATACAAAATTGATCAGTTAAAACAGAAAAATATTTTCTTTGGTTTATCATTTATATAAAGATTCAAGAGAATAAACAAATCACAGATTCTTCTTTTTATTGCATTTTACAAATTATCTCAACTTTTTTCGGTAATGGGGTTTGTATTTAAAGGATTTAAAGATTTTAAGGTTTTTGTATTACATTTACTATTACATGATGTTTTATGTTCTTTAAGAGAGAGCTGCAAGAAGCCTGGGGGGTGAAGGTTTTTGACAGATATTCATTGGTTCTGCACATTTTTCGTCGTAACGCCAGAACAAAAGAAGCCAAACTGCAGATTTCGCTGGCAGAGATACCATTGCTCAGGTGAGTGTAAAACAGGTTAAAACAAACACGTATATCATTGTGGCATAGATGTGCTGGGGTGGGTGATTTAGCAAATGTATTTAGGTACGATACTAATAAACAACATTTTTAAAAAATATGACAGAGCAAACAAACACTACTGCAATTGTTTTTGTTTAAATGTTGGTAAAACAGGGATATGTAACATTAAGATTTGAGTTGTCCAGTCTGCCTTATTGTCATCAGTTGATAATTAGTTAATGCCTCCTTAAAATTAGGGACAGTGGTAGCTCAGTGGTTAAGGTACTGGACTAGTAATCTGAAGGCTGCCGGTTCGAGCCCCACCACTACCAGGTGGCCACTGTTGGGCCCTTGAGCAAGGCCCTTAACCCTCAATTGCTCAAAATAAATTGTGTACAGTCATAATTGTAAGTCGCTTTGGATATAAGCGTCTGCTAAATGCTGAAAATGTAAATGTAAATGTAAAATCAGCACCAAACTTGATGCACAGTAAACGTTGTGACATTTGTGTTTCCCTTTGGATTCCCAAGGTCACGACTAAAAAATGAAGTTGCAAATCTGGATCAACAAGGAGGAGGTTCAAGGTACATCATGGGTTCAGGTAAGGGTCTGTGCTTCAGTAGATTTTTCTATAAACCTGCTAGATTGTGTTTAAATGAAATGCAGTAAAATGTGAGAGATGCAGCATGATTACATTCCTCTGGTGTGTGCAGGTGAAACTCTGTATGAGGTGCAACAAAGGTTGTTAAAGGAGCATGAGCTGAAAATTCGTTCTGCACTGGAGCGACTAAGGAAGAAGAGGCATCTGCTCCGCTCACAGCGCAAACACCGGGACTTTCCCATCGTTGCTGTAATGGGTTACACTAACTGTGGTAAGATTATGGTTCACAGTCATTGCTGAAAGTACCGTATTTATTACACAATGTAATACTCTGGCAGTTTCTTTGTTACCTGAATTATTAATCGTATTTGAGTGTGAGAAAATAGCAAAGGACAAATATTTTGACAATTCTGCATGATGAGAAAAATATGTAAAATGCACTTTAAACAAAAGCCTGTGCACAGTTAAATTCAGAGTTTGAAATGTGTAATTATTTCAAATAACACAGATTATCAACCACAACCATTAGACGCTAAATGTTTAAAGTCTTATCATGAGACCAACATGAGAGAACGGTTTACAAGCACTGTTCTTTTAATTTATCCAGATTCAAAACAAAGTAAAGAAAAGATATTCAGCTTAGTGCTTTAATTGCTGATTTTCACACCACGCACACAGCTTATACAAGTAACTTATACAAGTGATAATTCAAGTGAACACCAAGAATAGAGCAGAAGAATGTACAAATACTTGCTGGAAAAAATATACACATAATCTAGTAAAAGTGTGGTATTTTTGATAAGCATTTATCTATTAGAGAAAATTATAAGCTTCCATTATAAAGTAACGGGCAAATAACAGGTTTCTTGTCCATGGTTAATATTCATATGCTACAAATGTAGACACAAATGTATTAAAAGCATTATAAAGATGCATTTCTTCAACAATTAGCTGAACTATAAAGCTGAAACTGACAAACTGAAGCACTGAACACATCTTGCTTTGTCTCCCTAGGTAAAACCACGCTCATCAAAGCTCTTACCGGTGATGCTGGTCTCCAGCCTAAAGATCAGCTTTTTGCCACCTTAGATGTCACAGTACATGCAGGACAGCTGCCCAGTTATATGACCGTGTTGTATGTGGACACGATTGGCTTCCTGTCTCAGCTGCCCCACCAACTCATAGATTCCTTTTCAGCCACATTGGAGGATGTTGCACATTCTGTAGGTACCTAAAGAATCTCAATGAATTTCATACTGTACTATTATTTCAACTATAATACATGATTAAAGTTAGATAGAATGTTCTAGATAACATCCCCTTTTTGGTCAGGATCTTATTGTTCATGTGAGAGACATCAGTCATCCAGAAACTGTGAACCAAAAAGTCAATGTGCTAAACATCTTGAAGAATCTTCAGATCCCTGAAAGACTCATGAACTCCATAATCGAGGTGCACAATAAGATCGACCTCATTGAAAGGTAAGGGCTGATGTTTTAATATTATTGCTGCTACTGTATTTTGAACCTGTCACAATCTCACTCACTCACTGTCTTAACCGCTTATCCAATTAGGGTCATAAGGGGGGTGTTCAATACTTTTTGGACATTGTGTAAGCTGCCATTACATGGAAAACAAGTCTGTATTTTGGTGGTTGATAAAAATTGTTGTTACATTCACAGTACGTACAAAATAGGACAGGTCTGAATATATAAATGATTTACAAAACTGCAGTACAAAAACATGTCTGTGTGAGGCCTTAAAGACAAACACTGATGTCCAAATGCTTGATAGACATCAGATTAAATATAAGCCAAGAAATGTTTAAATTGTTTGTCTGTATGATCAACTCTTAGCTACGAGTCCTCTGATCCTGAGGCTGTGTCCGTATCAGCACTAAATGAACTGGGATTAGAGGAATTAAAACAGAAAGTTGAAGAAGCAGTTGTAAGGTCAACTGGAAAACAGACCATAATTCTGAAGGTGCAGCTCAATAGCCCTCAGTTGAGGTAAGAAAGTGAATACATGTCACAATCAATAAAATCCCAATGATTTGTGCTCAGGCATTGTGTTTGTGTGTTTTATATGCAGGTGGTTATATAAGGAAGCTACAGTTCAGGAGATTCATGACTGCTCTGATGACTGCACTGCCAATGTCAAGGTTCTCATCAGTACTGCTGCATATGGCCGCTACAGGAAACTGTTCCAGGTCACTTAGCAACAGACGGCTTGTCTGCGAGCCAGAATAATTGTGTTCTATTTCTGAAGTCAATTATTCACTGTAAACATATATACACCGATCAGCCATAACATTAAAACCACCTCCTTGTTTCTACACACACTGTCCATTTTATCAGCTCCACTTACCATATAGAAGCACTTTGTAGTTCTACAATTACTGACTGTAGTCCATCTGTTTCTCTACATACTTTGTTAGCCCCTTTCATGCTGTTCTTCAATGGTCAGGACCCCCACAGGACCACCACAGAGTAGGTATTATTTAGGTGGTGGGTCATTCTCAGCACTGCAGTGACACTGACATGGTGGTGGTGTGTTAGTGTGTGTTGTGCTGGTATGAGTGGATAAGACACAGCAGCGCTGCTGGAGTTTTTAAACACCTCACTGTCACTGATGGACTGAGAATAGTCCACCAACCAAACATATCCAGACAACAGCGCCCCGTGGGCAGCGTCCTGTGACCACTGATGAAGGTCTAGAAGATGACCAACTCAAACAGCAGCAATAGATGAGCGATCGTCTCGGACTTTACATCTACAAGGTGGACCAACTAGGTAGGAGTGTCTAATAGAGTGGACAGTGAGTGGACACGGTATTTAAAAACTCCAGCAGCGCTGCTGTATCTGATCCACTCATACCAGCACAACACACACTAACACACCACCTCCATGTCAGTGTCACTGCAGTGCTAAGAATGATCCACCACCTAAATAATACCTGCTCTGTGGTGGTCCTGACCATTGAAGAACTGAAGAACAGGCTAACAAAGCATGCAGAGAAACAGATGGACTACAGTCAGTAATTGTAGAACTACGAAGTGCTTCTATATGGTAAGTGAAGCTGATAAAATGGACAGTGAGTGTAGAAACAAGGTGGCTTTAATGTTATGGCTGATCAGTGTATGTATATATTATAAATATGATCCATCTTGGATAAAAAATTATGTGTGTACAGATTTGAAAGTGTATGCAGAAGTGACTTAGCCAACTTCACTTGCTCTCATGTTCTCCTACCCTAGGCCCCCATCAGCAGTGTTTTTTGGTTTTTTTTACTTATTTATCAAATTTTTGCCACACATTATCCAAATCACAGTTCACTTGACATGCGGCTGCTGCTTACTCATGTTTACAGCTGGTCCCTTCCAAGAGGAATCACCAGATTTTGACTATGGATTACAGTAACTACTGCATTTCCAGATTTCCTTGGGCTGCATTGTTTATCCTTAAAACTATTTATTTATATATTGTGCAGCATGGTCCAAAAAGATATGGTTCAATGATACTGGTAAGAAGAAAATCCAGCGGCCTACAGAACCCTGAGATAAACTGCTATAAAATTTTCATGGACTGAAAAACAAGGCATCCTGGGAAAGTGAGGCTGGAGTAGCTGTCCAACCTTTCATGATCACATTTAAATAAAGTATATGAAGCCTTGACATGTTAATGACTCTGTTCCTTGTTTTTAATAAATTTTCAGCATTTAGCAGACGCCTTTTTCCAAAGTGACATACAGTACTGTGACTGCACATTCTGAGCAGTTGAGGGTTAAGGGCCTTGCTCAAGGGTCCAACAGCAGCAGTCTGGCAGTGATGGGGCTTGAACCAGTGACCTTTGATTACTAATCCAGCACATTAACTGCTAGGCTACAACTGCCATAATATTTGCTTCTACTCCTCTTAGCATAATGACTTTTGGGCTCTTGGCATTGTGCCGCTGCCAGTATGAACTCAAGTAAATACAGTTGTGTTTAAGAATGTCTTTGCTTAGCAATTCTTGAGCTGCCTTAATGACCACTTTTATTAAGCAGTCTCTTATTAAGATCAATAACAATTGGGCATAACGGAATACAGCCAATAAAATCCCCTGCAATGATGTTGAGGCTTGTCGACTCAGATCCAGTTTTCTGATCCTCCAGCCAACGCCTTACACACTTCCAGTTCTCCATGGTCAGGCTCTGCAGAGACACTTGTGGGTTGGAACCAATGAAGCATCGGGTGGCAGTCAAGTTCAGGCCTGTTACAAAAAAGCCTTCTGCACAGACAACACAAGAAGTATGCCATTAAAACTGGTAAAGAGGATATTACTGAATGTGCTGAACTTTTCTTTGCTGCAGTAATGATATCTTTGAGTAGATATAAGGTGTATATCCACACATACATTTATTGGCCAAAAAATGATCATAATCAACATTGGCTCCAAGTTTCCAATGCTGTTTTCAGGTAGATACAAACTTTCAGGTCCCAGTAAGGGCTCTTCAACACACAACATAAACCTTTGCATTCGACTGCTAATTTATTAGCCATACATGTTTTATACACACAAAAATGTATAAATTCTAAGTTTTGTTGATTTAGTAAGTGGGTAAAATACACACTCTACAAAGGACAAACTTTGTCATGTTCGGAATGCACAATTACTGTGTGCTGAATTTACCATATGGGGACAGATGCATCATGTGCAAACATAATGTGCAATAAAATTGCAGGAAAATGCCATATTTGAGTTTCCTTTAGAGAATGTTTTTTAATATGAGCAGGGATATCCAAACCTTTGGACAAGAATGGCTATTTTAGGTGGCACATTTTGCAGCAATACATTTACTGGCACAGTCCTCCCTATTTTTATGAGGGTGTGGAACTGACACTGAGAGCACACTGAAAAGTGGACCTCCCAATGGCAAGGCTGTTCAACCAACTCTCTTTTCGGATTGGCCTAACCCTAGCTAATCATGTTGGTGTAGACACCCGACTGGCCAATTCCACCACTGAGATTTGAAGCTCAGATGTCAGCAGTACTGGGCTAGCATGTTTTACCCCTGTGCCACCTGAGCACCCACTACAGACCAATTGTTACTACGTACAATTTGACTTGACTCAAGGGGAACCGACCTAGGAACACCACTGACCAAATATTATTTAGGCTAATAGACTCAGCACAGAGGTGACAGAGGTGATCTTATTGTCCCCACCACCAATTAAGTCATGGAACTATTTGCAGCTGGTAAAGTATGCTACAGTTGCCTCTCACCTGGACGACTTTGCTGTTTCTGAAACTCATGATACAGAAGAAGTTCCTCAGCATTGGCCTTGTTCGCCCACCAGTAAGGGATTTCATGCCATAGCTCTTTATGACGTTCTGCTGTCTGATCTTCATATGAAAGAATTACCTGATAGCCTGATGACCACAGACCCCGCAAGGTAATATCAGCCTTAAAAGCAAACAATGATAAATCTAAATGACTACATTTAAAAAAAAAAATGTCTTCTTTACAGGAGTACTCCAGCATTTTCAAACCTAATCTTTATCTGTGACTTGAAGCATTTGTGAATAATACGTTTAAAACATTTTCTTGTACTGAATTAAACTTTACTGTTTTTACAGTTACGAGAGCTAAGACACCTAATTCTAAAGAGACAAAGCCAATAAATAGAAAAAGAGAATGAGATGTGTTGGCAAAATTTAGAAAATATTTTTCACTTCTCTCTTAAGTTAACTGTTACCAAGTGGAGTGTTGACTATATAGCATTTAAGGTGCTTGTATTTTTACACAGAACATATACAGAAAACCAACAATGAACTTGTGGTGTAACTTAAATAGGGTCAAGTTTTTTTTTACTAGGAGGTACACTATTATGGCCAAAAGTATATTAGCTGACTATTAGCTTGTTGGGCATGCCATTTTAAAACATTGGGCATTAAAATTAAGTTGCCCCCCTTTGCAGCTATAACACCTTTTCATGTCAGCAAGTCCAATTCCCTAACTAATGTAAATAACTAACTAATGTTTCTGGTGGTACTTTGGCTTTAGGAACTTAGAGTAAACATCTTTTCTTTTTTCTCATGTTTAAAAATATTGTTTGTTGTAACTGGTCATACATTCATAATACTAATTAGATTTTTAAATGCTGGCATGAAGTTTTTTCAGTGTACTTATTAATCATTTCTCTGATTTACTTACGTTGGAAGGGCACAGCTTTAAACCAAATATTTTCTTTAGGCAGTAAATAAATTCCTCATGCATGTTTTCACTTAACCCCTCAAAATGACTACAAGCCAGGATGACTATCTCTTTAGGGTGAGCTTTGAGCCATTCAGCAATACAGCGTAGCGTTTCCTGTAACATATACAGCATACGAGAATGTTTCAGTGGGCATGTTCCTCTTCTCTTAATTATCACACACTTTATAAATAGAAGAATGAAATGCACATCAGGCCAACACAGGCTTACCACAACTGTGACTTGGGTGTAGATAACATGAGTAAAGTAAAGATCATCAGAAGTATCATTCTGTTTGTGTGCAATTCGAAGGTCAAAGTAACGGACACCAGCTTGTAGTTGCTCCACAATGTTTTTTACCTGTATAAATAAAAACAAAGGTTAAAGACTTTGTTAAAGTAAACTGTTCCATGTTTTAACATGTTGAAGGTGGATTTAGCTGCAATATTATTTAGATGTTAGGTGGTTATTAGTAAACCTTTAATTATAAAATGGAAAAATACCACTTCATTTAATACGCCTCTGTGCTTATTCTTTTGAGAACACTGTGAAACCCCAGTGATCCTAAAATCCCCAGTTGCATGTACCAGGGTTACACTCTATTTATTAGGAATTTGTTTGATGTAAAAACAAATTACATCACTTTTCTACAGTCACCTTCCGATGCATTTTTCTCAGCGACGTTCCAACTTTTTAATGCCATGTGTTTTTGGTTGAGGCGTAGCCACCGATGCACCGCTGCTTTTTACATCATCACATAAAAATCTTCTTCCCCGGAGAGCTTCTTTGAATGTCCAAAAAAGTGAAAAGCAGATGGCGCTAAATCCGGACTATAAGCTCTCTCAGACACGACCAATTACTACTCCTCCCACCCTCACCGCTTCCAACCAAAATATAAAAGTGCGAAAACTTTTTAAAGATCCCTCATATTTGCTGTTAAGTCAAGGGATACATACCTGGGTAGTGGCCCATTTGTAAATGATGGGGCGGGTAATACAGTAGAAAAGTCTATCCAGGAGTCGAAAGGAATCAGACTCAGATCTGACCAGTGGAGAGGTGATATCCAGACAGTAGCTCATGGCATCATGACTTCCTGTGTGGGGTATGCCAAATGCTTGGTATTACTTTAATTAGGTCAAGATAACAGTAATTCCACAATGCACTGTCAAAAAGATAACATTGCTTACTGCTCAGCGTAATCTATAAGAATCTTTTGGGACAGTCCTTAAATGCACAACATACACCTTTGCAACTAAGCCCAGTTAAAGTCTGTTGAGCTGGCTAAAAATTTAGCAACTCAGAAAATAAATAAATCACGGCAATGCATACATTTATCAAAACTAAAAAATTTATTGTTTTATAATGCTTATGCTGTTTTACAGTATTCTTGCCATACTAACATTTGCTGTGTATTAAATACAAAACCAGCACTAACCACTAAATCATCAACAGATCAATATTTGTCATCAGATACCAGCTTAGATCAGCAAACAGCTAATGTTGGTCTGTGCTGTTTTTGTTTGTTTCTTCCTGTGGTGCAAGGCAAGAAAATCCTGACCATACAGAGAAATAGAATTTAGTTTTATTTGATAATGACAAAGCAATTAAATTTGTTATTAAACTAACGTCCATAAGAGAATTGTTAGTTGTTTTATAATTAACAAAATGTGTAAAATAACATAATTTGGTTAGAAATTTTTTTTTTTTTGCTATTTGTAATCACAGCCATGCTTGTCAATGAGGGGAGGGTGTTAAAAAACACTATACTACACCCACTGTCATAGCAAATATTAACAAGTCTTTTTTGACCAGTATGAAACAATGTTCCCAACACCCAGAAGCGAAAAAACAAAGCAGTAGAATGTCAATGTTATTTACATTATATCCTAAATAAATTGTGGGGTTTTTTTTCACTTTTGGTCTGAAATTGTATGTTTTTATGTTAACGTATTGCTTTATTTAGGAAAGCAAAGGCTATAGCTATCAGAGGCTGAGGTTGTTAGATTTTAGGGGTCCTCAGACCCAACATAACATGGTGAACACCAGGTAACAATAAACCCACCACAAAACCATGAAATGTGTACTTTTTATGTAAAGAAATGAATCTAAACATGATAGGACACTGAGACAGTCACACAATGTACATGGCTCATATATTTATAGGTATCTATTTTAATACAGCAGTTAAGGTACTGGACTAGTAAGCAGATGGTTGCTGGTTCAAACCCCACCACTGCCAGGTTGCATCTGTTGGGCCCTTAAGCAAGGCCCTTAAACCTCAATTGCTTAGACTGTATACTGTAAGTCCCTTTGGATAAAAGTGTCTGCTAAATGCTGAAAATGCAAATGTAGTACTATAAAAAACAATAATAAAAACAATAATAGTTTAAGGCAGTTGTAGCTTAGTGGTTACGGTACTGGACTAGTAATCAGAAGGTTGCCGGTCCAAGCCTCACCTCTGCCAGGTTGCAACTGTTGGGCCCTTAAGCAAGACCCTTAAACCTCAATTGCTTAGACTGTATACTGTCACAACTGTAAATGTTGTATACTTGGACAGTGAAGCATTATTTTACTATTTGAGTAGCACTTTACAGTCTAACCTGTGTGTGTTTCATTCATTTCATTACAGCCATATACAAAGAACTGAAGTATCCCACCTGGTATGGTTAGGTCAGTCAGGGGAATGTCCCACAGTTCCTCTGGTAATGTTGACATCCAGTCCTCGTCGTTTCTGCCGCTTTGGAGAACCGGCGCCATTTAAATGTATTGTACATAGCGCGTATTTTTACAAGCGTTTGTAATGATTTCTGTGTGAAGTCTGAGTTATTTCTGAACTGCTGCTGAGGGGTTTCAGTGTCTTGATCCTGTTATTTTAATCCCTTTTTATATTAGGCAGGAAATACGATGAAAACCGCAGAGAGGAAGGTTGTTTCCTGGTTCCTCACACAGTTGACTGGGAACAGCTTTACTTCCTCATATTATTACTAGTTGTCTTGTATATAAAGTACATAACAGTAGAAGCTGTTTTAAAAGTCCTCACAGCTTTCAATCCATGGCTGAATTAATTCGACTTTACGAATTAATCTCCTTAAAAGTTTGTTTGTGTGGGAACTATCTTTACCAGTTTTGAGTTTTGTGGAATATGAGCCTTTCTTACCTGTTACTTTTGAGGTGCACTGAAATCACCTGTTAAAGCCAAGAACAGAACTGTAATTAGGGGAGACCAGGGATGATGGTTGCACTAGGGGTGTTATGATACACAAATTCTACGATTTAATCCATACCATCACACATTTTCATAAATAAATGAAAAAAATGGAATGTATATATACAGGGGTTGGACAAAATAACTGAAACACCTGTCATTTTAGTGTGGTAGGTTTCATGGCTAAATTGGACCAGTCTGGTGGCCAATCTTCATTAATTGCACATTGCACCAGTAAGAGCAGAGTGTGAAGGTTCAATTAGCAGGGTAAGAGCACAGATTTGCTCAAAATATTGCAATGCACACAACATTATGGGTGACATACCAGAGTTCAAAAGAGGACAAATTGTTGGTGCACGTCTTGCTGGCGCATCTGTGACCAAGACAGCAAGTCTTTGTGATGTATCAAGAGCCACGGTATCCAGGGTAATGTCAGCATACCACCAAGAAGGACAAACCACATCCAACAGGATTAACTGTGGACGCAAGAGGAAGCTGTCTGAAAGGGATGTTCGGGTGCTAACCCGGATTGTATCCAAAAAACATAAAACCATGGCTGCCCAAATCACGGCAGAATTAAATGTGCACCTCAACTCTCCTGTTTCCACCAGAACTGTCCGTCGGGAGCTCCACAGGGTCAATATACACGGCCGGGCTGCTATAGCCAAACCTTTGGTCACTCGTGCCAATGCCAAACGTCGGTTTCAATGGTGCAAAGAGCGCAAATCTTGGGCTGTGGACAATGTGAAACATGTATTGTTCTCTGATGAGTCCACCTTTACTGTTTTCCCCACATCCGGGAGAGTTACGGTGTGGAGAAGCCCCAAAGAAGCGTACCACCCAGACTGTTGCATGCCCAGAGTGAAGCATGGGGGTGGATCAGTGATGGTTTGGGCTGCCATATCATGGCATTCCCTTGGCCCAATACTTGGGCTAGATGGGCGCGTCACTGCCAAGGACTACCGAACCATTCTGGAGGACCATGTGCATCCAATGGCGGTGCCGTGTATCAGGATGACAATGCACCAATACACACAGCAAGACTGGTGAAAGATTGGTTTGATGAACATGAAAGTGAAGTTGAACATCTCCCATGGCCTGCACAGTCACCAGATCTAAATATTATTGAGCCACTTTGGGGTGTTTTGGAGAAGCGAGTCAGGAAACGTTTTCCTCCACCAGCATCACGTAGTGACCTGGCCACTATCCTGCAAGAAGAATGGCTTAAAATCCCTCTGACCACTGTGCAGGACTTGTATATGTCATTTCCAAGACGAATTGACGCTGTATTGGCCGCAAAAGGAGGCCCTACACCATACTAATAAATTATTGTGGTCTAAAACCAGGTGTTTCAGTTATTTTGTCCAACCCCTGTATATATATATATATATATATATATATATATATATATATATATATATATATATATATATATGAATTGAATGTTGAATGTTTCCTTGCTCAGTGTTTTATTATTTAGCTCTATATTTGATATCACGCTAAAACTTAATTTGTATCTGAAAATAATCCTGATACTATATTTTAATGTAGTAAACAGTGTTGGTAATGGTTTTTCCTGAATTTACAGGTTGTATTAAAATATGTAAAGTAAGTAAAGACAGAGCTGTTACTTATTCCCGGAGATCAATCTCCAATCCACTACCTAGTCATCTCTCTTGATGACTCCCAGATCAGACCCTCTGATAATGTACAAAACCTTAGTGTAGTCCTGGATAACCAGCTGACCTTCTCTTCATGTAGCCAACATGACAAGATGGTGCCGGTTCCTCCTCTATAACATCAAGAAGCTTCATTCATTTGTCTCTATGGAAGCCACTCAGATTCTTGTCCAGTCACTTGTAATCTCACAGTTGGACTACTGCAACTCCCTCCTGGCTTTGGTTCTAACAGGGCTTCAGCAGATGTGTATTCCTGGACTTTTGTTTACTTAAACTAATGTTCATTATGGAAGCACTTTTGTAAGTCGCTCTGGATAAGAGCATCTGCTAAATGCCGAAAATGTAAAATGTAAATGTAAGCTCTATTACAGTATTTCACAAATTCTTATAATTCACGATTACAAATGATGTACAGTAAAATGTATATATAAAGTCAATAAGGTTCTTATGTTACAAACTACAATGTACAATGCTAGATACAAGTTGCATACAAAACAAGTTATTAGATCTATTCTAATAGATATTTCTTTGGGGAAAATACTTTCCATGAAAAATAATTTAAAGACTTTTGATACACGTATTGATAGCTGGTACTGCATTTGTAATGCTACACATTTTTGATCACTGGATACATGTATGTGGTTGATGAAGATTTCTTTACACCTAAAATTGTCAATAGCTCATTTTATTGTACTTTTGATACACAAGACAATACTAAAGTACACTTCCAGTACATTTTATCAGTTGCAACCTTACATTTTTTGTTCCCTAACTGGCCAATGGATATTTAAAATGAAATTAAATAAAGTGCTGGTAGTTAAAACAATAGACAAATGGCTAATAAGCTATAAAACTTCACACAGAACTGTTACGCATTTGCAGTTAAATGCAATACAAGTATTAGTTCATCAAATCATCAAAAAAACAACACAGTTCATCCAATCTTAAAAAGAATAACAATTCTGCCAATTCTAATTTTGATTGATTAGGTCATGCACACCTAATGAACATACAGTACTTGTACAATAGAAGTGTTTAAAGCTCAACTGAAGTCAAGTTGCTGCAATTTTAACTAATCTGACATAGTTTGAAAAGGTGTGGTGTGTAAATGCCAATGATTTACACTCCATTGTCAGAACAAAAACAAACCATCCACGGAAATGTCTGTGATAACATTGTGGCAAGGTATAGATCAAGACAAGAAATATAACATCTAATGACCACAATGGCCTCAATAATTGTGAAATGGAGTTGGCCATTTGGCCATAAAGGTCCTTGGTCAGAGAGGTAAGAAAGAAGCCAATGGTCACTTTAAAAGTGCACCAAATGTCCTGTGCAGAGATAGAAGAACCTGTTGGATGGACAATCATCTCTGCAGCACTTCATAAATCAGGCCTTTATGGCATAGTGGCAAGATGGAAGAAGTATTGCTAGCAAAGGAGCTTTTGTGTATTGAATAAAGGGTCTTAATATTTTTGAGAATAAAATATTTTAGTTGAAAAACCCTAAAAACATGTTTTTACTTTATCATCGTGTGTGATCATGCACGTTGTGCTTCGTTCATTGTGCTGTATAAAATATGCTGTGCTTTAAATTGATGGCATTCTCTAGGCCATGATACATGACATCAGTTCTACACAGGCAGTAAGTTGCATATTAGTTGCTTAGCTCATCACATGCCTGGCCACATAGTTTACTTAGTACAAAGTTTTGAAATGGCCATACACATTCATATAATATTATTTACTGATCAGCAAGAAGGGGTCATATTACCCATACAATTCACTGAATTACATGCCTTTTCATGATGAGTGCTTCAGGGTCCCTATTGAAATGAGATTATATGTACATATACTTGTTATTTTATTATTCACAAATGTGACACCATTTGATGTTTTTGTCAAATATCAGAACACATTTAGGCTCTGTTGGTTTTAGCTGCGAGGACAGTGTGCTTTCAGGAAGAAACAACTTACAAGGTCAGAGTATGCCACTCATATCCTTTTTGAATGGGCTTCACCTTTAAATTAACTCAATCTTAATGAACATTTATAAAATAAAATATTGTGAGCCTTTAAAATATTGTTATTGCTAGGACAAGAGGTAAAACATTAAGGGGTCATTCTACCAAAATAAGACAGTTTGTATAAGCCAGCAGAGGTCGTAATTGCACCAGTCATGAGAGAGAGACCCCATCCGGCTTAGTCCCGCCAATATCTGAACAACAGGCCAATCGTTGTTCATGTGGCCGCTCAGCCTTAGCCAGCAGGCAGAGCTGAGATTCGATACGATGTTTTCGAGATCCTAGCTCTGGTTCCAGCGTGTGCTTTTACCGCTGCGCCACCTGAGCGGCCCAGTTTCCCTATATTTAACTGAATATGTAATAAAGCATATTTCATCTAAAGTCTTTAAAAATATACTTTTTTTTGCATTTGTAACACTACATCCATTGTGTTAATCTTAGAACTGTCTCTACCTATTAAGCAATGTAAGCAGCTACTTAAGAACCTCCAACCACTGTTGGGTTGGATTACCATGACGTTCTCATAAAAGACAAAGTTGTTCAATGTCTATGGGAGTTCCTACACTAGTCTGTATGTGTTTATCTATCATTTAGTGTACTTCCTTAGAAAAAAACGCCATTCCTAACCTGTTGCCACAAACTTGGAAGCAATGTAATTTGATTTGATTAATTTTGTACTTCAGTTAGCAATGTGGCTGAAACAGCTGGAATTAACCAATAGTGTCCACATACTTTTAGTCATATTGTGTACATGTGTCTCTTGGAATAATACTGTAATAAACTGCAAACCTAAACTCTATTATCATCCACTGAATCACTCTGCATTAAGTAACACACTCCACACAAAGCCATTTACTCACTCACTCTCACTCACTTTCTTAACCGCTTATCCAATTAGGGCCGCAGGGGGGTGCTGGAGCCTATCCCAGCTTTTCAATGGGTGCAAGGCACACAGTAACACCCTGGACGGGGTGCCAGTCCATCGCAGGGCAGACACACATACACACACACACATATACACACACCCATTCACCTATAGGGCAATTCAGTGTCTCCAATTAACCGGACTGCATGTTTTTGGGCTGTGGGAGGAAACCGGAGCCCCCGTAGGAAACCCACACAGACACAGGGAGAACATGCAAACTCCACACAGAAAGGACCCGGACAGCCCCGCCTGGGGATCGAACTCAGGACCTTCTGGCTGTGAGGCGACAGGGCTACCCACCAAGCCACCGTGCCACCCCAAAGCCATTTAGTCTACAGTTATTAAGATTTAAAGTTTATATTGGCAGAATGCAAACTGTCTGTTTTTTGTAGAATGACCCTAGAATAAAGACATCATGTAAACAATTAGATTAATAAATTAACATTCAAGTTTTGATATCAGTGCATTGTATTATATTTGTAACTAAAACTCCCAGCAAACATGTAAAGTTCAAATAACATGAGTGTCCTGTGTTTTCTGAGATTTTGTGCGAACCGAAAGCTGCTTCATTATCATTGTCATCATGGATATGTACCCCTGAGTAGATATTTATTTAGTGCTATAACAGTGGGTATGAACTGTCCTTCCGTCACAAAATCTCCAGCTATGATATTGAGACATCCGGTGAAAGATCCAGGTCTCTGCTCTCTTACCCAGCTGAGCAATGTTGGGTACGTGGACATTACCATGTCCTTTAACGATTCGGTGAGATGAGAACAGATGTACTTCAGATCCTCTGTGAGATTGATGCCTGTCACAAAGAAGCCATCTGTGGAACGAGCATGCAGATTGAACAAATTCATTTTTAAAATCAGCAGTTTTTGGGAAGATGTATAATCAAATGACCCCGAGTTACCTGGACGGCCTTGTTGTTTTCTGTGCTCAAACTCCTCGATCAGTGCTTCTGCTTTGCATTTGTTGGCCCACCAGTAGGGAATATGGGGCCACAGCTCGTTGTGGCAGTTGACTATGGTGTTCTCATATGAGATAATCACCTGGTAACCAAAACTCCACAAATTCCTGAGTGTGACAGGTACCTGATGGAAAACATGATACTGAACATCATCACATTATACAAATGTATGCCAAACTTTTTAACCAAAGGGCCAGATCACTGTTCTTTAGTCTTTCGGGGAGCCAGACCAAAGGTGAAAAAGTAAACGCACACAAAAAAACTATTTAGCATGTATAGTGGATGTATTGTCTGTGCTATGTATAATTGTAGTTTATAGTGATAATGTGGACCTGTTATTCATTTTTAATCATTTCCATTCTCCTACCTCATACAGTGTTTCTCCAAAAACCAGGGTTAACTGTGAGCCTGGTTTTGGCTGATAAGACAGTCAATGTCAGGTTCCATGTTTGTTACTGCCAGTCTTAATTAATAGGTAATAAGTGTTGATCAGTGAGTCTGGATCTGGTTGGAGATTTGAGGTGTTTCAACTTCAAAAAAGTCACAGATATAGCTGTTCTCAAAAATGGCTGTCATTTTAAGTTCATGTTTTTTGAGAATGAGGTAGCTTTTGATGGGGAGAGAAGCATAAAAACTAAACAATGTGCTTGAGTTTTGCTTTTGGACCGCATAAACGCGTTGATCTCGGGGAGCAGGTTGTTAAAAAGTTTTAACTTGCCCCCGACTCAGCCAGCGGATCTCAGTGTGATAAAGCACATCTTCATAAGCAGCATTTAGCTCAGACAATAATTACTGAAACTGCCAGTGGTTAAGAGCATTAGCTTTAATAAAATTAACACAGGACACGACGACTTTCATAACGGAATCCCTCTTGTGTCTGGATCAGGCAGTGTTTGGCAATCGGAAGAGGGTGGCCACGGTCACTCATTTCTCTATTGATGCACGCAATCACTCCTCTCACAGAACCCACCATGCTTGGAGCGCCATCGGTTGGAGCGCTGCCATATAATCTACAGAGACTTCGGGTGGGCAATTTTTGTTTTCACAGTTTTTTTTTTTTTTTTTTTGCTATAATACTGTGAGTTCGAAGATGAACAGTGGCCAGACAACATGTATTGCTGCTGTAGTTAAAGGGGCCGGTCAAATGAAAGCAGGGAATAGGACAAACTGGTGGTAAAACAGACAAATAAATAAGTACAGGATGTGCACATACCGTTTTAGGACACAGCTTTGAGTTGAACACATTCTTCAATGTAGAGATGAGCAGTGTGTGAAGCTCCTGACTGAGGTCCTGAAAATGACTACACGACAGGATGACTACCTCTTTAGGGTGGGCATCCAGCCATGCTCGGATCTCCTTCAGTACTGTCTGTAATTGCACAGAAACTCAGTCAGCCTATTAAATAATTAATCATCCATATTTATACTAGAGTTTAAAACCAGGCCCTTTTTGTATGAAGACTTGTTATTGTTGTTTCATTTATATTAAAGATCATAACTAAAATGATAAGGAAATACACCACATGGCCTAAAAGTATTTGGACACCTGACCATGAGCTTGTTGGACATCCTATTTCGAAAACGAATGGTATTAAAATAGAGTGACCTCTATGTGAGCTTTTCAGCTATAACAACAGCCACTGTTCTGAGAAGGCTTATCACAGCACTTAGATGTATGTCTGTGGGGATTTGTGCCCATTTAGTCAAATTTGCATTTGTATGGCTGGGCACTGATGTTGGTCAAGAAAGCCTCAACTGGAACTTGTTCTAACGGGAAACACAGGACATAGGACAGGAATACCCTGGACTGGACACTAATCACAGGGCTTTAGCCATCCCCCCATTGTGTAGATGCCCAAGTGCAATTCTTAAAATCAAGTTCAATTTGCCTTTATTTCTTCTGGATTCCTGTCTCGTTGTATATTTTCCGTACATACATTGTAAAATAAATGCATTAGAATGCAACCTTCAACCTCAATCATAAATAAGAAGAAAACTGCAGGACAGAAACCACCCCAGTTAAATGTCTGTCGGCTCACCTCTACTGTAAGAGTGGTGTAAACTCCATGGTAGAAGTACAGATCAGACGAGCTGTCGTTGGGCCGATGAGCTATCCTCAGATCACAGTATCGTACACCGCAATCTAACTGCTCCCGCACGCTGCACTCCTACAGTAAAAAATGAAAAACATCTATTAACAATGCAGGCATGTTAACGTGCTGAACTTTACTGTTTAAAAGCCATGTCTTCACCTAAAAAACATTAAAGCTCAAAGATCATCACAGTTTTATTTCTTCACACCAGCTTTGAGGTGAGAAAACCTGCATAACGCAAGAGTGTGTTGAGAGGCTTTTGTGGAATGTGCTTATGCAGACTGTGTTCTTCTATTTAATGTATTTTCCTTTAAGTGCAATAGATACCAAATAAACACATGCCAAACACATAATGACTAATCCCAAAATAAAACTGAAGTGGGAATTACCTGGTTACTTTAAACAAATATTGAATAATCTCACTCACTCACTCTCTGTCTTAACCGCTTATCCAATCATGGTCGCGGGGGTGGGGGGTGGGGTGCTGGAGCCTATCCCAGCTTTTCAGTGGGCGCAAGGCACACAGTAATACCCTGGACGGGGCGCCAGTCCATCACAGGGCAGACACAAATACATACACACACACACACACCCATTGACCTATAGGGCAATTCAGTGGCTCCAATTAACCTGACTGCACAGTTTTTGGACTGTGGGAGGAAACCGGAGCCCCCAGAGGAAACCCACGCAGACACAGGGAGAACATGCAAACTCCACACAGAAAGGACCCGGACCGCCCCGCCTGGGGATAGAACCAGGACCTTCTTGCTGTGAGGCGACAGTGCTACCCACTTAGCCACCGTGCCGCCGATATTGAATAATCTATTTATTAAATGAGTTTTTAATACCCAGAAAAATAATAAAACATGCCTGGAAAGATTGTCTGCATTTTTAAAATTTATATCTGAAAATCTTCCAGTGTCCACTATTTGGGCTGCATCCCAAACCGCACACTATTGTACTAAATAATATGTCATGTTAGTGCAGTACCCATGGTGTCATCAGTCTTCCAATGCATGTATACCAATAGCATACCACCAAGCTACACTATATGGACAGAAGTTTGTGGACATCACTCCTAATTACTGAGTTGTGTAGGTTTAGCCACACTTATTGCTAACAGGTGTATATAATTATTGACAGATAATGTACTTTATGCTTTCAACTTTGATGCAACAGTTTGAAGATGATTCTTTCTTGCTCAAGTTTGACTGAAAGCAAAGCAGGGTTAATAAAGCTCTGACCGCAATGCTGTTGGAAGAAATCGAAGCATCAATTGTGGGCCAAACCTTTTTGTTCAGCATCAATGCCTGATCTCACATATGTGCTTACATCATTGGTACACTGGTATTAGTCTTATTTAATCATTCATTTATATCAACTGCATAACCCTGGTCAAGGTACCACCAGGTCCAGTTCCATCACTGGCAACAAGGCAGGAAAACCCTGGACATCCCCTCACATTCCCAGCTCAGATATAGCCAATCAGGTCTGTGTGGACAGATATGAATGCAGATCTCAGCAGTGGTGGGCTTGCGTAATAGACCACCAGAGTGCTCATTGGTATTATTAGATCCAAAAATCAACCCATACAATTTAAACAATATATTAAAAATGTTTACTCTCAAGGGATAATTATTCAGAGCATTTTACCTGTGTCACAGCCCACTTGTAAACAAACGGCCGTATGATGGGCTTCATGTACTTGTCCAGCTTCTGGAGCATATCAGGCTGTTTAAGGTCAATTGGGGAACGGTTGTTTGTATCCAAACAGTATGTGATAGCATTGTGGCTTCCTGAAAAACAAAATGGAAATAAACACAACAGCAAATACAGTGCTAATGTTTGGGTTTGGCTCCAAATCCAACAAACACCTAAGATAAACCATATAAATCAACCCTGCCTATGTAATGCTGCTGACAGTGCACACAAACATGAAACCTGATACTGCCTGTGTCCCCACCCATTAATAAAGACTAACAAGACTAGTGCACAGTTAAAGCATGATTTAGTGATATGTATATACATATATTTAAGACATTTGCAATATGTATTTTAAAAGGAAAAGAAAAATTGTACGTCTTTAAAATAAAGGTCAATATCTGATGCTCTAGGTATTTTAATTTGTCCTTCCTGATTATTGCACTTTTGGGATATTACTTAAACCTAACCAGCTATCCACAATATTTTGTAGCGTTTAAGACATAAATTCCCAGATTGTTTTGCCTTATTTAAATATTTAAGTCTCGATTTTTCTAAATAAATGTCAATTTTCACTACTGGTATTATACAAATTTTTACTGTTACAGTGCTGTTGGTTATTTCTTCTCTCATGATTCTAATGTGTGAAGAATGTTTTTGACAATGGTCTTTATGTGACAATCTCATGTCCCACCACAAAGAATCTTCTACATTTAATAAGTAGTAATACGTTTTCTACAGTAATAAGTAGATGTGAAGCCCTCTCTGGTAAGAAAATGCTATTGGAAGTATTTGACAGAAGAACATTTTGTAATGTTGGTTGTATGGCTGGGCACTGATGTTGGTTAAGAAAGCCTCAATTGGGCCTTGTTCCATTGGGAAACATTGGGCACAGGATGGGAATACCCTGGACTGGACACTAATCCTTCACTGGGCTTTAGCCATCCACCTAGCACAATTCCTAAAATCAAAAAAGTTTAATTTGAATTTATTTGTTTTGGATTCCTGTCTTGTTGAATATTTTTTGTAAATAAATTATTTCTTTGATTGGGTATATTTGATTAATAAATCATCAATACAATACAATTTCAAGGATTCAAAAAGTGGTTACATTTGTCAATCATGAAAGCTTGGTCTCTGAATTTTTGCAGCAATGACATTCAACACCATATTTTACAGTCAATTTTTCTTTTCCAAATTAAATAATGGTTCTAATGTTCCCAATTATATGTATCCAATTTACTTTTAAAGCACTGGATGGCACTCTGGATCTTGGGTCTTGAAAGTGCTGTATCAAGTAGATACACAGATGTACATAGAGGTGATGCAGAACCAAAGAGTTCCTAGAAAGTATGAAGGCTCATTCAGTGACCGGCCTTTGCATGTTTTAATTAAATGTTACGATGGGCTGAACACAAACCAATCAGCTTTTTACTGAATTTGGCAAAACATTTGCATGTGTTTGTGTGTGTGAGTGTGTGTGTGTGTGTGTGTGTGTGTGTGTGTGTGTGTGTGTGTTCTTGTTTGCCATTTTTCTTTCCAATTCAGTAAAAAGCTGTGATTGGTTTGTGTTCAGCCCACCCTAACTTTTATTAAAAAACACACACAAAGGCCAGTCATGAATAAAGACAAAATAGAATTGTCAATTATTTAAACTACAATAAAAAGTTACATTTAGTTGCATCTTCGATAATGGGAAATGATGGTTCTGTTCTTTATAACACCAAAGCACAATAAAATGCCCATTACAAATGATTTCTCTAGTGCAATGTCCAAACCCTTTTAAAGCATTATTATTAGACTAAAGTACCTAATACCCAATGGGACAAAGTTAGATGTTGGAATCACATTAAATGCTAAATACCTGGAATGGCCAGATTCCACAAAGGGATGTCCCATAGTTCACTTGGCAGATGGGTCATCCATCTATCCATCGGTAGGTCCATAATTGACATCTGGCTGTCCTCTGGAATGGTTTCTGACATAATGAACTTGTCAAAAAACTGGATGGACTGATGGCCAGGTATGATGCGCAGGTATATAGTCCAGTGACCTGGTATATAGTCCAGTGACCTGGTATATAGTCCAGTGACCTGGTATATAGTCCGACCAGGTAAAGGTGTTAAATGATTAAGTAATGATTAAGCGTCCATATAGAGTACTCCAACGACCAAATAGGTGTAATAGTCAGATGGTCTGAAAATGTAGGGCAACCGGTACCGTCCTGTTGTCAAAAGGCTATTCAAATAAAACAATGCAAACAGAGCAATAGGAAGGAAAGCTGGAGGCTTTGTTATTAGATTGTCCGATGTCTGAAGGCATCCCTGACAGACTGACAGACCTGTGCCGAGGTAAACCTGAATACTGAAGCCGGTTCAGCGCTCGGGCGGGCATGTCAAGTTCACTTGAGGTTCATTTAAAAAAGAAAAGAAGAACAGTTTTCAACAGAAATATCCAAAATATGGTAGGTGAGAGGTAAATGTAGTCGCCTGAGCCGAGTCAGCCATGGGAAGTGTCAGGTTGAGAGGCTTCCTTATGCAAACAATCCGGGTGGAGAAATGAAAGCTGTAGAAACACGATAGTCCCGAAGACACCGCCTGTATTCTGTGTAGAGTAACCTCGCCTTGTCATTGTTTCTGTTTTAATTCCAGTCATCACATAATATTGGTGCCAAACCTCTGAACACCATGTTTTATACTGTTGAAATGATGTGAGTGGATGATGGTGAAGCTCGGTGTGGTTGATGAAGGCGGGGTCTCACTCGCTTCAGCCGGTTAAAGTGTCAGAGGCGCTTCCTAATCAGCACATTAATAATGTATGAGCTTACTTTTTTAATGTACTTTATAGAGGCCTTTTATATATACTAATATATTTTAGTATGTATTCATTTTTTTGTTTTTGGATCTGATGTGTAGAAGCCGACTGTGTCTGTGTACGAAATGCTGAGCTCAGGAGCTACTGCAGTAAATGCCCTGCTGGACTTTCCCCAAATAGCCACTGTAGCAACTCATAATGACCTCAAACATACCATGTTTAGATGGTTTAGATGGTATAAAGTGAAAGATACCTTCTGGAGAAAACAAACATGACTTTCATTTTCATTTTATTATTTAACTTTTATTTATTTGTATTTACACTGATCAGCCATAACATTAAAACCACCTCCTTGTTTCTACACACACTCTACATTTTATCAGCTCCACTTACCATATAGGAGCACTTTGTAGTTCTACAATTACTGACTGTTGTTTATCTGTTTCTCTACATATCTTTTTAACCTGCTTTCACCCTGTTCTTCAGTGGCCAGGACCCCCACAGGACCACTCAGCACTGCAGTGACACTGACATGGTGCTGGTATGAGTGGATCAGACACAGCAGCGCTGCTGGAGTTTCTAAATACCGTGTCCACTCACAGTCCACATTATTAGACACTCCTACCTAGTTGGTCCACCTTGTAGATGTAAAGTCCGAGACGATCGCTCATCTATTGCTGCTGTTCGAGTTGGTCATCCTCTAGACCTTCATCAGTGGTCATAGGACGCTGCCCACATGGCGCTGTTGGCTGGATATTTTTGGTTGGTGGACTATTCTCAGTCCAGCAGTGACAGTGAGGTGTTTAAAAACTCCATCAGCATTGCTGTGTCTGATCCATTCATACCAGCACAACACACACTAACACACCACCACCATGTCAGTGTCACTGCAGTGCTGAGAATGACCCACCACCCAAATAATACCTACTCTGTGGTGGTCCTGGACAGCATGAAAGGGGGCTAACAAAGCATGCAGATAAACAGATGGACTACAGTCAGTTATTGTAGAACTACAAAGTGCTTCTATATGGTAAGTGGAGCTGATCAAATGGACAGTGAGTGTAGAAATAAGGAGGTGGTTTTAATGTTATGGCTGATCAGTGTATGTGATATATTTGCTTAACTAACAAAAGTAGAAAGAAAAGATTTCCATGTTTTCCTTGATCAACTTCATTGTATTTTGTACATGGAAAAACGTTTAGATTTGATGCCTGCAACACACTCCAAAACTTACGACAGAGGCAAAATAAGAGTGCAAAGTTTATAAAATTTTCAAAATACAGCTTTCTTCAAAAAGCAGGTGAATTGGTAACAGGTGACCCAATCATGATGGGTCATGGCTCACAACTTTGCAGCAAACTTCAGGAGAGAATTACCAATCCGTTAAAAAACAGGGAGATCTTGCAATTTTGTCACTAATCCATGAAGTAATTTCAACACTGCCTACAGTAATGGGCCACTTTAACCCCTTACACAATGGCTTTGAATCCATGACCTCACTGGACTTCCCTACAATGGGCAGCATGGAACTGCTCCAACTGCCTCTTTGTCTGGCTTCACCTAACAAAACCTTCCTTTTCAGAGAATACATTTACATAAAAACAAAAGACAAACAAAAAAACTCCTGTACTGAATAGTACAAAAGAACATTTACCTTGTATCCATAAGATAGAACATGAATCTACTATTTCTGATAAGACGTGTCTGTTTGCAAAAGTGGAAACACATGTATAATATATAATGTACTATCAATGGTTCATTAGCTGAATGTGTGCGCTCACTGTATATCGACCCCCCACAACTTCTATCCTCTCTGCTTAAATGTGAACTCAGCACATAAAGAAGCACCTTCCTTATGTATATTACTGAGGGTTAATGTTGAAGTTAAACTGTAAACACAAATACTGTTCAAAAGGATTAAAGTCATATAATGTCATATGTGGTATGCTATTATTATATTATATAGATTTCACATTTTAATCTATATTAAAAATTCGAAATAAAATGTTACTACATTTACATTTTCGACATTTAGCAGACGCTCTTATCCAGAGCGACTTACAGAAGTGCCTCCATAGTGAACATTACCTTACTATAGTAGATAGACAACTGTCCAAGGACACAAATCCACTGAAAACCCTGTTAGAACCAAAGTGTTGGGGGTTTTTTGTGCAAGAAATGAATAAGAGCATTAGTATGTAAGTAAGTACATGTTAGCTTAAGTGCTTAGTAAAGAGGTGATGAAGGTTTTTAATCGTCTTTTGAAGACGGCGAGAGATGTTCGGACAGAACGATGAAAGTTCGTTCCACCACTGGAGTGCAAGTACAGCGAAGAGCCTTGATGCTTGTCTTCCTCGAGTTCTGGGTGGAGGATCAAGTCGAGCGAGACTAGTGGCGCGGAGGTTGCGTGGTACAGAGCGGGGTTTTATTATTGTAGTTTGGGGCTGGTCCATTTTTGGCTTTATAGGCGAGCATCAGTGTTTTAAACTAAATGAGTGCAGCTATAAGAAGCCAGTGAAGAGAACGCAGCAGTGGGGTGATATGGCAGTGCTTAGGTTGGTCATACTTGAGAATAATAATAATTAACAGCAACACAATGTCTCATTGGGTTGCACTGTGGTTTAATTCCCAGGTGGAGCACTCCAGGTTCTTTCTTTGTGAAGTTTGCATGTTCTCCTTGTGTTTGTGTAGGTTTCCTTTAAGTGCTCTGATTTCCTCCAACAGTCCAAAGACATACAGTCTGGTTAATTGGGGCTACTAAAATTGCTCTTGATGTGAATGTGTGTGTATGTTTGGCCTGTAATGGACTGGCATCCTCATCTTCATGTACCTGGAAAAAACCTGGAAGGACAATGTTTGGGGGTATAACAACATATATTGCATGCTTAAGTTTTTATGATGCTGCTAAAGTTCCAATGTCTTTCGTAAGACAATTCTTGCCTTCCCAATCCTATAAAATAGTGGTATTCAAACTCTGGGGTGGACCTTCTTGGTCACAGGAACGCTACTGGAGGATAAGCAGAATGGATGTTCAGCTGGAGATTTTGGTAATAAATATACACCAATCAGGCATAACATTAAAACCACCTCCTTGTTTCTTCGCTGTCCATTTTATTAGCTCCACTTACCATATAGGAACACTTTGTAGTTCTACAATTACTGACTGTAGTTCATCTATTATACCTTTCTAGCCTGCTTTCACCCTGTTCTTCAATGGTCAGGACCCTTACAGGACCACCACAGAGCAGGTATTATTTAAGTGGTGGATCATTCTCAGCACTGCAGTGACACTGACATGGTGCTGGTATGAGTGGATCAGACACAGCAGTGCTGCTGGAGTTTTTAAATACAGCGTACACTCACTGTCCACTCTATTAGACACTCCTACCTAGTTGGTCCACCTTGTAGATGTGAAGTCAGAGACGATCGCTCATCTATTGCTGCTGTTTGAGTTGGTCATCTTTTAGACCTTCATCAGAGGTCACAGGACGCTGCCCACAGGGTGCTGTTGGCCGGATATATTTTTAGTTGGTGGACTATTCTCAGTCCAGCAGTGACAGTGAGGTGTTTAAAAACTCCATCAGTGATGACAATGAGTGTAGAAACAAGGAGGTGGTTTTAATATTATGGCTGATCGGTGTATATGGCCAAAAGTATGCAGACATTTCTTCTGTATAAAGTGCATACAACATCACATAACCTCACAAATGTTTTTTTTTTTTTACTTTTGATTGGACACAAATTCACACAGACATGATCCAAAATCAGGGGAAAAGCCTTGCCAGAAGATTGGAGGCTTTTATATCAATAAAGGTGTGAAAGGGCAACTTCATATTAAAATTCATGGAGTGTACTTTTGTTGTGAATAGTACTAAAGAGTAAAACAGTCTTTGCCTTCTACTTACTGTCAAGGTTCTGCTGTGTGAATCAGGTACAAAATACTTATTTATCGGATGTGGCTGAACTAAGCAAACAGTGGATCCAAAGCCAGCATTTTCTTAAAATCAATGAGCCTGAGGCAGCAGTGGTCTTACTGCTTCTAAATGTTTATAGTCAGTGCTTCTCTCCAACTCATTCAGCGGGCTCACCGGATTTTATACAACAGTGTGTAAACCTGTCAGTCATTATGGGCTATTTGAAGAAACATTATAATCACTTAAATGTGACACATCTGTCCCAGCATTAGAAGAATAAGATATATTTTATTTGTCATATATACATATACAGTTGGTTGTACAGTACAATGAAATTCTTTCTTCGCATATCCCATCTTGTTTGGAAGCTGGGGTCAGAGCGCAGGGTCAGCCAAAGTACGGCGCCCCTGGAGCATTGCTCAAGGACCCAACAGTGACTGCATAGCAGAGTCTGGATTTGAACCGGTTGATAGCGCAAAGCTCTACCCACTAGGCTACCACTGTTAGATCATACTAATTAATCAGATCATACTGTCTTCTGTAGTAACAAAGGGTTTGGAACTTCTGGACAATACTCCCAATGGTGGCTCTAGCAATGATCGAAATCTTGGAAATCTTCCTGTAACTATTGTCATTTTGGTGCGATGAAATAATCTCTTTACTTAGCTTTTGTTACAGTGCTTTAGTTTTAGCCATGATTACAACACACCTTGAACACTTGAATCTCTGGGTGGAGCTTATATGACACATCACAGTTGAAGCAAATTAAGGCTGGTGTTCCCAGGATTCATCATGGTGTAACCCATCTTAAGGTTATACAGACTAGCAACATGTTTTACAATGAGCTATATCATGTAAAGGTTGCATAATTGTGACATGGCAGTATGAAAAAAAATATTATGCTACTCTAAAATACATAATTCAACTGATAACTTCCCTTGTCTGTCCGAACATGAGTCTCTCGCGGTCTGCAAAAAACAATTTAAAAAACCCACCTCTTTACTAAGCACTTAAGCTGACTTGTACTTACTAATGCAGATTTGTGTTCTTGGACTGTTGTCTACTTAAACTAGAGTAATGAAATGTTTACTATGGAAGCACTTCTGTAAGTCGCTCTGGATAAGAGCGTCTGCTAAATGCCAAAAATGTAAAATGTAAATAAAGACTTAATTTTAGGGATGTAACGATGCACCACACGACAGTTAAAATCAATTCACACGTGTAACGATTCAAATGGGTTTACTTGTACAATGCATCAATATTTTACTTTAAACAGCAGAGGGCATTGGCGCTATTCACCTCGCCTGGTTGACATTACTACAGGGTTGCCAGGTTCGGCAACCTCAGAAATAAAAGGGCTTCATTATTTAGATAAATAAAAGATAAGCACAAATACAGTATTTTATTTAATTTAAAAAAAAAGAAATAATAAAAGGAAACTTTGTCATAATTTGTTTTCAATTTCATTTTGTTTAAAAAAACGGATTGTGAACCCAGTATCGTGAATCGTATCGCATCGTTACATCCCGTTAATTTACAGCTAAATCTACTTCTAGAAAAGTTTTGCCATAAATCCTGCTTCTCTTTGGGGAAATAGGAGGCAGTTATGGGAGTTTATTGAATATTTCCAGTGGCAGCTGTAGTTTCTATAGAAAATAAAAATGTAAGAACTGCTGACAAACTCAGTTTTATTTCAAAGTTTATTTCAAATGGCTCAGTCCTAAAAATGGCCCACATAGTGAAGAGACAGCATACTTGTGTTTAAATGTGATGCGTAGTTCATGCACATCAATACATTACAGTGTTTCCACCGGCTGGCAGGAGTACACAGTGCAGGGCTAATTGAGATTTTACTGGAAGTTCAATAAACATAAAAGCTGCACCGTCACTGCTGCACCCCGTTTACAAGCTACAAAAGTAGCTGCTGTACAGTGAGATGAGTGAAATGTGTGGCACACTTCTGAACTTAAACCTGAGAACTGGGACATGTTAAACTTCAGCTTCTGTGGTTTATTACATTACAGTGCCTTATAACATCATTATGAATGTACAGTACAGTCAGCCATAACACAACCCAAATCACAAATGAAACATAACATTCAAAAAGAGAAGGGGATTTTACTGAGCCCTTTTAAACAGTACAATTTATCAACACATCATTGCTTTACCTTGGGTTTTATTTTATTGTACATTATATTAGAGCATTAATGCAAATGGTACATTTTCCTTTTATTTGCATCAACCACTTTATCCTGGTCAAGGTCATGGCGGGTCAAGTTTCACAGGGAAAACACTGGACACAAGGCAAAAATACCGGGTGGCAATCCAACGCAGGTTTTCGGCCATGACCTGAACCACCCTTCCACCCCAACGAAGATATAGCCAATCCTGTCTGTGTAGATGCCCCAGCAGGCCATCAGCACCACAAAGAATCTAACTCAGATCTCAGTGGTGGTGGACTGCACCACCTGAGCAGACTAAAGTAGGTTATTTAACACTAATATATGATGAGCAGTATAAGTGCATTAACAATTCAGCCCTGTCACCACCCTGAAAATCACACGTTCATTTATTCACTCATGGCCTTTACAATTTAATTCAGCCAATCCACCATCTGCATGTTATTTATATATATATAGTTTATGCCTTTTCTTCCTTTTTTCTCCCTTTTTAGCACGTCCAATTGCCCGATCGTGTCATGCTTCCTCTCCACCAATGCCGATCCCCGCTCTGATTGAGGAGAACGAAGCTAACCCACGCCCCCTCCAACACGTTGGCAGCATGCTGTATGCATCTTATCACCTACACTCTGACGAGTGCAGTGCAGCTCAGCATTGTGTACAGACACACACCCTGAGAGCACTCTTTTCTCATCTCTGTGCAGGCGCCATCAATAAGCACATCGTAATTGCACTAGTAATGAGAGAGAAACCCCATCCGGCTTAGTCCCGCCCATTTCTGAACAACAGGCCAATCGTGGTTCATGTGGCCGCTCGGCCTTAGCCAGCAGGCAGAGCTGAGATTCGATATGATGTATTCGAGATCCCAGCTCTAGTTCCAGCGTGTGTTTTTACCGCTGCACCACCTGAGCAGCCCACCATCTGCATGTTTTGTAGATGAGTAAAAACCCACACAGATATGAGAACATGACAAACTCCTGACAGGAGGTGAGGATTGAGTCTAGGCCCCATTGCTTGCTGTACAGCACCCACCTTACGAGCTGTGCCATCAAGTCACCCAGGTATCATGTAAATTGGAATGATTTTTAATAATGATAAATGGCATAAGGCACTTAAGACCACATTTATTAGTGTTTTTGGAAAATTGGTTTGTTCTACAGAAAGAAAAAAGCCTTTCACCAAGATCAAACTTTATTTTAAAAGAATGTTAAGAATTTCCTCGTTTGGCAGACGGCAAAATAATTTGGATTCAAAAATTCACAATGTTCAATTATTATATAATCACCTTGTTTTTTGAGGCTTTAAACATTGTACATAGTTTGTAGTAAGTCTTTCTTCACAAGACCAAACTATATTTCAGCCTAAAGCAATTGTTCTTCAGGGCAAACAAGTCTGAACTTCATGTTTTTAACAAGTATCATAAATGTAGATCATCAAACCCACTTTTAATGCCTATTTAGTCAGTGCCAATCGCCTCTGCCCCTACTAGCTGGGTCCTACATCACATGTTGGCTACAAAACCGGTGAAATAAAAGCTAGTCCATGTTTCTACAAAACCTATAAAACAAGCCAATGAAATTGCAGCTCAGGTTAGAGGGGGATTTACTGCCCCATAGGGCACACATGGACTCCGACACCCAAAATTGACACCTAAGTGTTGTTCATATAAACAATATCGACTGAAAACTTCGTACTCATGAAGCAGAGCCAACTGGCTTACAAATGCTCCAAGGAACAGATGGCTGGGATTCATCTGGATTGAAACTCACAATCCACAGATGATAAAAGTAACTGCTTTAATTTTTTATTTATTTTGCTGTTTCATTTTTAACCACTTAATGCTGGTCTGGGTTGCGACAGGTCAGTCTCCATTGGAAAACACTGGGCGCAAGGGTGGAATACCCAGGACAGGCCGTAAAACCATCTCAGGGCTTCAATCGCCACCCGCCTTCAGACAGAGTCAATCGTGTTTGTGTAGACGCCTGACCAGCCGATAATTGAGTCTGGATCTTTGCAGTGGTAGGTCAGAGTGACAGATCACTATGCCACCGAGGGCTGAACTGGAAGATTGTTAATGTAATTTTCACCAAAATAGATAATTAATGTAAAACCACAAAATAAAGCTTTTAATGCAAGTTTGTTATTAGCAAAGCTGTATGCAGCATTTAGTTTGGGGTATTTTAAATGTCTAACTTTAATGTGATTGACGTTTCTTTAATCTGAAGAAGTTTGTTTAATGCCACGGTATTGTTTAACCAACAATTATAAACCCATTTCCCACACTGCACCCTAGTGGACACATATTGGACATCCATTTAATCTTTTCAAAATGGTGTAACACTCAATAACATTCTTCATTCAGCTTTGTTCATCCTTCCATTTCAGATCAGTCTTTAGTTTTTCTCTAAAACGATTGGCAAAGTGATACAAAGATTGTGAAGTAAAAATATATGGCATATTAAAAATAGAATATTTTATTACTTTAAAAACACTGATGGAAGACCATATCCGACTTCTTACATACCACTTTTTCTTTCAAAAACAAGAATAAAGTGACATGAACCGAGCATGCCGACAGCAACATTAACAAAGAGACACTAATCATCCTTAAAAAAACAAGACCTGCATGACGACTTTAGCCCATACTGTCAGACTCAAACATCGGAAGTCTTATGCCTTTATTTTTTTGCATAACCATCATATTTGAGAATGCCAACATGTAGAAGCCAACAAATAAATTTTACAACCCTTGATACAAGCTACTATATACAACCTAAAAGCTGAGGTTCTCTTTCTCAACCAGTATATACAAAACACTGCTAAAAGGCTTGTCTAATCTCTTAGACGTTGTGTCGTTGCGTCTGAACACCTGTAGTCCCAATACAATGGAAAGCCTGCTCCCTGCACTCAGCAGTGTTGGGCTCTTATTCTGTGCTGGCTTGTTGTAGCGACCTGTGCAATCGCAGACTGTCCTACAGAGTATCCTCTGAGTGTGGCAGCACCAGAGATTGCTACAGATGACCTGTAGCAGAGGGTATTGGTGGGAGTTTCAGACTCGTCACCTTTGTACTGCAGTCCTGGAACCTAAAGATACACTGACACGAGTTCCCCCACGCCCAAACCCACCAGCTGGGCTCCTCTCGCTTGTCCCTCTTCCCACCCTTTGTCGCTTGCCTCTGGCCTCAGGTTCAGAATCACTGAGCTCCAGGTCAGGACAGTAGCCGTCGGTCTCCTGGTATTGTTTGGCAATCTTTGGTGTCCGCTCTCCGCTTACTGCTTTGGTGCAGTTCAGCCTTTCTTTGCTTACAGTTTTGTGAGCAGTCTTGTCCGTGTTCCAGTGGTCAGCACTGGTCCGTACCAAGCTGACGGTGGCCTCTTTGAAAGTCCTGCCAAAGTGCTCCATTGTGGATTTATGGAAGCTCCCCGGCTGCCCTTTCCCAGAGTTCTCAATGCGTATTCCATGTTCAGGAGACGACAGATAAGAAGTGTTCCTTTGCACCACAGGCTTTTCCATGATGCCATTGGGCTTTAGAAGGTGAGATCTGTCCTGCTCTAGCTTGCTGGACTTCAGCAGATGAGATCTGTCCTGTTCTAGTTTGTTGGACTTTAGCAGGTGGGTTTTGTCCTGCTCTAGCTTGCTGGACTTCAGCAGTAATGATCTGTCCTGCTCAGGCTTGATGGATTTAAGCAAAGGGGATCTGTCTTGCTCAGCCTTGCTAAACTTCACCTGATGGGACATTTCCTGCTCAGGCTTGCTGGACTTCACCTGATGGGACCTTTCCTGCTCAGGCTTGGCTTTCCCATTAGATGTGTGACCATGAAGTGCAGCCTGTAGCGCCAAAGGCTTGCCTGTTGGTTTGGAGATGGGAATGATGCCATTGGGCCGCTCCTCACCACGTGGAAGGCTGTGCTGGAGCAGAGGCTTTCCTTGCCCAATGCCCACTTTGCTTATGTCATACACATTACTGCTGTTATCCGGGCCCAGCGGGCCATTCCCGGTTTTGCTGCTGGCTTTGCTGCTGCCATGAGAAACCTTGGGCATTTTGAGTTTAAGGGTTATCCTGGGAGGAGTCCGGAATTGCAAGTTCTCCAAATTTGAGGACACTGGCAGTTCTGCAGATAAAAATTAATTTAAAAATTAATTTATTTTTTAAAATGTAGACAATTCTACTTCAAAACTGTATGTTCGAGATATGTGAAGTTTAGCATTAGGTTAAATGTTAAAATTCAAATCGGCTCATACTATAATGAGCGTGCATCCACTGGTCCACAAAATTACTTATCTGCACATAAAAAGGCATCATCCACACCCCAGCCTACTTGAACAATTATGTGAAGATATTAAAGCAACATCTCAAGACATCAGCCAGCAAGTTAAAGGTGGGCACAAATGGACAATGACCCCAAGCATACAAGGTTATTGGCTCAAAGACAAAATGAAGGTAAAACAGTGGCCATCACAAATCTCTGACCACAGTGCTTTAGAAAAGCTATGGGCAGAACTGAAAAAGTGTGTGCGAGTGAAAAGACCTACAATGGCCGCTCAGGTGGCGCAGCGGTAAAAAGACACGCGCTGCAACCAGGGCTGGATTTCGAAGGAGCGTCGTTTCGAATCCAGCTCTGCCTTCACGGTCGAGGCTGGGCGGCTATGGACAACGATTGGCCTGTTGTCCGGGTGGGGGGCGGGACTTGAGACCGTAGGGGATGCTCTCTCAGGAACGGGGCGGTTGCGCCCTCTGCTGGCTGGTTGGTGGCGCCTGTATGGAGACGGGAGGGGGTGTGGCGGGGTGTGTGATCCTCCGTGCACAGTACTCTGCCACGCTACACTCGTCAAGTGTGGGTGATAAGACGGTCGATTGGCTGTGCACGTTTCGGAGGAGGCGTGGAACGGCCTCGTCAGCCCCAATCAGGAGCAGGAATCCGCACTAATGAGAGGATGATAGATGGGATGAAATTGGACGCGCAAAAAAAAGAAAAAGGGAAAAAAAAAAAAAAGAAAGAAAGAAAAGACCTACAAACCTGACTCAGTTACACCAGTTCTGTCAGGCGGAATGGGACAAAATTACTTATTGTAAGAAGCTTCCTATTGTAAGAATCCTAACCATGTGTATGTAATTATTAGCCACTAGGAATGTGAAGAAAGAAATACAAATAAAATAAATCTGTCTCTAGTGTTATTCTGACATTTCACATTCTTAAAATATAGCAGTGATCCTAACTGGCCTAAGAGAGGGAATGTGGACAAGGATGACGTGTCATAATAAGTGAATAACTGTGATTAAATGCAAAGGTGTATGTACAATTATGTAGTACATTTAAGTGTAAATAGCAACTTTATACTGGTTAAGGTCATGGCAGGTCTGGTTTCTTCAGGAAACACTGGGCGTGAGGCAGAAATACCCACCACCATCAGACACAGCCAGTCGCGTTCGTATAGACAACCAGCTGGCTCATAGCACAGCTGAGAATTAAAGCCAGACCTTAGCGATGGTGAGCTAGTTTAACAGACCGCTATGCCAGCGTTTCCCAACCTTTTTTGAACCACGGACTTGTTTCATATAAGATATAATTTCACGGACCGGTGGGGAAGGGAGTATTTAATAATACTGCTCACAAACTATATAAAATGAGCTTTTTCGCTGCAACGAGACGCTGCTCCCACCTAGGGGTGACAATAAGACAATAACACCCCAAATAGAAGCAGTAAAAAGTACTTTTCTAGCGTCTCTAATTATTTATTCTTTCTGTGCGGCCCGGTAATAAATAGCCCACGGACTGGTACTGGTCCGCAACCCGGTGGTTGGGGACGTCTGCGCTATGCCAACCAATCAATTATTATTATTACATTTGTCTATAAAACGTTCTATGCGACACTGTAGTTGTTTGAATACAACACTGTAAACGTATACACTAGATAAACTGTTACATGACTTTGTACGTGTATTACCTGCTGCCAGTTCTTGGTTTATCAGTTTGACATGAAGGTTGAAGATCTGCTCCTGAGCTTTACTCTGAGACAGTTTCAGCTTTTCTCTCCGACTCACCATGTAGCACAAGTTCCTCACCTAACAAAATCCCATCCAACACAAGGAAAATGAACATACTACTCGAAACCAGTTCAATTAAATCAAGTAGCTGCATCTCTTTATAAAAGTGTAGCACTCACCCTTTCCAGGTCCTGGCGCAGGTGCATGAACATGCGCATGCGTGTGTGGATGCTGTCCTCCTGCGGCTGTAGAAGCATGTTTTCCTCGTCCTCTTTGGGCGGTAACAGGGCTTTGTTAAAGCTGCTTTTCCTCTTGAGTTTCCAGTACTGGTAAATAAAGTCTAGGAGTTGTAGGGACAGCCCGAGCTCTTGAGCTAACTCTTCAGGCTGCACCAACTTGTAAAACTCCTCCTCCAGCTCCTGGAGCTTCTGTGCTCTCAGGCCTACCTTCTCAGTCTCTGTGGGTGGTTTGTGTCTGGCAGGGCTTAGGCCAGACTCACCAGTTTTGGTCTTGCTGTGCTTCAGACAGTAGGATTTAAATTTTACTTCATCGCCCTCATCCAGGACAGTCTTCATCTCCAGGCTGTGCTCGAAGGCACAGGTGACGTGAAAAGGAACCGTGCAGTTCTTCACTGAACACTGAAGAGCAAAAGCAAGGGAGATCATTAGAGGCTGGACATCACATACTTTCAGCCAAATAAGGAAGCTGCATGTGTCTGAGTTTGTGTTAACATATGATTATCAGAATGTTGGACAAACCATTTAAAAACCATGTTTTTATTGAGTCATCCACCCCCTACAGCTTTAACAGCCTCCATTCTCCTGAAAAGGGTATTAATGTCTGGCTTTTGTGAGGCCAGACATTGATACCAGTCAACTGGAGTTCCTCCAGATTTAAGACTTTGTGCGCAAGGGCACAGTCAGGCTAGAACAAGAAAGGGTCTTTTTCTAAACTGTCGTTAAATTGATGGTACATAATTTATTTTATAGAACCTACTTTTACATAAAATGGGTATGGCTAACAAGTTAAACACCTAAAGTTAATGATATAGAGAAGCACCCAAAAACTGCAATCTGATCAAGGAAAGCCAGAACACCAGACACCCCCCTCAGACACATGTCCAATCTTTGACTGCTTCTTACCACCTTGCCAGAGGCCGTATCATAATTTTTCTAATTTTTTGGTCAAGGTCACGGCAGGTCCGGTTTCTCCAGAAAACTGGGTGCGAGGCAGGAATACCCTGCAGGTATCAATTCATCTTAGGGCTTCGACCACCCACCACCTTCAGACATAGCCAGTCATGTCTGTGAAGACATCCAGCTGGCAGATAACACAGCTGAGATCTGAACCTGGAACTTAGAGGTGGTAAGCTAGTATAACAGACCGCTGTGCCACCCGATTAATAAATATAAATAATTGTGTTTGTGTGGACGTCCGGCCAGGTTGGTGGCTCTGCTGAGATTTGAACATTTTGCAGTGGTGTGCTAGCATGAGCTCGGCGCCACCGGCGTACTATATGTACGTATACATTAAAAAATCTAGATTGTTTCAACAGAGGTTAAACTTTATTCATAATTCATGTTTTTTTCTTACCTGTATGCAGGCCCCAGTTTTGAGCTTGCAGAGGCTACAGATAAGAGACCAGCGGCTGGGTGGAATGTGTGACAGTTTGGTGATGGGCTCCATCCTCTCTGGGCATGCGATGCTCACCTACAGGCACATAAACAAACCTATTTTAGCAGTTATATCTAAACCCTTACGATACTAAGCAATACTAAACTGGGTTCTTTTGATATGAACTGAATTCATGTAGCTGTAAACGTGTTGGTATCAGTTGGTACCTCAGGTATCCAGAGGGCACAGCTTACGTGTGCCCACTTCGTGCCCGCTCGTGTAGCCTTCATTGCGCCTCCTCTTTTTGGACACAGAACGCACTGGGGGTTGATGCCAAGCACACATGTTCTGCAAAGCCAGTTTCCATCTGGAACCTTCACGATGCCATAGCAAGCCTGGAGACATGCAACAGGTTTAATAATGAGACATGTAGGATATAATCAACAGTATTAGTGCATGAATGCCATACAGATTGTGTTATAATCTGGTATATAGTCAGGGACAAACCCTGACAAGAGTGTCTTGAATGGCGAAAATCTGTGAGCGGTGACAAGTGAAAAGATGGTGTATTCACTATTAATGAAAAAGACAGTTCAACCTATATTTGGGTTTAACACTGAAAAAGATTCTGGTGTCTAGAATCATTCAATCAAATACACGCAATTTCTTTAATCATTGACTTGTTTCATTTCTATCAACCGCTTTGTCAGGGTCACAGCAGGTTCTGTTCTAGTGAGAAACACTCATTGAAAGGCAGAAATACCCTAGATGGGGTGCCAATCCAGCACAGGGTTTGTTTAAAATATGCAAATAAATAAAAGATTTAAAGGCAGCAAATGATAAGGGGCTTGTCTCCACAGTAAGACAGTTAATTGCCTATCTTATTAACCCTTTGCTGCACAACCTGGGTCAAAAGTGACCCAACTGAGTTTTTATTTTCTACATCTTTGCAATAAATTAATTTCGTCATTCAAGCTTCCATGAATTCCTCAATTAACTTGTTTTTGATCATCACAAATCCTTATTTCAGTTGTATATTTTTTACTTTTTTAATAAAAATAATTTTTGTATCAACAGGGCCAGTAATAGCTCAGTGGTTAAGGTACTGGACTAGTAAACAGAAGGTTGCCGGTTCAAGCCCTGCCACCACCAAGTTGCCACTGTTGGGTCCCTGAGCAAGTCCCTTAACCCTCAATTGCTCATCGTGTTCCGCTCATTGTGTAAGTCGCTTTGGATAAAAGCGTCTGCTAAATGCTGAAAATGTAAATGTATCACTACCCTTCTAACGCACAACATGGGTCAAAAATGACCCTTATGTATTTACTATGGAATTTGACAGAAACTACTGACATTTGTAAGTGTTTGTAGTCAAAAACACATTTACTGATCTTTTGAAAGACAACCAAAGATTAGGCTCTTGAATCTGGAATATGTCCAATACAGTGGCGGCTGCTGGTCTTTCAAAGAGGGGAAGCTCATTGTCGGCTTACATCATAAAATTTGTCAATTTATTTATATATAAATGTATAAATTCTCCCCTTTGTTAGTTTTCAAGAAAATGGCCTGAAATGGGTTGCAGTTTGTCTTCCGACTTCACTCGCAAAATCCGCGATGGTACTGTAGCCCCATAGAAGCAAAGAGACGCTCAGCGTCTGCGGGTAAATGCATTGACGCGCCGGGAATGAGTTAAGTTAACAAAATCGAGTCGATTTGTGATAAGTAGCTGATTCTGAACGAACTCGTCTTCGAGATGAACGTGTTCTAACGCATTTGTAGTCAATGAAATGTTAACACAACTGTACATATCTCACCATTTAATTTTTTACATTTTAGGGGAAGCTGAGCTTCTCTTGCAGTCTTACAGAAATCGCCACTGGTCCAATACTATTTGCTTGCTAGCTGTTTACATATTCTAGTATAGATAGCTTTTATTAGCTAAGACAGCAAATACATGAATAACTGACAAATGTGCATATGAAAATATTCTTGAATGGATGAATATGGGTCATTTTTGACCCATGTTGTGCATTAGAAGGGGTTTGCTTAGCTTGTGCATCAAAGGGTTAAACTAATAAACAGTCTCTCTATAGAAATGTGGTTTAAATATAAATAAAAAGTGATAAACACCAATTGGACAAATGTTCAGATTTCAGCCTATCAATCAGTAATATGAAGCAAAAAAATATATACCCCCCATTCCACATACAAATGTGTGGCTGAACTCTCACCTGGTGTACACATATATTGCACTTGTCACAGAAAACCATGTCGTTTCCCTCCTCACTGTCAGGCGAGCGACACACGTCACAAATGACGTCCTCGTCATACTCAATGCCCAGCCCTTCTTCCGTCTCGATAGCGTGGTTCATGCTGTCATGGCACCTTCTTTCAAGCGACTCCATCACTCGCTCCATAGTTAACTCATCCAGCGTTCCTTCTCCTGACAAACACGAACCAGTTACAGTTAGGTTTGCAACAACACTCAGACCTTCAATCAGCTTACTTTTTCTCAAAGCTGAAATTCACCCTGTGGATCGGATCTCAGTGGTGGTTAGCTAGCGCATTAGCCTGCTTGACCACCACCTTAACATCCTGTTACAAATGGAATTAATTAAATGCACTCAGCAAAGGCAGCTCCTAAAAAGGGGGATCCGTTTTGCCCAATCTAGGCGTTTCCAATTCCAGATTACAATTCCTTGATCGCTTACACCACCCTGTGCTGGTCAAAAAGAGCTGCATGTGCTACTACCCACAGGTATGCAGCCAGCAGAGGCTTCTTTTTACCAACCAGCAGTGTTTTCTCACTGAGAGCTACTAACATTCACAATAAACCCTTTGCCAGGTGCCTTAGACAGATAGAAGAGGTCGCACTTCTAGAGCCGCAATAAGAATAAACCCCATCAACCTTCACTTTCTTTGTATGTCCAACCAATTAAGAGCACAGCTGAAGGTCCATGAAACATGAAAGAAAGTATGTGGATCAGTTTTTCAGCATAAAACACATATTTGTTTATCAAATTTTTCCTCCCTTATGCATCTCAGTAGCCCAATGAATTTATCCCACCTTAGAGGCAGGAGTAAGTAAAAATGTAAGTTAACATACAAGGTTACTCGGCATCTTGTTTAATACTTCTGTTAACTACTTAAAGCTCAGTTAACTATACACTATTGTTCAATAATCTGTATAGTTTACAATATAGTAGTATTACAGTATACATAGATCATATGTAAGGGATAACACTTTTGTTTCCCTGTCGAATAGAACCGCTACTGGCACTGACTTCCAAAATCTTGAAACCATAATAAAACTTGAATCAAACCGTGCAAGCAGAGCAAGCAGAGCAAGTGCAGTTAATACACAAAACATATTAGGAAACAGTGCAGGCTGAGTGTTCTTACCCATCTGAAGCAGCTCTAGGTTGAGCTGCTTAAGCCAGTACAGGTCCATGTCATCCAGGTCGTATCTGCACATGGCTTCTGCCAGCTCTTTAATGTTTACATAACCTGTCTCTGTACAATCCTGACTCCAGCACTGGATGTACTTCCTCGGCCTGGAGAAAAGAATCTCCTTTGGCTTCTCCACCATTACTCTGCACAAAAAGACACAATTGGCTTCTTTCAATCCATCAATTTGGGTAAAACTGAAGTTAGAAGAATGAGTTATTGCATTTCTCAAGCACGTTAATGTCTGAAACACATTGCTTTTCTTTCTAACAGACTGTATCATGAATTATTTTATCCTTCAGAGAGGAGATCTAAACTAAGGAAGCGGATATTAAATGCAAGTCTAAGCTTTGGGCTTGTTCAGGACTTCTGCAGCACTTCATTGTGAAATTTGGACAATATAAATGTTATAAACAAAAATACCTTATCAAGCTCTAATAGTTTCAATAAAAGTACCCATCCATCCATCATCCATCCATCCAATAGCCGTTAACCTAAAATGTGCTTTGGACGTTTGGCTGATGCAGCAGTCTAATAAGCAAGCCCATCATCATAGATTTAAGTTTCAGTCCTACCAGCCTTGTTAGACGCCGTGGCTGTAGGGACGTTGTAGCCTAGTGGTTAAGGTACTGGACTAGTAATCAGAAGGTCACCGGTTCAAGCCCCACCACTGCCGGGTTGCTGCTGTTGGGCCCTTGAGCAAGGCCCTTAACCCTCAATTGCTCAGACTGTACTGTACACACTGTCACACTAATGTAAGTCGCTTTGGATAAAGGCGTCTGCTAAATGTCGAAAATGTAAATGTAGACGCTCAAAGAGGACAGGCTGGACAAGAGGCTACTTTCTTACTGCTGCAACAGTGACTCCTACTGTCTGGCAGAGGTGCAAATACGAGCAGAGAAGAAATCTAGTTTTATCCGATTACTTAGTTGTAGGTTCACACGGAGAGCAGTATTGTGTACAGAGAGTCGCACACTGAGCTCCATTATTCTCCGTCTCTGTGCAGGCACCATCGACCAGCCAGCAGAGGTCACAACTGCAACAGCAAGACGCATCCTCCCTCAGACACAGCCAATCATGTCTGTGTAGGGACTCACCTGGCTGATACCAGAGGTTAGATTTGAACTCGAGAACTCAGCAGTGGTGGGCTAGGGTGTTTTCAACCACTGCGCCACCCAAGCAACATTAAGGTAATTACAGTAATGGGGACTGATACTAAAACAAACAAACAAAAAAACAATGGATAAAGTGACTAACCTGACAGAGGAATGGGGAATGGTATCTGGGCTGGCTAGGACCTGCACCCCTTTCTCCCATTCTTGCCTCCATGTGTCAGCCAGCAGGTAGTACTCTTCAGTAGAGATGTGATGCGAGTCAGGCAGCTTCATAGCACTGATCAGGTCTTTTCTAAACACCTGTAGATACCAATCAACCAATTCGAGAGGATTAAAGTTGTGCCAAATAACAAACACTGTAAGAACCTTTAACTACCCTATTGGGTAAGAGTGACATGACTTAATAAAGACACAAATAAAACCAATTACTTCAAAAAGCTTTACACATACAACGCTCACACACTTACCTCAGCTGGCTTTTTCTGCGCCGAGGAAGGGGTTCCGGTTTTACTTCCATAATTGTTCTTAGAGAAAGAGGTGGAGGGACCTGCACAAGTTAACAAATAATAAAAGAAAAATCAAACAACCATGACCACATGGCTCATTATGAACTGTAGCACAGCCAAAAATGACACGAGCATCCTGTCTGGTGTGTGATTGCACTGCGCACAAGGATTCAGGGTAAACCTGAGCCCTCAAAGCAAGAAGGTTCTGGGTTCGATTCCCAGGTGGAGCAGTACAGGTCCTACCTGTGTGGAGTTCACATGTTTTTCTTGCGTCTTTGTGGGTTTACTCTGGGTGCTTCGGTTTCCTCCCACAGTTCAAAGACTTTTTATTATGCATTCTCTCCCCATTTTCCTCCCAATTTAGCATACTCAATTTGTCTTCCGCTGCTGAGGGATACTTGACTGCATCCGAGGAGAGCACGTCGCTGTACGCTCCTCTTCCGACACGTGCACAGCCCTCCTCTTCTCGTCCCTGCATTCTGCACAGACGTCTCTTCCACCAATCAGGGTCCTTACACGGCGTATAAAGATCCCACTTCACACATAGTACCTGCTGCAGGCCCCGCCAATTGTGCCTGCCAGATGGCACCCAGCCAACCAGTGGCAACGCCGAGTTCCGAAACGAGGAGTTCAGAATCTCGGCATTGGTGCGCTAGTGGAATATCCCGCTGCGCCACCTGGGCGCCCTTCCATGACTTTGTTTGACATTAAACTGGAACTGATGAATCTTGCATAACCATAACTACCTGTTTTGTCATAAATTTAACCAAAGTGTGTAAAACATTTTGTTAAAAATCCTAATAAATAAATAAACCTGAGCCACCACAACCCTGACCAAGATAAAGCAGTGGTAAAATGAAAAATGATGAAATGTTAGCTTGCATTTCTCCCAGATACAAAGAAGTAGAATTTCACAGTGGACCGCTCATCGTCACTTGATACCAGTAGCCAGATCTGAACACATTTCAGTGTACGTATATTGAACAGAATGACCGTCTTGAAATTGCATAAACCAAATACATTTGGCTGCAACTCAAACTGCATATAACTGTATTACTACTGCCATTTATGCATCACAGAGCTTTATCATATTTTTGCATATAGAGAAGTTCTGCAGAACACCTGAAGTCATTTGGGATAAAACCTCTGCACTACAGCTGGAAGCATCAGCACTATAAAAATGTGATTCAGTAAGTGGCACAGAAACTACTGCCTAGTACATTAAAGCAAATGAAAGCAATTATTCAAGTTAGCTAGATTCACACTCACACAGCATGAGCGTAATTGGTGTTAATTTTAGTGGTTTATAAGCCAACAGCATAATAAAGTTCTAAAGTCAAAAAAATTCAACCCTAAAAGAAACTAGTTACTAAATATCTCAGTAAGCACAAGTAAATACAAGTGTGCCTGTGCATGAGATGTGCAAAAAGGTAGGAAATATATAAGATGTTGACATCTAATGTGCTGAGCTGGAAAGTAACAGCAAGCAAAAATGAAGAGATTGAGAAACCTTGAACATAAAAAGTAGGTCATGACTTTATTTATTAGGATTTTAATGTCATGTTTTACACTTATGGTTACATTCATGACAGGAACGGTAATTACAGGTTACATATGATTCATCAGTTTAAGTCACGTCAAACACAGTCACGGCCAATTTTGTATCTCCAATTCACCTCACTTGCAGGTCTTTGGACTGTGGAAGGAAACTCACGCAGACATGGGGAGAACATACAAACTCCATACAGAAAGGAATCAACCCCAGAACAGCACAAGTGCTTCAAATGAGCAGCACAGATGATAAAGATTCTGATTCTTAATGAAACATTCAGCTTTTTGTCAATATTTACTAAATAGTATCTGATACAATGTTAAATTACATTCCTAAGTGTTCAATAATAATGTGTCTAAGGATGTAATTAAGGCTTTACTTACGCTCATTGTCTGAACTGTCACTGCTACTTGAAGTTCTGAGTCGTTTCATCCTGACATGTCCTGACAGCAGAACAATACAGAAGGAAAGAGAGTCAGTCCAGAAACAATTATCATATCATCATATACACTACATGACCATAAATATATCCAAACTCATCCCAATTGTTGTGTTTAGGTGCTTTAACCATATCTACTGCAAACAGAAGAATAAAGTCATTTATTAATTTTTATGTTAGACCACCGCTCTATCCTGATGAGGGTCGAGATGGGTCAGTTTCTCTGGCATCACTGGGTGCAATGCAGAAACACCCCCCACAGGAAGCCAGACCATCGTGGTGTCTCGACCATCCAACCCCAAACATAGCCAATCACATCTGTGTGTAGATCAGATTTTAAACGCCTGACCGACCAATAGCACACCTGGGGATTTGAACCCTGGATCCCAGCAGTAGTGGGCTAAAGTAATTTACAGCTGCGCCACCCAAATGCAGTGTATATAGTCAATTATATATAATAGATTTTGCACTTCCAATAGCAGATTAAAAGTCAAGGCTGCGGTGGCCTGAACAGAGCTCCGAACTCAACCTCACTGAACACGTTTAGGATGAACTGGAATGCTGACTGAGAGTCCGGCCTTCCAATCTAACATCAGTACATTAATGGGAACAAATTCCTACAAACATTCTCCAAAATGAGTGGGAATCCCTACTGGAACAGACTGTTCTAGGTGCAAATGGAAAGGGGGAGTTTACATCAGTAGTTTTAGAAAAAGATGTTAAGCTCATGGTCAGGCGTCCACATACTCCTGGAAAAATGATGTACTTGAACTTTTTTTTTGTCTTACCATAAATTTCAAGTCGTAGTGCATGCTAGTGTTTTCTTGCGGCCTGCTTCTGTCATTTACCTGAAACGAAATGCAGGACAGGCATTAAGAATGAGATAAGCATCTTAGGAGCAGTAAGAACAGACTGCTTAAATAAATATTAACTTATTCCAATCTGCATTGTTAAGGATATTTGAAGTACTGATTACAGATTTTAAAACAGCCAGTTTTTTTTCACTGACCAATTCTCAAAAGAAGACACTAAAAGCTGAAACAATGCAATAATAACTGTGCTCAAGCGAGAGCTAAATCCACATTTTGTTACAACAAGAAGCACATTTGTAGTCTCCACTCCAGTGCTTAGTGGGGGCGACCATCTGTTTTTAACAACAAACCCTTAACCACACACTTCATCTGACTCTGTGCCATTTCTTCCCACATGACAGATGCCTGGAAAATAGAGTCTGTCCATTACAGAAGGCCTAACAATACAAGTCAAAGAAAAATGAAGAAAAATTTTGACCTCTTATTAGTAACGACCAAGTGGTGGGTGTTACTGAAAATAACTTAAACTGATGAGTGTATTTTTAACACACATTTTTATTTATATTTCACCATACTGGCCAGTGGTGGTTGAAACAAACACGTTTTTGTTAGGCTATAGTGAATTAAATAACTGTTTTCTGTTTACTTGCACTAACGTAGAACAGTAACATACAAGAATATAAAAACAGAAATAGTATCCAGAACGTAACTTCTAAACAAAGACTGTTGGTAGCTAGGTTCATATAACAGGGTCAGTCTGTGACATCTAATGCACAGGACACCAGCTAACACCAATCTAATATTTGTAGTGGTAGCTCAAGAGGTTAAGGTACTTGACTAGTAATCAGTAGGTTGCTGATTCAAGCCCCACCACTGCAAAGTCTGCACTGTGGGGTCCATGGGCAGGGCCCTTATTCTTCAGCTGCTTGAATTGTATAAGATCACAACTGCAAGTCACAAAAAGATTTAAAACATATTGAAAAGCTACTGAGCCACGGCAGGTCTCCCTGTTTTACAGCTCACTAGCCACCATGCCAGATTTTTCTTACACTGCCATGGTTCTAATTGAAAATGTATTTAAACAGTTCAGTGTTTTGAGAAACAGTGATAATCAGTTCCTCTCTGCCACATTGTGTCAAAAGGTCAGCGACAAACTGCGTCAAAGCTTAGTCAAACTGAACTCTGAGTGTGACGACAAGCGGAAAAAGAAAACAAGTGTCAAAGCTGTAAATGTGTGCAGTGCGCAAAGCTTAAAGTTTTTTGTGTATTAGGATTTTAACATCGTTTTACACTGTTGGTTACATTCATGACAGGAACGGTAGTTACTCATTACCCGAAGTTCATCAGTTCACAAGGTTATATCAAACACAGTCAAGGACAATTTTGTATCTCCAATTCACCTCACTTGCATGTCTTTGGACTGTGGGAGGAAACCAGAGCACCTGAAGGAAACCCACGTGGACACAGGGAGAACATGCAAACTCCACACAGAAAGGACCCAGACCGCCCCTCCTGGGGATCGAACACAGGACCTTCCAGCTGTGAGGCGACAGTGCTGCTTATGGTAGTTAGTTAATGTATTTAACTGTGATTGAGACATTTGGTCATCACCCACCCTTACTACGGCATGAAGCAAACTTGCCCTATAATGCTTGTTTAAAAGCAACATAACACACATATCTTCGGAAGATGTGGGAGACGTTACACAAGACGCGGAGTCTGTTTACTGTTAGCTCTGTACCTATATATTGTACACATTTCTTGTTTACGATATAAACAAGATGTTTTAAATGTACAACAGCTTCCCTGTTCGACTGGCAGCATTCTGAGAGGGGAACACATTTCAGGGCAGTAGAACAGAGTACTGCATGACACTGGTGTAAATGTGGGTAAAGCATGAGCAACCACAGACATGCTGAGGATATTGAAATTATGCTGAATCTGTTTTTAGCACAACACTCACTTGTCCTATTTGATGACTTTCGGCCAACTTATCTTCCCAGTGACAACATGCTTGTTGGTGGTCATAAAAGGTCACAAGCAATGTTACATTAGTTACTGCGTGTACTTCAAGCTCCACCGTAGTGAGGCATGATTGAATAATCGAATTTTTATACAACGCAAATCTAAAGTCCTTATTTCCACCCACCTCGAAGCCAAAAATCCACCAGATTCTCAAGGCTTTAATTTTTACGGATTTATGCATATATGGTTAGTGTACTGCAGACTAAACAAACCAGATTTATTACTGTATAAAATAATAATGACCGTTGTGCTGGCTTTACAATCTGCTAGTCTTTTACTGTTGTGATTTTATAAATACTGGCTGTAAAACTACAAGGTGCAAGAACACAGCAACACTTGACTACTCAAGCAAAAGCTGTTTAAAAATGTTAATAATTAACTTAAATACAAACAAAGAAGTCACTGTTCAATTAACACTGTCTGTTAAAAAGCTTGTTTAAATTAATTTCCACCATAGAAGTGGAGCTTGAGAGAACACACACACACACACACACACACACACACACACACACACACACACACACAGACACACACAGACACAGACAGACACACACACACAGACACACACACACACAGACACACACACAGACACACACACACACACAGACACACACCTAACCTAACCTTAGATTGTTCAATTAACACTGCCTGTTAAAAAGCTTGTTTAAATTAATTTCCACCATAGAAGTGGAGCTTGAGAGAACACACACACACACACACACACACAGACACACACACACACAGACACACACACACACACACAGACACACACACAGACACACACACAGACACACACACACACACACACACACACACACACAGACACACACACAGACACACACAGAGACACACACACAGACACACACACAGACACACACACAGACACACACACAGACACACACACACACCTTAGCAAAACAAGAGAAAGATCTAGTGCTTTAAGGATTTTTAGCTGAGCAAAACACCCCTTTAGCCAGCATGGCAGCACCCAACGGTGGCGTTACGCCAAAATGTGCATGCCTGCTGTCAGGAGCATCCGCTATCAGGAGAGCCTGTAGCGATAATTAAGAAATAATAATCATTGCACACGTTGATAAGCGTAAAACCTATTTTTTCTTAGCAGACTTGATTTGGCTATTGCTCCTGGTCCATGCACCAATATGAAGACAGGAATCTGTTGACCATTTAATATTAAACAATGTCATAGATTGTAGTTTAGGACACCGGATGTGTCTTGATTAGCATATTTAGCTGTAATGGAAGCTCAGCTACAGACTTGGATGCTGAACTAGGACTTCTTGACATGACAAGTCAAATATATTTTTGCTAGATGTTGTTGTTTTGTTTTTTTAATTAATGTCACTTATTGATTTTAATGCTGAATGTACAAAACTCAGAAGAGAAGAGCGCATAAATTACAGATCTGACACTGACATGGTGGTGGTGGTGTTAGTGTGTGTTGTGCTGGTATGAGTGGATCAGACACAGCAGCGCTGCTAAAGTTTTTAAATACCGTGTCCACTCACTGTCCACTCTATTAGACACTCCTATCTAGTTGGTCCACCTTGTAGATGTAAAGTTAGAGACGATTGCTTTTGCTGTTGCTGCTGTTTGAGTTGGTCATCTTCTAGACCTTCATCCGTGGTCACAGGATGCTGCCCACGGGGCGCTGTTGGCTGGATATATTTTTGGTTGGTGGACTATTCTCAGTCCAGCAGTGACAGTGAGGTGTTTAAAAACTCCATCAGCACTGTTGTGTCTGATCCACTCATACCAGCACAACACACACTAACACACCACCACCATGTCAGTGTCACTGCAGTGCTGAGAATGATCCACCACCTAAATACTGTAATACCTGCTCTGTGGTGGTCCTGACCATTGAAGAACAGGGGGCTAACAAAGCATGCAGAGAAACAGATGGACTACAGTCAGTAATTGTAGAACTACAAAGTGCTTCTATATGGTAAGTGGAGCTGATAAAATGGACAGTGAGTGTAGAAACAAGGAGGTGGTTTTAATGTTATGGCTGATCATGTGCTGTTAATAATAACTACTGTAGCCTGTTCCTTCTACTGAACAAGACTGGTTTTACAGTCAGTCAAAATAGTTTTTTTTAATAGACTGGGTTTTTAATCAGAAACAAGTAAAAGCTAAAGATATATGCTTTTACATTTAAATCATTTATAATATGTAAAATGTGTTAAAATAGCATTTGAGCCGACTGTGTCCGAATGTGTGTTCGCGTGCGTCTCTTGCATATTATCGTGATTAAAGAAATATAATCTGAATCAGCAGATCTGCTCTTTTTATTGATCCTGCAACAATTAGGCGTAACCCATAATAATCACAGTAATCATCTCTAAAAATGTGCAACAGTGTAAGATTAATTAAGGACGCTCAAATCCTAACATCACACAAAACACTATCAACTACGTCTGAAAAGGGAGCTTATTCATTTCCATGTCAACTGTGTGTAATTCTAACGACCTGCACCTTTAAAATAAAGTGCTTCAGAGACAACAACATTCTGTCTCTTGTACGTGGGGGTTGGGGTGCACTGCTCTTACACATTTCAAGGAAGCTAAGCTCTGCAGTGATCCAGCTTTATGGTGCACAGGATTCAAGTACCCTCCAACCCCCACTGTCCAACACAATACCCTACCCTGGCAGACCAGACCATCTCATGCACCCAGCACGCTAGATTACACACTGCTAAAAGCCACCAGCTTATTCTCCATGTGTACTCTACGTTACACACCAGCACTAACTAAACCGTTGATAAAAAGCTTGCATTAAGGTTTGCACCATAAACCAATATCTAACGTAGATGGTTCTTAACTCTCAGATGCTTACATTAAATTAAGTCTCTGTTGTAAGCCACTTGGAATAAAATAGCACCTGCTACATTTACATTTTTAGCATTTAGCAGACGCCTTTATCCAAAGCGACTTACAGTACAATTACAGTATACAGTCTGAGCAATTGAGGGTTAAGAGCCTTGCTCGAGGGCCCAACAGCAGCAACCTGGCAGTGGTGGGGCTTGAACCAGTGACCTTCTGATTACTAGTCCAGTACCCTAACCACTAGGCTACTGCTTGATAATTGAAAAAGTAATATGGATAAAGGTTTTTGATTTAGCTGTAATCTCATGGTGCTAACTGTAATAAAGGCCACTTGAAGTATCTTAGTAGTCTAAAACATTCTCCAATCAAAATCTAACATAAGTGTAGCTGACATTATAGTTATATAACGTATTACATTTTAAATGGTTTAGGAGAAAATCATAAGCTGATGGTTAAATGAGAAAATATATAGCAGTACAGACCACTGGAAAGCGGTAGCTCCGTGGGTAGAGCTCAGGGCTTCCAAATGAAAGGTTGTGGGTTTGAATTCTGGCTCTACTCAGCAGCCACTGTTGGGCAGGAGAGCAAGGCCATTAACCCTCTCGCTTCCTCGCCGCCGTGCACAGGCTGACTTTGTGTTCTGACTCCAACTTCAAAACAAGCTGGGACATGCAGAAGAAGAATTTCATTGTACTGTTCACTAAAAACTGCACACCTTGGTCAACTGTGTGTTTTCTTTGATACACCACTTAAATGTACAGCTGTAGTAGTTTTCGTTTGTTTGTTTATTAGGATTTCAACGTCATGTTTTACACTTTTGGTTACATTCACAATCATGGACAATTTAGTGTCTCCAATTCACCTCACTTGCACGTCTTTGAACAGTGGGAGGAAACCGGAGCTCCCGGAGGAAACCCAAGTGGGAGAACATGCAAACTCCACACAGAAAGGACCCGGACCGCCCCACCTGGGGATCGAACCCAGGACCTTCTTGCTGTGTGGCGACAGTGCTAACTTTACTATATACTAGAGAAACTACTGAGAGATGCAAACTTGGAATTTATCAGGAGTGCAGTTAATAGATAATTTATTATATAAAAGTGTGTGTGTAATTACAGTACTTGTCTACAATGGAATTGTATGGCAGATTAGACATGATGTGTATCCCTGTTGAATTACAGCTGGCGGGAATCACATTAAATTATATTGCATTTAATGTTTTTATCCAAAGCGACTCACAATTATGACTGAACACAGTCTGAGCAATTGAGCGTGCGGCACGGTGGCTCAGTGGGTAACACTGTCGCCTCACAGCAAGAAGGTCCTGGGTTCGATCCCCAAGTGGGGCGGTCCGGGTCCTTTCTGTGCAGAGTTTGCATGTTCTCCCCGTGTCTGTGTGGGTTTCCTCCCACAGTCCAACAACATGCAGCCAGGCTCATTGGAGACACTGAATTGTCCTATAGGTCCCTAGCCACTAGGATGCACAAACCAGTGCATTGTGGTGCAGGTCTCAAGCCCGGATAGATAGGGAGGGTTGTGTCAGGAAGGGCACCCGATGTAAAGACTCCGCCAAAGCAAAAATGCGGATCACGATCCGCCGGTGACCCCTAATAGGAGCAGCTGAGGAAATAGAGAGTTTAAGCAATTCAGCGTTAAGGGCCGTGCTCAGGGACCCATCAGTGGCAACTTGGTGGTGGTGAGGTTGAACTAGCAACCTAGTCCAGTACCTTAACCACTGAGCTACCACTTACACAAAATCTTGGCTTTGGTTACATTCATGACAGGACAGGTAGTTACTGGTTACACAAGATTCATCAGTATAAGTCTTTAATGTCAAACACAGTCATGGACAATTTTGTATCTCCAATTCACCTCACTTGCACGTCTTTGGACTGCGAGAGGAAAGCGGAGCTCCTGAAAGAAACCCACACAGACACGGGGAGAACATGCAAACTCCACACAGAAAGGACCCAGATCGCTCCACCTGCGAATCGAACCCAGGACCTTCTTGCTGTGAGGCGACAGTGCTACCCACCGAGCCACAACATAAATAGTATGACCAGAGCTAGTTCAACCTAAAACTTAAGTGACTCAACAAAAAAAAATGTTATAATAATCAAACGTCACTGGTGTCCTTTAACTGGTGAGTAATATATTTTACTGGAAAATACTGGCATTCAGTGTGGAGGATGACCACGCCCCCCACACTATCAAGGGGCGTGGTCATGTGCGCGTTCCTTACGAAACCACAGAGGAATTCTTTACAAACCTCTTGCTTTCTAGCGGATCCCTCACTTATTTATAGCACATTTGGCAACCCTACATTGGACCGTATAAACGTCAGTATACATATTTATGAGGCTAAACTATAAATAATTAAAGTACTGGGTAAAGTTTTAGTTTAAATAGTATCCTGCAGCCTGTGTTGGGTTTCTAGCAATGTTTACAAATCACAATAAACACAGAAAATGTTAATTCACAATCAAGTATAACAGCAGAGAACAAACATATTTGACAAGGTTGCCAGGTCAACTTTGAATCTTCTCCAAGTTAAGATTTGTTACTTGTCTTGGTACTTTCCTTTAATACAAATAAACAGCTGTTCAGTGTCACATATACACAACAAATTTATTATAGTTCGCTAACATGAAATTTGAGGCCTGAATCTTTTAGCATGTGGAAACGTTCTCCATTTAAAATATTTCGCTTATTTAGCATTGGAGCTAAGTGGCTAATTGTAACCCAGGATTCGAGGCGGCCTTGGCGCCAAACACAAGCCGCCCTGTATAACACTGCTTACCGCCTTTAACTTTCAATCATACATAACAGGTGTTATTATTTTAATTACCCCTACCGGTTCTCATTCCGACAGTGGACCCGCGTGTGTTGTTACAGTAATAAAGCGGACAGTAGGCTGTACAGGCCTGGATCAGCCATGCAGCCCTGGCACACTGATCCCAGTGCAGACACGAACAGTATTGTTCCTGTAAAGCAGCCTTACCTCACATCAGAAATCAACTGGATCAAATCAGCTCTTGTCCAGCGACGATTCCCCTCACAATTACAACTGAAACGTGTTATAATAATTGTATAATATGTTCTTATTTTCAGAGCACCGCTGTCAATATCCCAAAGCTGCAGCCTGGTCTCCAGCACAGCACAACAGTGCTATTGTACAACGCGGACCGCTGGGTCCTAAACTCCGCCTCTTGCACCGCCATGCTGTAAGGGCCCATGTTCCAGCCTGCACCACACCAAGAGCTTACTAACAGATGAGCAGCTGTAAACCAGATAATAATCGTTTGGGTTTCTCATTCATTCGAGTATTTTCAAGTCAAGTCAACTTTATTTATATAGCGCTTTTTACAATAAACATTGTCTCAAAGCAACTTTACAAAATCCAGGACCAACAGATACAAAAACCCATGATGAGCAAGCCGAGGGCGACAGTGGCAAGGAAAAACTCCCTGAAAATTACAGGAAGAAACCTTGAGAGGAACCAGACTCAGCAGGGCCCATCCTTCTTGGGTGGTCTGGAGGATACTTTAAATAAATAGTATTTACACAAATCATACACACACAGAATTAAAATGAACTAAAAGTTATAACTAGCAATAATAAATAAGTTATTATTCAGTCCAGTCTGTAATAAAGTCTGTAGTGAGTTCTTGACATTCTTGGTGCAAACACGCCACCTCCCGTCACATCCGGCAGGAGCAGCATTGTTGGCACGGCAGTCTCGACTTCATTCCTTAACCTCGGGCAGGTAAACAGGTTTCCATCGGAAGGACCTCGGGGTAAAACAACAGAAAATGTAGTTAAAAATTTAAAATGCGAGTTGAGAAAAATATCAGTTTTGCAGAGTTTTAGACTCCGGCAGCCCTAATTATTACAGCATAACTAAAAGAGAGAGCGAGCAGGTAACAAGGTCATGAAGGCTTTCACAGGAAATCAGCACCCACCTCCCCCACTGTCATCAAACCTGAGTGATTGGACAAGAGAGGCAGAACGACAGCAACCCAACATCCCTGATCACCACAAGTTTCTATGACCAAGAACCCCCAAGCTCTGCGCCTTTGTCTATACTAATCAAAAGCCTGAGAAAATAAATATGGTCTCAGTCTAGACTTAAACATTGAGACTGTGTCCGAATGGGTGCTGATGTCCTGTGAAAGCCTTCATGACCTTGTTACCTGCTCGCTCTGGATTTGGATTTTATGTCCATTCATTTAATTTTACAATCCACTTTGCCCTGTTTAGAGTCACTCTAGGTCCACAGCACTAATCCATCACAGGGCACCATACATACAAACATTTACTCTCATCTAGAGCCAGTATGTTGTATAGTTTAGGAAGGTGGGAGGAAAACTACACAGACACGAGAACATGCGGGCGGCACGGTGACTCAGTGGGTAGCACTGTCGCCTCACAGCAAGAAGGTTCGATCCCAAAGGCGGGGCGGTCCCAGTCCTTTCTGTGTAGAGTTTGCATGTTCTCCCCATGTCTGTGTGGGTTTCCTCCAGGAGCTCTGGTTTCCTCCCACAGTCCAAAGACATGCAAGTGATGTGAACTGGAGATAAAAAATTGTCCATGACTGTGTTTGACATTGACAACTTGTGAACTGATGAATCTTGTGTAACCAGTAATTACTGTTTCTGTCAGGAATGTAACCAAAGCGTAAAACATGACATTAAAATCCTAATAAATAAATAATAAAAACAAGACAACATGCAAAATCTTTACAGACGATGACCAAACGCAATGATCTCTGGGTTGTAGTGCCTATGTGCCACCCTACCTCATTAATTGGGGCAGCACAGTGAATCAGTGGGTTCTGGGTCGACTTCCAGGTAGAGCAATCTGGATCATTTCTGTTTGGAGTTTGTATGTTCTCCCCATGCCTTTGTGGGTTTCCTACACAAACTCAAATAAATGAGGTGGAGCTCATAGAACTGGAGACATAAAACTGGCTGTAAACCCGAACTGATAAATTATGAATCTAACCAGTGTAAAACATGCTGTTAAATCTTAGAAAACAAAAACAAAAAAACCTACTTCATATAATTTCTTTAAATAGCAATTATTAGTGTACACTGATCAACCATAACATTAAAACCCCCTCCTTGTTTCTACACTCACTGTCCATTTTATCAGCTCCACTTACTATATACAGTGGGGTCAAAAAGTATTTAGTCAGCCACTGGTTGTGCAAGTTCTCCTACTTAGAAAGATGAGAGAGGTCTGTAATTTTCATCATAGGTACACTTCAACTATGAGAGACAAAAAGAGAAAAAAAATCCAGGAAATCACATTGTAGGATTTTTAAAAAATTTATTCGTAAATTATGGTGGAAAATAAGTATTTGGTCAATAACAAACAAGCAAGATTTCTGGCTCTCACAGACCTGTAACTTCTTCTTTAAGAAGCTCTTCTGTCCTCCACTGGTTCCTGTATTAATGGCACCTGTCAGACCTCGTTATCTGTATAAAAGACACCTGTCCACAGCCTCAAACAGTCAGACTCCAAACTCAACCATGGCCAAGACCAAAGAGCTGTCGAAGGACACCAGGAAGAAAATTGTAGACCTGCACCAGGCTGGGAAGAGTGAATCTACAATAGGCAAGCAGGTTGGTGTGAATAAATCAACTGTGGGAACAATTGTAAGAAAATGGAAGACATACAAGACCATTGATAATCTCCCTTGGGGTCAAGATCTCATCCCGCGGGGTCAAAATGATCATGAGAACGGTGAGCAAAAATCCCAGAACTACACGGAGGGACCTGATGAATGACCTGCAGAGAGCTGGGACCAAAGTAACAAGGTTACCATCAGTAACACACTACGCCGAGAGGGACTCAAATCCTACAGTGCCAGGCAGCCAGTACATGTCCAGGCCCGTCTGAAGTTTGCCAGAGAGCATATGGATGATCCAGAAGAGGATTGGGAGAATATCATGTGGTCAGATGAAACCAAAATGGAACTTTTTGGTAAAAACTCAACTCGTCGTGTTTGGAGGAAGAAGAAGAACCCAAGAACACCATACCTACTGTGAAGCATGGGGGTGGAAACATCATGCTTTGGGGCTGTTTTTCTGCAAAGGGGACAGGACGACTGATCCGTGTTAAGGGTAGAATGAACGGGGCCATGTATCGTGAGATTTTAAGCCAAAACCTCCTTCCATCAGTGAGAGCATTGAAGATGGAACGTGGCTGGGTCTTCCAGCATGACAATGATCCCAAACACACCGCTCGGGCAACGAAGGAGTGGCTCCGTAAAAAGCATTTCAAGGTATTGGAGTGGCCTAGCCAGTCTCCAGACCTCAACCCCATAGAAAATTTGTGGAGTCCGTGTTGCCCAGCGACAGCCCCAAAACATCACTGCTCTATAGGAGATCTGCATGGAGGAATGGGCCAAAATACCAGCTACAGTGTGTGCAAACCTGGTGAAGACTTACAGGAAACGTTTCACCTCTGTCATTGCCAACAAAGGTTATGTTACAAAGTATTGAGTTGAACTTTTGTTATTGACCAAATACTTATTTTTCACCATAATTTACAAATAAATTCTTTAAAAATCCTACAATGTGATTTCCTGGATTTTTTTTTTCATTTTGTCTCTCATAGTTGAAGTGTAGCTATGATGAAAATTACAGACCTCTCTTATCTTTCTAAGTAGAAGAACTTGCACAATCAGTGGCTGACTAAATACTTTTTGGCCCCACTGTAGAAGCACTTTGCAATTCTACAATTACTGACTGTAGTCCATCTGTTTCTCTGCATGCTTTGTTAGGTACTTTCATGCTGTTCTTCTATGGTCAGGACCCCCACAGGACCACCACAGAGCAGGTATTATTTAGGTGGTGGATCATTGACACAGTGACACTGACATGGTGGTGATGTGTTAGTGTGTGTTGTGCTGGTATGAGTGGATCAGACACTGCTGGAGTTTTTAAATGCCGTGTCCACTTACTGTCCACTCTATTAGACACTCCTACCTAGTTGGTCCACCTTGTAGATGTAAAGTTAGAGACGATTGCTTTTGCTATTGCTGCTGTTTGAGTTGGTCATCTTCTAGACCTTCATCAGTGGTCACAGAACGCTGCCCACAGGGCGCTGTTGGCTGGATGTTTTTGGTTGGTGGACTATTCTCAGTCCAGCAGTGACAGTGAGGTGTTTAAAAACTCCAGCCGCGCTGCTGTGTCTGATCCACTCATACCAGCACAACACACACTACCACACCACCACGTCAGTATCACTGCAGTGCTGAGAATGATCCACCACCCAAATAATACCTACTCTGTAGTGGTCCTGGGAGAGTCCTGACTATTGAAGAACAGCATGAAAGTACCTAACAAAGCATGCAGAGAAACAGATGGACTACAGTCAGTAATTGTAGAACTACAAAGTGCTTCTATATGGTAAGTGAAGCTGATAAAATGGACAGTGAGTGTAGAAACAAGGAGGTGGTTTTAATGTTATGGCTGATCAGTGTAGGTCCTCTCACAAGGACCCGTTAGCTCATTCAAAAGTTAATCAGTGGGGTGTAAGTCAGGTGACTGAAATAACCTTGGCATTAACTTCATTTATTTAAGGTACTTTTTGATAATCGTCTTCCTGCACAATCTAACCACAACCTAATTTTAATTTCCTTGTAGAGGCTTTCAGATGTTTCTTTATAATCTTTAGGAACACCACAGAGTCCATAATGGCCTGAATATCAACAAGGTTCCCAGGGCATTTCATGCCAAATTCATTTGTTACAAAAAAATACTCTGCAGGCAAAGCAATTTACTCAAGGTCTCAGACTGGACACAAGTAGGCACCAGTGTATAAAAGTGAACATCTGAACGCCAAAAATTTTGAAATTATTATTAAGTGCTAGTATATATTATATACAGTATATTAAGCATATATATAGTGTTTCTCCAGAACAATCTGTCTTCTGTTTGAGTCCTGTTCACTGTTCTTTTAATCATATAAATATAGAAATAATTAAATACGTCTTTGTTTTGGGTAATTACATGAAAGTCTCCATGATTTAATGTATTAATGAAAGTAAGAATGGGAGATGCAGTTTGCTGTTGCTTTCATTTAAACACAATGTTGGTTTGGGTCCTGGTAAGTCAACCACCATTTGAAAACACTTGGTACAAGGCAGGAATACATACTGGTCAGGGCACCAACTTATCCCAGGGGCTCACACATTTACCCATTCACTTACTCATGCTGTAGAAGCAATTTTACAGAGACCTTATGCATGTTTTTATATGGTGAAAGAAAACCAGAGGTCCAAAAGAAAACCATTGTGGACATGGAGACAATAATAGCCCATCAATATAAAGCTCATCACAGACATTAAGCAGCGACAAATGATCAAACCCAGAGCCTAAGGAGCAACATTGTGGCACACACAGTACTAGTTGTGCCCCCCAGGTCATTACTCAATTATTTTTGTCATATCTTCCCCAATACAAAAATACTCAACAAGGTTCAAGACAAATTTTGTGGCCAGATCATTTTCTTATGCTAGTGTACTACCAACCTTGGGCGGCACAGTGGCTAGGTGGGTAGATCCTGGGTTCGATCCCCAGGTGGGGCGGTCTGGGTCCTTTCTGAGCGGAGTTTGCATGTTCTCCCTGTGTCTGCGTGGGTTTCCCCCAGGTGCTCAGGTTTCCTCCCACAGTCCAAAAACATGCAGCCAGGCTAATTTGGGACACTGAATTGTTCTATAGGTACTTAGCCGCTAGGATGCATAAACCAGTGCATTGTAGTGCCGGTCCCAAGCCCGGATAAATAGGGAGGGTTGTGTAAGGAAGGGCATCCGGCGTAAAAACTGTGTCAAATCAATAATGCGGATCAAGATCCACCGGCAACCCCTAACGGGAGCAGCCAAGAAAATAGATAGAGTGTCTTCCATTTCTTTAATAAACAGCAAAACACTATGACTTATCTGAGTTTGCTTCAGACAGCCCTGCAAAGCACACCATGGTCTTCCTTCAACTAGGGGCTTTGGTCTACAAGAGACTTTGTCATCATGGGTAGCTGGATATTACTGAAATACTGTTTTACTGCAAAGTAGTTTTAATAAAACACAGTAAAAAGCCACTCAGTTGGGCCGCTCAGGTGACACAGTGGTAAAAACACACGCTGAAACCAGAGCTGGGATCTCGAATACCGGCTATAGCTGAGCGGCCACATAAACAACGATTGGCCTGTTGTTCAGATATGGGCGGGACTAAGCAGGATGGGGTCTGGGGTCTCTCTCACATGACAGGTGCAATTACGAATCTGCTGGCTGATTGATGGCGCCTGCACAGAGATGAGAAAAGAGTGCTCTCAGGGTGTGTCTCCGTACACAACGCTGAGCTGCACTGTACTCGTCAAAGTGTAGGTGATAAGATGCATACGGCATGCTGCCCACGTGTCGGAGGGGGCGTGGGTTAGCTTCGTTCTCCTCAATCAGAGCAGGGATCGGAGAGGAAGCATGACGCATTTGGGCAATTGGACGCGCTAAAAGCGAGAAAAAGGGGAGAAAATGCATAAACAAACAAACAAACAAACAAACAAACAAACAAACAAACAAACAGAAAAAAAAGAAGAAAAAAAAGCCACTCAGTTTTTTTAAATAATATATTGAATATTCAGTGTACAATCATTTCTACAAAACTGCATTATATAAACATTAAAGTACAAAAGTACAATGTGAGACATTTGTCTTATTTGTACAAGTAAAACTGGTTTTGGTCATAAGACAAAAAAAAAAAACACTTGTACAAAAATAGAGGGGATGTAAAAGACAGCAAAATACATTCATTTCAATCTGACACTAGATCACTTTAGAATAGTCTTAAATCATAACTATTTTACAAATAATACAGATAAAAAGTTGATTTGTCTCAACATATGCAGCATAAACGTGAAAACTTCAGTGTGTCCAAATATATTCTAAAATTTCATTAACAACAAACAGCCATTACATGCATGATTCCTGATTTTAGAAGAAAATACACATTACTGATCAAAACTAAAATCATAACAGTTTATAAAATTATAACAAATTAAAAACAGTAGGAACAGCATGTATTTCCAGTATTACTTCAAAAGACAATAAATTAATAATAAATTTCTTCACTGTGTAATGTATTTTTAGGTTGATTGCCAATAATCATGGTAATATTCAGCCACAGGTTCTTACAGCCAGCTTGATCTATTGCTTAGTTTTGCATGGCGCAGCGGTAAAGTACACTAGCACACCAGAGTTGGGGTTTCGAATACATCGTGTCGAATCTCAGCTCTGCCTTCCGACTGGGTTGGGCGGCAGCATGAACAACGATTGGCTGTTGTTCAGGGTTAGAGGGTAAAAAGTCGGATCATAGGTCCTCATAACTGGTGCGACTGCGGCCCCTGCTGGCTGACTGATGGCGCCTGCACAGGGCTGAGGAATAATGCTGATGGGAGTGTGGCCCTCTGTACACAGTGCCCGTCGGTGTATGAACTCGACTCGTGCAGGTGAAAAATGCGGTCTGTACTGACTGTATGTGCCGGAGGGGGCGTATGTTAGTTGAGAGGCGTCCTCAGTCAGCCGTGAAGGGTTGAATCAGTATAGAGGACGCAATCAGGGTAACTGGACACGACAAACAATGAATGGAATAAACAGCAAAGTATTTAAAATATTTAACAGCACTAATTACTCGATTAAAAGTAAAAAGTCGTTTAAAATTGACACACAAGTAGTTCTACATCCACTTCATTACTCCACAAATAAGAAAAACTCTTTTTTTGCCTAACATTATTAAACATACGTTTGTTTTCATTCATTTTACATCCCCATCTGCATGTCAGCAAAGTTGAAAAAGTTGTCAATATCCTGTGAAGCTGAACTTTTATTCTCAGAAACGAACACCTACAAAAATAGAAAAACAAAGTGGGTCAAAAACTGTTCAGCATAATGTATTCTGTGCTGACTGATATAAACCCAGTTATTTACCTTTGTTCCATCGAAAACCTCACTAGCAATGCCTCTACAAGCCTCCACTACACCGTCCCCATTTAGCTCAAGGGCCACCACAGGACCTGCAGATACAAAAATCACTTTTTGTTAAGACATACAGTCGACCCTAGAGTTACGAACGGTTTACTATACGAACATTTCGGATTACAAACCGAAATTCACGAAACACGTGACGTCACGAACAAGTTGACTCCAAGCGTCTCTCACTCTCTATATACAGTATATACAGACCCATTCCAAAAAATTAGAATATCATGGAAAAGTTGACTTATTTCCATAATTCCATTCCAAGAGTTAAACTTTCATAGATTATAGATTCAGGGCCCACAATTTAAACGATTTCAAGTATTTATTTGTTTATTTTTACATAATTTGGGCTTCCAGCTCATAAAACCCACGAAAACAGGATTTCAAAAAATTAGAATACTGTGGAGAAATCAGCCCAAATTTTGCAGGGCATGAATGTTTTAAACTGAGTGTGACACACTAATCACCTACTAAACTCAAAGCACCTGCACAGGTTTCCCCAGGTGTCATTAAATTGCTTCAGTTTGGTTCAATTGTCTCAGTTCGGTTCAATATGGGGAAGACTGCAGACCTAACAACTGGCCAGAAGACCATCATTGATACCCTCCATAGGATGGGTAAGCCACAAAAGTTCACAGCTAAGGAGGCTGGCTGTTCACAGAGTGCTGTGTCCAAGCATATCAATGGAAAGTCTAGTGGAAGGACAAAATGTGGCAGGAGAAGATGCACCAGCAAAAGAGATGACCGTGGGCTTCAGCGGATTATCAAAAAGAGAAGATTCAAGAATCTGGCAGAGATCCAGAAAGAGTGGAATGAGGCAGGAGTCACAGCTTCAAAAACCACCACATTCAGACGCATCCGGGAGATGGGCTACAACTGCCGGGTTCCTCGGGTCAAGCCACTTCTGAACCTGAGCCAACGTAGGAAGCGTCTCAACTGGGCCAAGGAGAAGAAGGGCTGGACCGTTGGCCAGTGGTCCAAGGTCCTCTTTTCCGATGAAAGTAAAGTGTGCCTTTCATTCGGGAATCAAGGTCCAAGGGTTTGGACGAAGACAGGTGAGGAACAGAACCCAAACTGCTTGAGGTCCAGTGTGAAATAACCACAGTCAGTCATGATTTGGGGTGCAATGTCTGGTGCAGGTGTTGGTAAACTCTGCTTTCTTAAATCCAAGGTCACCGCAACAGTCTACCTGAATGTTTTAGAGGACTTCATGATTCCTTCTGCTGAGGATCTGTATGGAGATGCAGATTCCATCTTCCAGCAGGACCTGGCCCCTGCCCATGCCGCCAGAAGCACCAAAGCCTGGTTTGATGCCCATGCCATCACAGTGCTTGACTGGCCAGCCAACTCGCCGGACCTAAACCCCATTGAAAATCTATGGGGTATTCTCAAGAGGAAAATGAGGGCCATAAGACCCAACAACAAAGAAGAGCTGACAGCAAGAATCAAGGAAATCTGGGCTTCCATAACTCCCAGACAATGCCACAGGCTGATTGCCTCAATGCCACGTCGCATCGAGGCAGTGATTAAAGCAAAGGGATTCCCAACCAAGTATTGAAGATTGACATATCGTTTTGAAAGTACCATATTTTGATTGATTTGATCCTAATTTCTTTTTTTTTTCTGCAAAAACTGAGAAGTAGTTTGGGCTGATTTCTCCACAGTATTCTAATTTTTTGAAATCCTGTTTTCGTGGGTTTTATGAGATGGAAGCCCAAATTATGTAAAAATAAATAAATAAACACTTGAAATCGTTTAAATTGTGGGCCCTGAATCTATAATCTATGAAAGTTTAACTCTTGGAATGGAATTATGGAAATTAATCAACTTTTCCATGATATTCAAATTTTTTGGAATGGGTCTGTATATGAGTGAGCGAACATTCGTACAACGGACGGTGTTTTTCCGGTGTTTTCAATATTAAAATGTCCCCAAATAAGGTGCAGAGGAAGCGCAGAGCTGAGAAAATGAAAAAAAATCACCATTTGTTGTTGTATAATTACTCCTGCCAGTAGCTGTCACTGTGTATCAGACAGAGGGGACAGTGAGTGAGAGAGAAGAAGGAATTCGGCTCAGTAAAGTATTCTTTCTTTCATGCAATTACACCTACAAAATACAACACTATTGAAATAAAGAAGGAAATAATAGAGAAATATGAGAGTTATTGTTGTTTCTGGTAGATACATTTTATAAAAAAAAGAAGGAAATTTATTCTGGTGTATGTGATGGTGTATTATGGTGTATGAAATGTGATGTGTGTTTATGTACAGCACTACTGTGTGTTTATGTACAGCACTACTGTGTATTGTTGTTTATTATTGTTTATTACAGGAATGTCTTCTATAATTTAAGATTAAGGGAAAATATCCTTGTATTTATAAAAAAAAAGAGCATTTAAGACATTAGAGAGGTTAGGTAAGGGGGGGGGGGTTGGTTGGTGTGTTTAATTCTATTTACAGTACATGATTTCTTATGGGAAAAATAGGTTTAACATATGAACATTTTGACTTAAGAACAGCCCTTCAGAACCAATTAAGTTCATAAGTGTTGACTGTACACCGATTAGGCATAACATTATGACCACCTTCCTAATATTGTGTTGGTCCCCCTTTTGCTGCCAAAACAGCCCTGACTTGTTGAGGCATGGACTCCACTGGACCTCTGAAGGTGTGCTGTGGTATCTGGCACCAATATGTTAGCAGCAGATCCTTTAACTTCTGTCAGTTGTGAGGTGAGGCCTCCATGGATGGGACATCCCGCAGATGCTCGATTGGATTGAGATCTGGGGAATTTGGAGGACAAGTCAACACCTCAAACTCAATGTTGTGCTCCTCAAACTGTTCCTGAAGCATTTTTGCTTTGTGGCAGGGCGCATTTTCCTGCTGAAAGAGGCCACAGCCATGAGGGAATACCGTTTTCATGAAAGGGTGTACATGGTCTGCAGCAATGCTTATGTTGGTGGTACGTGTCAAAGTAACATTCACATGGATGGCAGGACCCAAGGTTTCCCAGCAGAACATTGCCCAAAGCATTACATTGCCTCCGCCAGCTTGCCTTCTTCCCAGTGGTCTTAATTTTATGCCTGGTTGGTGTATAAGCTAACAGATAAAACCCCGAATTTTTCACTTATACACCAATTAGTCCTTATTTTGGATGAGAATTTGGATTTTTGTGTGATCTATTTGTGCACATATTGTTGCTTGTGGGTGTCATGCAATAATTTCTAGTAAATCTTTTTGCAAAGTGACAAAGGCTAAAGCAGAAGTACTGTAGAACTGTTTTACAACCTGTTAACTGGGCTGGGCTGCAACAGGCAGCAGCAGTGACCAAAATGAAGCCACGGTCTTCACCAGAGCATTGGGGACACTAAATTGTCCATGACCGTGTTTGAATAACCTTGTAAATACCCCAGTCTTCCTCACCAAAATCTGATAGAAAATCTGTGGATGGACGTAAAGAGAGCAGTGCGTGGGCCGTTCAAGTGGTGCAACGAAAAACACACATGCTGGAACCAGAGCTGGATCTCCAATACATCGTATCGTATCTCAGCTCTGCCTGCTGGCTAGGCTGAGCGGCCACATAAATAACTATTGGCCTGTTGTTCAGATATGGGTGGGACTAAGCCGGATGGGGTCTCTCTCTCATGACTGGTGCAATTACGAATCTGCTGTCTGATTGATGGCACCTGCACAGAGATGAGAAAAGAGTGCTGTCAGGGTGTGTCTCTCCGTACACAACGCTGAGCTGCACTGCGCTCGTCAAAGTGTAGGTGATAAGATAGATACGGCATGCTGCCCACGTGTCGGAGGGGGCGTGGGTTAGCTTCGTTCTCCTCAATCAGAGCAGGGATCGGCACCGGTGGAAGCAGTGCATGGCTAGTCAGCATGAAAATTTGACTGAACTCAAACAATTCTGCCAGGAATAATGAGCAAATATTTCCCAAATGCAAAGCTAGTCGAGCATATTAAAACAGATTGATGGCTGTATTTAAAGCAAAATGTGGCTCTAAAGTACTAAAGCACAAGATTGATGACTTGTCCAAATCTGTTATTCTAGTTTTTCAGATGTGTGTCCTCCTTTCTGATTACCTAAATGTTGTACGGCAAAATGTGTAAATAAATCAGAAGAAAGATATTTTTGTGAGTGCTGATTTTATGCTGTAAAAAACTATTGACTTTTTCAAAGGGATTTGAAGATTTTCCATGGACACTGTAGGTGTATCAGCATCACTATTATTTATCCACAACACATTTACAAGTTTTCCCAACAGTTTCACAAAATAGGCCTCAACCCTTTTAAGGTTTTCCATCAGCACTGTACGATTCTATATTGGTAACTATGTTCACCTACACCCGACCTTTCTATTCTAGGTTTATTAGATAGTTCGCAGGTTGGACTGTGCCTAACTACGTGCTCAAACCTCAACATCCTGCTCATTGTAATTTAAAGTGTGCAGGCATGTTGCTAAGACAAGATCAACACTGAAATAATAATAGTCTAGGTTCTGTAGCATTGTTTGAAAAATGCCAATAATTGTTACTACATGCATAAAAATGATATGAAAACTTTTCACCTTCAATGTGATCTATACAATCTGTACAATTCAATTACAAACAAACTGAAATGTTTTAGGGGGGGAAATAAAAAGTGTGCATGTAATATGATTACGTAATATATAATGCATCATTTGATTGTATGACAATTCATTTTGATTCTATAAGAATTAGGCTCAAGTCTGGGCTCTGGTTCATTTTAAAACTTCTAATTCTGGTGATACCATTCTTTATATATAAAATTTAATTATGTAAATTATATATATATATATATATATATACAGTATATACAGTATATATATATATAATATTTTTTTTTTAATGCATTTTCTCCCCAATTGCCCGATTGCATCATGCTTCCTCTCCAACAATGCCGATCCCTGCTCTGATTGAGAACAAAGCTAACCTACACCCCCACCGACACTTTGACAAGTGCAGTGCAGCTCAGTGTTGTGTACGGAGAGACACACCCTTAGAGCACTCTTTTCTCATCTCTGTGCAGATGCCATCAATCAGCCAGCAGAGGTCGTAATTGCACCAGTCTTGAGAGAGAGACCCCATCCGGCTTAGCCCCGCCCATATCTGAACAACAGGCCAATAGTTGTTCATGTGGCCGCTCAGCCTTAGCCAGCAGGCAGAGCTGAGATTCGATACGATGTATTCGGATGTATGTTTTTACTGCTGCGCCACCTGAGCGGCCCATGCCATTCTTTTTTTTGATGTGGAGGTATGCTTTAGGTCGTTGTTGTGCTAAAAGGTGAAATTCCTCATCTTTTAGTTTTAGAGAGGCCTGAAAGTTTTATTTATAGATTATTTAGAAATTATTTCAAAAATCTACTGCCAAAAAGATCTTTACCTTTTGAGGTCCATTCAACAAGTTCCTCTGCATTGTTCTTGAACACTCTGGTCACATCTTCAGGACGCATCGAGACCTCTTTGGTCTGGATAAGGACAAAACCTTTGGTGGTTGTCTGAGGCAATAACACACAAACACACATACAATGTCAAAACAAAAAATTATATAGTCATTTGGTATCTCACCTTGCTTCCGTCTGGCAGGCGTTACAGGAGCCTCCGCTCTCGTACCAGCAGACTCAGGAAGAGCCTTTTTCCTGTTACTAGGCTGTTACTCTGCTAAACTCTAACACACCAATGTAAAAATATCACTGCACTCTGTACCACACTGAACTCTGTACTTTTTACAAATGTATCATCTCACCTGTACATACCATCAGTATTTTATAATTTGCACATGGCACTTTTGCACTGTTTACACCAGCACAACAATAATGTATATACTGTATATATCTGCTATACTTATATACTTCACTTTATTCTCAGTCATTACCCATTCATGTAGCCACTTTAGTCACCTTTCATTACTCTGTAAATACATATTAGTCTATACACTGTACAGTATAATCATCATTATCTGTTTAATATCAACATCATCTGGTTAATATTCTTATATGTCTCCTCATTTCACTTATCTGGTCACTTCTGCACTTTAACTGTAATATATGTAAATAATCTCTATCTTGCACTCCTGATTAGATGCTACTGCATTTCGTTGGCTTTGTACTTGTTTACTCTGCACAATGACAATAAAGTTGAATCTAATCTAATCTATTAATAAAATGTAAGGGTCATGGTACAGTCTCAGTGTTCTTATACTCAATTAATAAAACTGTGCAGTCAACTAAATTATGAAGGTCAAAATCAAGAGACTAGAGAAGTGACAAATTTAAGGAGTGGAGACATAAGACACTGCAAAGGAATTTCACTGGCATGGTTTCGTCCACACGTCTTTCAATGCAAATCAATACAATGCAAATTTCTGACTGATCACCTGATATAATAGGACAATTCCATCTGATGTGAGTCATCTCTACCAGGATGACAATGCCTCCTTATTCACAATTACACAGGCCAAACACCTAACTAGGGTGGCACAGTGTGAAGCACTGTCACCTCACAGCAAGACAAGCCTGGGTTCAATTCCACAGCAGGGAGGTCAGGGTCCTTTCTGTGTGGAGTTGGCATGTGCTCCCAGTGCCTGTGTGGGCATCAGGTTAATTGGAGCTACTAGAAATGACCCTAAGTGTGAGTGTGTTAAATGTGTGTTTGTGTGCCCTGTGTGGGACTGCCGACTTGTCTGGGGTGTTTTCTTGCCATTTGGCCCATGAATTAATGAATGAGCACCTGATCATTAACACCATAATTGCCTCCACGTCCCCTCCGACACGTGCACAGCAATCGAACATCTTATCACCTACAATTCACGAGTGCAGTGCAGTGCAGTACAGCGCTGTGTACGGAGAGCCACACCCTCTACCGCACTCCTTTCCCATCTCCGTGCATCTCCGGCGCCACCAACCAACCAGTAATCGCACTAGTCTGAGAGAGAGTCCCCATCCGGCTTAATCCCGCCCCTTATCTGAACAACAGGCCTATACGATGTATTCGAGATCTCAGCTCTGGTGAACAGCGTGTGTTTTTACCGCTGCGCCACTCGAGTGGCTTTATCACCTTTTTTGAATTAAGTTATTAATCATTTCACTTCTCCTTCTCAGCCAGGTGTGAAACATTTCTGTGATATGCCCCCAACCCCTGTCAGATACAACTCACACACCCCTTCATAAAATCTCTCTCTCTCCCTGGTCCATTCGGTTAATTAATTTGGTTCATTTTAAACTAAATGTATTTTATTTTACCTACACAACACTGGGGTCTCTGGAATCCCAAAGAACAAGGCGGTAAGACAACGTCAACAGGACACAAGGGTTAAATAAGTGGATGGAAAAACCTTTTAATTTGCTGATGCATTCAGTTTAACTGTCGTGACTGTGACTGTGGAACTTAAACACTGAGTTTCCTTAGTTCCTCTTAGAGCCAGTTCTTGTTTTTTGACAGATGTACAGTCCAATAATGCAAAGTTTGATCTAGCCAGTAGAACTAACCTGTAAAGAACTGTTTAATTTCAAGACAGAAATCTGGCCTGTACATTTTACATGTTAAAGGTCAGACAATGAAAACGGTCATAAATTTACAAATGGCAAAAAAATGGGCGTAAGTAATTGATGATCTTTTTAATACATAAAGGTACAAAACAAGTGGATTATATGGGTAAAACTAAGTAAGTGTGTGTATAATAACGGCCCTTTTACAAAGAAAGTATATTAAATATTTACTTCTCTGCCAGATGTCAGTATACATTTCCTTTTCTACACTGAGACTGAAGTACCGAGACCCACAAATAGTTTTGGGCACGACTTGTAAGAACAAAGCCTATGTTGAAAGTATTACCAATCTGACAAGCATTATGAACTTCTCCTTTTTAAAAAAAAAAAGCTCTCTGGGTGTGGTCATCAGAGGAACTGATTTTTTTTCTGTACAGTGACTTTGTGTGTATTTTTATTAGCACCACAAAACACTAAAGCTGCACTCTAAAGAGGAAATTACGGATGTTCCGATGAACTGAACATGTGATCTATCTGTGGCTATTCTTATCCAAAATTCATTTACAACACCCCGATTAGTCAGAGCATCATGCATTTTCTCCCGATTTTTAGCGTGTCCAATTTTACCCAATTGCATTACGCTTCCTCTCTACCGGTGCTCTACTGGAACTGACACACGCACCTCTGACACGGGAGCAGTAGCCGACTGCATCTTTTCACCTGCACGAGGCGAGTTCATATGCGAATCAGTCTTGTGCACGTAGAGCCACACCCTGATCAATGCATTATTTCTCTACTCTGTGCAGACGCCATCAATCAGCCAGCAGAGGTCGTAATTGCACCAGTTATGAGGTCCCTATCCGGCTCCCTCCCTGGATGAACAACAGCCAAACGTTGTTCACATAGCCGCCCAGCCCAGACGGATGGCAGAGCTGAGATTCGGTACGATACGATGTATTCAAAATTCCAGCTCTGGTGTGCTAGCCTATTTCACCTGAGTGGCATCAGAGCATCGCTGTAACTGAGAAATCATTTAATTAGTGTGCTTAAATGGTTTGCTTCGATAGATAATATGTTTGGCATCATTTAGGGCTGTAGAGTGTTTAATAAAAGTGTGTACCTGAAAAAAAGTCAATTCAAAATATATATAAAACAACTAAAACAATGTTAAATGAATAGTTACATTTTTAATCTGTTAAGGGTGTCAAATATGTCTGTCTAGATCCACCCAAAACAACAAACAACCATTTCTGGTTTGGAGAATTTTTAAGTTGTTTTCTCTCTCTACCGTTTTCAGTATGAAAGTCAGTACATGAAGGTACCTTATGTTTACCAAAACCATGTCAGTTAATAGTTTGATGACTTTAAATTCCCACTAGATGTGGATGAGTGAGTGAATTAATGAATGGGTGAGATGTTGATGTCCTGCAATGGATTTCCACCTCTGTGTTTCTGAATAATCTTTGGACCTACCACGACTCTAATCAGAAGGGATAGGTTATTAAAGACTACTAAGTTTTGGCTTTCTTTTTAAAATAGTCCTGTATTGTTATTTCTTATGTGTATCATATACACCGATTGGCCATAACATTAAAACCACCTCCTGGTTTCTACACTCACTGTCCATTTTATCAGCTTCACTTACTATATAGAAGCACTTTGTAGTTTTACAATTACTGACTGTAGTCCACCACTGACATGGTGGTGATGTGTTAGTGTGTGTTGTGCTGGTATGAGTGGATCAGACACAGCAATGCTGATGGAGTTTTTAAACACCTCACTGTCACTGCCGGACTGAGAATAGTCCACCAACCAAAAATATCCAGCCAACAGTGCACCGTGGGCAGCATCCTGTGACCACTGATGAAGATCTCAAAGATGACCAACTCGAACAGCAGCAATGAATGACCACCACCATGTCAGTGTCACTGCAGTGCTGAGAATGATCCACCACCTAAATAATACCTGCTCTGTGGTGGTCCTGTGGGGGTCCTGACCATTGAAGAACAGCGTGAAAGCAGGCTAAAAAGGTATGTAGAGAAATAGATGGACTACAGTCAGTAATTGTAGAACTACAAAGTGAGTGTAGAAACAAGGAGGTAGTTTTAATGTTATGGCTGATCAGTGTACATCTTAATTCTGTAAAAAACTATAAAGCTTATCTTGGTGTTAATGCATTAATTTTGCAGCCTTATTACATCGACTTGGTAGTTTTACATACAGTACAATAATGGAATTTTTATTTCACCTTAAAAGGCAATATTTTATTTAGGTAAGCCCCGCTGTACACTAAATTACCCAAAGGAATATAGTAAAAATAGTAATAGTAAAAGAATAGAATAGTAAAAACACAGTTCTTACAGACTGATGCAGCCTAATTGTGCACAATCTGACCAGAAACACAAGTATTTGGGCACTTTTTTTTCAGATTTTAATTATAGGTCTTATTTGAAGCAGGTAAGTGATAATTTTTTATTATACAAATTATTTTCTCTTACCTCGTCAATGAGCTTGCGTGCATTGGCTGTGGCGTAATCTCCAGCAAAGAACACAAACAAGCAGGACTCCTCACTCTCCGTTCGCCTCCCACCTTTTGTCAAGGGCACGATACTGCGGCTCCTATCAGCAGAGATACGTATACTCTTGAACTCTGACTCGGAGTCAGGAAAAGAAACATAATCCGACACCACGGCATCCTCTGGCAACAGACTCCAGTTAGTTTCTCCGGAAACTGGTGTAAAGTCATGTATATTGCTCCAGTTGTTATTAAATATACTCAGTCCCGCATCTTTAAAGTGAAAGGCCAAGTCTGGGTAATAGTACTGAAAACAGCTGAACTTCATGCCAGTCGAAGACTCGATAATGGGCTGAGTGGCACAGCACAAAAAGACGTCCATTTTCTTGCAGTCCCTCGTGCGGAACTGCTGGCAGGCTAGAACGCACTTAATGTCTTTGCAGTCTCGAAAGAAGACGCTGCCTTTGACGGGGCCGAGGACTATGCGACAGTTCACACAGTCGTCAACGGTAACCGTGGCTGAATGGTCGAGCACGTAAATGTCACAGTTTTCACATTCTTGAATAACAAACTGCTGCCCGTTCAAGGTTCCTGGCAATCGGCCCACCGTGGCATCCTTCACACCAGTCAGCATGAAGTCTTTGGGATCAACCTGCAAAACACAGTCAGTTAAGCCAATTGTAATGCTGGGTTGCAAGTTCATTAATCAAACCCCCAATTCTACTGTTTCTAATGGCAAGTTCACACTACACGACTGGATCTCTTGTAATCGGGAGTCTTTCAAGTCGGTGTGGCTTTCACACTACACGACTGATCGGTGATAGGGGGTTTCACACTACACCATCTATCACCAACTGGAATCGCAGGCGAGCTTCTCTGGTCTCCCAAACTACGTTTTGTCACGAAAACAAACGCGAGAAGTGACGAGGGGTTTAATGATATCACGTCCAAAAATGCACGTCAACAAGTAGCGAGTGAACAAAGTTTGTGTGCTGATGTGCAGAGTAAAATCAAAGAGGAAAAATAAATGAATCTGAGTGGATTTGGCTACATGAACAGCATGGATTGTTCTATAGTGAGTTGGAGGTTAATAAATATTTTTTGCAATGGAGCGTCAGTGTTTTGTAGAGAACGATCAGGTCAGAAATACTGTAAAACGTGTGTGTGTCGATGTATTCTGATATAAACTATATTATGCCCCTGTCCCACCTTTTTACATCTCCTCCCCTGCGTTTCCCCTCACACTGTATCTTGCGTTCTCATTGGCTGTTCAACATAGCACTCATTGCCAGTCGGGCAACTCAGTTCCAGATATCTAACATGCTAGAAATCTCGCTTCGGTCGCCGAGCTCGGATCGAGTTGTTGGGTAGTTCACAAATCTAGCACCGACCAGTCGGCGAGCAAAAATCAAGGCAAATATCGTGTAGTGTGAACTAGGCATAAGGAACCCTAAGGCCTCATTTACAGTTTGTAGTCTGGCAAGGAGGCCTGTATAAAAACATAGAATAACAGAAAAACATATAAATGTATCATTGTCAAACTGGGGCAGCAATAGCTTATTGGTTAAGAGACTGGACTACTACAGTCATTACAGTTCAATAGTTTGAGTCTCATCTTTAAAGTTTTGCCATCTAGATCTGGATACCATAGATTGCCCTGAGCGTATAAACACTGCTGATGGGTGTTTGTTTGTTTATTAGGATTTTAACGTCATGTTTTACACTTTGGTTACATTCATGACAGAACAGGTAGTTACTCATTACACAAGATTCATCAGTTCACAAGGTTATATCGAACACAGTCTTAAACAATTTAGTGTCTCCAATTCACCTCACTTGCATGTCTTTGGACTGTTGGAGGAAACTGGAGCACCCACGTGGACACGGGGAGAACATGCAAACTCCACACAGAAAGGACCCGGACCACCACACCTGGGGATCGAACCCAGGACCTTCTTGCTGTGAGGCGACAGTGCTACCCACTTAGCCACCGTGCCGCCCGCTGATGGGTGTAAAAATTGTTTAAAAGTGAGGGATCGTCTACTATAGGCTCTGCTATAGATTCTGTTTCATGCTGTCAAAGTGAAATCCAATGAGGGTATGGCAACTGGGCAGGTGGTGGCACAGCGGTTGAGGTAACAGACTGGGTTTGGAAAGCTGCCAGTTCAAGCCACACCACTGTCAGATTAAATCTGGTGGGCACATAAGCAAGGCCCTTGACCTTTAATAACTAGGATTGTATTTGGTCACAATTGTAAGTCAGTTTAGATAAGTGTGTCTGCTAATTACAATGAATGTAAAGATCTTCTAATGTGAGCCATCTGCTTGAAGGTTTGTACTGTTGTGTGTTCTGGGATCATTTTCCACTCACTACTCTTGTACAATGTGGTAAAACAAGTTACTATAGACTTCCTGAATGTTCTGATCTCTTTCTTCAAGGTGTTTCCACCTGAACTACTGTGTTTACTGGGTTGTTTTACTCAGTACACCACTACTAGGACAGTGGTTGCCTAGTGGGTAGAGCTGTGGGCCTTCCAATGCAGCTACTGTTGGACTGTTGAGCAAGGCCCTTGAAACTCTTGGCCCCAGGTGCATCGTAAAATGGCTGACTGTGCTTTAACCCAGCTTAAACAAACAAACTGAGATTTGTGGAAAAAAGTACAGATTGTACTGTACATGTGTATATGTATCTGACAAATAAAGGCACTCCATCTGCCCTAGATTATCATTAATGCACTCACACTAATGAGCAGCTATACAAATGTTTACTTTGCTGAGTTTATATGCCACATTATCTGCCATATTTGGCTAAAGAAACAATGACAACCACAATTTACAATAAGGGAAGTACAGCCTCGCATGATTGGCACAACTTCTCGATGGGAGCACTGATGTGTTAATCCCACACTGTAACACAAATAAGTGACAGGACCTAAAGTTACCTATAATCCTATAACAGGATGTCTGGTGTGAAATACGTTAGGTAAATCTAGCATAGTTTATAGCTATTTAAAAACAGTGATGGAAGGTGTAGTCTCTTTGTCACAATGAATTCAATCTTCATGTTGTTTACATATGAATATTCATTTATTTATTGGGATTTTAACGTCATGTTTTACACTTTGGTTACATTCATGACAGAACAGGTAGATACTCATTACACAAGATTCATCAGTTCACGAACACACTCATGGGCAATTTAGTATCTCCAATTCACCTCACTTGCATGTCTTTGGACTGTGGGAGGAAACCGGGGCTTCGGGAGGAAATCCACGCAGACACGGGGAGAACATGCAAACTCCACACAGACCCAGGACCCAGACCGTGTCACCTGGGGATCGAACCCAGGACCTTCTTGCTGTGAGGCAACTGAGCCACCGTGCCGCCCTGTTTACATACACTGATCAGCCATAACATTAAAACCACCTCCTTGTTTCTACACTAGAATTACTGACTGTAGTCCATCTGTTTCTCTGCATACATTTTTAGCCTGCTTTCACTCTGTTCTTCAATGGTCAGGACCACCACAGAGCAGGTATTACAGTATTTGGGTGGCGGATCATTCTCAGCAGCACTGCAGTGATAATGACTTGGTGGTGGTGTGTTAGTGTGTGTTGTGCTGGTATGAGTGGATCAGACACAGCAGCGCTGATGGAGTTTTTAAACACCTCACTGTCACTGCTGGACTGAGAATAGTCCACCAACCAAAAATATCCAGCCAACAGCGCCCCGTTGGCAGCGTCCTGTGACCACTGATGAAGGTCTACAAGATGACCAACTCAAACAGCAGCAATAGATGAGCGACCGTCTCTGACTTTACATCTACAAGGTGGACCAACTAGGTAGGAGTGTCTAATAGAGTGGACAGTGAGTGGACACGGTATTTAAAAACTCCAGCAGCGCTGCTGTGTCTGATTCACTCATACCAGCACAACACACACTAACACACCACCACCATGTCAGTGTCACTGCAGTGCTGAGAATAATCCACCACCTAAATAATATCTGCTCTGTAGTGGTCCTGTGGGGGTCCTGACCATTGAAAAACAGGGTGAACTACAGTCAGTAATTGTAGAACTACAAAGTGCTTCTATATGGTAAGTGGAGCTAAAGAAGATTAGCAGCGTTTACGTAAACTACAATCGAACCGACAAGCGCTCGTTTATTTACATGATTAACCAGCTAATATTTAAGCCACAGGTTTGCACACAGGCCTGGTCAGAACAGTGGTCAAGCTTGTCCTGCATGGCTCAGACAGCAAACCCTAATTCTTCTCACCTTCTCCCGTGTATCCCAGCTGTATTGTTTGGGCTGGTCCTGGTTACCGCTGGTGTTGTTGGTTTCAGCAGCGCTGTTCCTGTTCGACACCTCCTTCTCTGTCCTCACAGCCGGGTCCTTATCCGGGGATTTTCTTCTCGATTTTTTGGAGAAAAAGCAGCCCATGTTTACCCGTCCACACAAAACAAACACGCTTAGATAACAAAGAAACGCCGCAAATTTAAAAAGCGTCGATTATAAATGAAGAACTATTACTCGAGCAGGCGCACGCAGTGTGACTGTAACAAATCACTAGCGCACACACTTAAGCCCAGAGCTTCCCGTTTCCTTCAGTCAGAGCTAACCAATCACCATCCAGCACTCAGGCTCAGGTAACCAATCAACACCTAGCCTTCTCTCCTCAAGGTATCCAAGTACTATATAAGAGCTCCTACTCAGAGATAACCAATTACATCGCGCTCCATTTCAGAGTTAACCAATCAGCACTAAGCGTTTAGGAGACGCTCTTACTTATTACTAGTCCAGTACCTTAACCACTAGGCTACAGCTTAGATTATACATAGTTTACCAACCACCACCACCAGTGCTCGCACTCAACAACATAACCAATTACTATCTACCCATTTTAGAGTTAACCGATCATCATCCAGTCCTCCAGCTTAGAGGTAGCCAGTAACCATCAGCACCTCATTTCAGAGTTAACCAATCATCATCCAGCCCTCACGCTCAGATAACCAATCAACACCTAGTCTTCACACTTTAAGGTATCCAAGTACTACATAAGAGCTCCTACTCAGAGATAACCAATTACCATCATGCTCCATTTCAGAGTTAACCAATCAGCACTAAGCACTCTCTTTTGGAGTTTATCAACCATCAGTGCTTTTACTCAAGAAATAACCAATCACTATCTACCAACCCATTTTAGAGTTAACAAATCCCAGTCCTCAAGCTTAGAGGTAGCCAATTACCATCAGCACCTCATTTCAGAGTTAACCAATCATCATCCAGTCCTCAAGCTCAGAGGTAGCCGATTAACATCAGCACCTCATTTTCGAATTAACAAATCATTACCCAGTCCTCAAGCTTAGAGGCTAATGTCTCAGGGGAGATGGCCCAAAAACAGCCCAGCACTAAGTGTGCTCTCAGTGCCGGTCTCAAGCCCGGATAGAAATAGGAGGGTTGCGTAAGAGGAAGGGCATCTGAAGATCTTTACACCAGCCGCTGCCTGAGGATGACCAGGAGGATTATAAAAGACTCCACCCACCCGAGCCACTGCCTGTTCTCACAGTTGCCGAGTGGCAGGAGATACAGGAGCATCATGTCAAGAACCAGCCGGTTTCGAGACAGCTTCTTCCCCCGAGCCATCAGACTGCTGAACAGCAATGGACAGGCACACCCCTCATTATCAATACAGTGATCTCTACAGGAACCCCCAACATACACACCCCATACAACCCATTCTGCACTCCGCACTTTACTCACTCGAACTATATTCACCAGTGCACTCTGCACTTTACTCACTTTACTCACTCGAACTATATTCACCAGTGCACTCTGCACTTTACTCACTTTACTCCCTCGAACTATATTCACCAGTGCACTCTGCACTTTACTCACTTTACTCCCTCGAACTATATTCACCAGTGCACTCTGCACTTTACTCACTTTACTCACTCGAACTATATTCACCAGTGCACTCTGCACTTTACTCACTTTACTCCCTCGAACTATATTCACCAGTGCACTCTGCACTTTACTCCCTCGAACTATATTCACCAGTGCACTCTGCACTTTACTCACTTTACTCCCTCGAACTATATTCACCAGTGCACTCTGCACTTTACTCACTTTACTCCCTCGAACTATATTCACCAGTGCACTCTGCACTTTACTCCCTCGAACTATATTCACCAGTGCACTCTGCACTTTACTCACTTTACTCCCTCGAACTATATTCACCAGTGCACTCTGCACTTTACTCACTTTACTCACTCGAACTATATTCACCAGTGCACTCTGCACTTTACTCACTTTACTCACTCGAACTATATTCACCAGTGCACTCTGCACTTTACTCATTTTACTCCCTCGAACTATATTCACCAGTGCACTCTGCACTTTACTCACTTTACTCCCTCGAACTATATTCACCAGTGCACTCTGCACTTTACTCACTTGAACTATATTCACCAGTGCACTCTGCACTTTACTCCCTCGAACTATATTCACCAGTGCACTCTGCACTTTACTCACTTGAACTATATTCACCAGTGCACTCTGCACTTTACTCCCTCGAACTATATTCACCAGTGCACTCTGCACTTTACTCCCTCAAACTATATTCACTAGTGCACTCTGCACTTTACTCCCTCGAACTATATTCACCAGTGCACTCTGCACTTTACTCACTTTACTCCCTCGAACTATATTCACCAGTGCACTCTGCACTTTACTCACTTTACTCCCTCGAACTATATTCACCAGTGCACTCTGCACTTTACTCACTTTACTCCCTCGAACTATATTCACCAGTGCACTCTGCACTTTACTCACTTTACTCCCTCGAACTATATTCACCAGTGCACTCTGCACTTTACTCACTTGAACTATATTCACCAGTGCACTCTGCACTTTACTCCCTCGAACTATATTCACCAGTGCACTCTGCACTTTACTCCCTCAAACTATATTCACTAGTGCACTCTGCACTTTACTCCCTCGAACTATATTCACCAGTGCACTCTGCACTTTACTCACTTTACTCCCTCGAACTATATTCACCAGTGCACTCTGCACTTTACTCACTTTACTCACTCGAACTATATTCACCAGTGCACTCTGCACTTTACTCACTTGAACTATATTCACCAGTGCACTCTGCACTTTACTCCCTCGAACTATATTCACCAGTGCACTCTGCACTTTACTCACTTTACTCCCTCGAACTATATTCACCAGTGCACTCTGCACTTTACTCATTTTACTCCCTCGAACTATATTCACCAGTGCACTCTGCAATTTACTCACTTTACTCCCTCAAACTATATTCACCAGTGCACTCTGCACTTTACTCACTTTACTTACTCGAACTATATTCACCAGTGCACTCTGCACTTTACTCACTTTACTCCCTCGAACTATATTCAATAGTGCACTCTGCACTTTACTCACTTTACTCCCTCGAACTATATTCACCAGTGCACTCTGCAATTTACTCACTTTACTCCCTCGAACTATATTCACCAGTGCACTCTGCACTTTACTCACTTTACTTACTGGAACTATATTCACCAGTGCACTCTGCACTTTACTCACTTTACTTACTGGAACTATATTCACCAGTGCACTCTGCACTTTACTCACTTGAACTATATTCACCAGTGCACTCTGCAATTTACTCACTTTACTCCCTCGAACTATATTCACCAGTGCACTCTGCACTTTACTCACTTTACTTACTGGAACTATATTCACCAGTGCACTCTGCACTTTACTCACTTGAACTATATTCACCAGTGCACTCTGCAATTTACTCACTTTACTCCCTCGAACTATATTCACCAGTGCACTCTGCACTTTACTCACTTTACTCCCTCGAACTATATTCACCAGTGCACTCTGCACTTTACTCACTTGAACTATATTCACCAGTGCACTCTGCAATTTACTCACTTTACTCCCTCGAACTATATTCACCAGTGCACTCTGCAATTTACTCACTTTACTCCCTCGAACTATATTCACCAGTGCACTCTGCACTTTACTCACTTGAACTATATTCACCAGTGCACTCTGCAATTTACTCACTTTACTCCCTCGAACTATATTCACCAGTGCACTCTGCACTTTACTCACTTTACTCCCTCGAACTATATTCACCAGTGCACTCTGCAATTTACTCACTTTACTCCCTCGAACTATATTCACCAGTGCACTCTGCACTTTACTCACTTTACTTACTGGAACTATATTCACCAGTGCACTCTGCACTTTACTCACTTTACTTACTGGAACTATATTCACCAGTGCACTCTGCACTTTACTCACTTTACTTACTGGAACTATATTCACCAGTGCACTCTGCACTTTACTCACTTTACTCCCTCGAACTATATTCACCAGTGCACTCTGCACTTTACTCACTTTACTCCCTCGAACTATATTCACCAGTGCACTCTGCACTTTACTCACTCGAACTATATTCACCACACCTGCACACATACCATGTAAAGCTCATATCTTGTACAATAACTGTACATCTTGGACTTATTATTCCAAATTTCATATATTTATGTTCATTCACATTCACCATTTTTGTACATCTGTACATAAAGAGTCTTTAATCAATACCTGTATATATTGAACAAATGGTGCTAGTTTTATGTAAGTTTTATGTAAGTTTATGTGTATATTTTTTTTAACTAATGTGTATTGCAACTGTGAGGGACTATGCACCTAAGATTTTCACTCACGTTTCACACATGTGTTAATGTGACGTGACAATAAAGTGATTTGATTTGATGTAAAAACTGTGCCAGGTCGGTTATGCGGACCAGTTTGGCTGTGGCGACCCCTATAAACAGTGTTGGATGGGATGTGTGGTTACCGGTGATAGGGAGTGAATAAACCACTGGACGGCGCCACAGAGCTGGTTTGACTGCAGCACTGGTTCTCGTTTGGTTTGACGCTATCTTCTCTTAGTACCAGAGGCGCAGCGCAGACCATCCTGCATCATGAAGGCGGATGTGAGCTTACAGCAATGGAGATCTCTTTGTAAGAACAGGTCGGTTTTATCGGCCGCAGTGTTCGTGTTAATCCAGGCTGCTCGGATAAACGCTGATGACGGAGCGATGGAGGAGCTGACTACAGAGAAGGAGGCTGAAGAAAGTCACCGCCAGGACAGCGTCAATTTACTCACATTCATTCTCCTACTGACACTCACTATTCTAACCATATGGCTGTTCAAACACAGACGAGTGAGGTTCCTGCACGAAACCGGACTGGCGATGATCTACGGTAAGAAATCTCAATGCACACGGTAGAAAACACGGTAGAAAACACGGTGGGCACCGACCGCAGCCTCTCCTCCAAATCCCGTGTAGCGGTCTCATGAAAACAGCTGAATGGCTGCTAGCTGCTGCTAAGCTAATGCATCATCATTTACATTTAGATTTTCAGTATTTAGCAGACGCCTTTATCCAAAGCGACTTACATTACAGTTACTTTATACAGTCTGAGCAATTGCGGGTTAGGGGCCTTGCTCAAGGGCCCAACAGCGGCAACCTGGCAGTGGTGGGGCTTGAACCAGCAACCTTCTGATTACTGGTTCTGTACTGTAACCACTAGGCTACAGCTTGCAGACACCTTTATCCAAAGTGACTTACATTACAGTTACTTTATACAGTCTGAGCAATTGCGGGTTAGGGGCCTTGCTTGAGGGCCCAACAGCAGCAACCTTTGGATTACTAGTCCTGTACCTTAACCACTAGGCTACAGCTTGCCCATCAGATCATACTAGACTGCACATGTAATGACTCAACAATTAAAATGTACATAGTAATTAATATATGCAGAGTTTTACTACGTGTGGTGTTTATTCACTGGTTGACCATATTTCTGAACATTTCTGGTCTGGTACTTTGGGCTCATCTGATTAGGACCATGCAAATTAAATTTTTTTTTTTTTTTTTACTGCATTTTCTCCCCCTTTTTACTGCACTCAATTTTTTGTCTTCCGCTGCTGAGAGATACCAGATTGCATCCGAGGAGAGCATGTCGCTGTACACGCCTCTTTCGAAACGTGCACAGCCCTCCTCTTCTCGCCCCTGCATTCTGCACAGGCAACTCTTCCGCCAATCAGGGTCCTTACACAGCATATGAAGACCCACCCACCCACACATAGTCCGGCCCCCACCCTGCAGATACGGTGGCCAGTTAGTATCTGCTGCAGGCACTGCCAATTATGCCCGCTAGATGGCACTCAGCTGACCGGTGGTAACACCGAGTTTCGAACCGGGAAGTTCCGCGGAATATCCTGCTGCGCCACCTGGGTACCCAGGACCATGCAATTTTACATTAATGCCCATGGCTTTGAAATGATATGTACAATGTCGTAATCACAAGTCCTCCCAAATATTTAGATAAGCTCAAAATGCCCCCCCCTCCCATCCAATATACATTTTACATCAATACACTGATGTAAAAATGATGGGGTGGCACAGTGGCTTAGTGGGTAGCACTGTCGCCTCACAGCAAGAAGGTCCCCCCAGTGTTATTTCATGGCTACAGCCTTGGATATGTCCAACTAGTATATGATCAGGTGCCCACATCATTTGGCCCTTTAGTTAGAGTGTATCGAGATATGGTGTTACACTATATCTACAGCCGTGGAAATACCATTGTTGGATCTCAACAGTTCATTTTACCATGCACTATAATTCACTCTGCAGTGTCATGTCATGGTGCAGGACTATTGAAGATGTATATGAATTTTGGATTTAGTTTATCCGTATTCATATGTTAACCACATGTGAACAGTTATGCAACTATTGTAAGCTTTCCTCTGTCCTGTCCATCAGTGGAAACTGACTCCCCCAGGTCCACGACTGACCAGACATGATGATGGCATGTTGGTCAACAGGCAGGGCCAGACTGTGCCAGTGGACAAAACTATACATGCTTCCACCTAATAGATTCCAAAAACTCCCCTTCACTTTGCATTTTTCAAGATTATATTTTGCATTCTGTGCATTCTGGAACCTTTGATATTTTCCAGACACCATTGCGTGTCACCTCCAACATGTGTTACGGTCATTGGCGGAGTCTCAGAACATATGTAGGACCACACTGTTCTTTTCATATTCTTCTGCTGCTTGGGTCAGGCCTCACTCAACCCAGCAGAAGGAGTTGATGTTACAGTGGCAATATGGGGATTTTCCATTAACTTGCCTCCCTCTCGCATGACTAATTGATGGCCTTTAGTAGGTTTTTTTATCCAAACGTACGTGGGACCACACTGTTCTTTTCGTATTCTTCTGCTGCTTGGGTCAGGCGTCACTCAACCCAGCAGCAGAAGTTGATGTTACAGTGGCAATATGGGGATTTTCCATTAACCTTATTGTGCCTGGTGAGTGCTTAGGCTGATGGTCTATAGTAGGTGCTTTTATTCAAAGCGACTTACAATTGTGACTACATACAATGCAAACGATTGAGGGTTAAGGTCCTTGCTCAGGGGCCCAACAGTGCAAAGTTGGCAATAGTGGGGCTTGAACAACAACCTTCAGATTTCTAGTCCAGTACCATAACCACTAGTCTACCTCTGCCCTATTTGCTTATTTATTGGTTAATTAATTATTAATATTCTTACTTGGGACCGGTGTTTTTCTTTGCTGTGACAAATTTGCCTAAATTTTATTTCTTTTGTTTGGAACATTAAATTATTCTTCAGTTTTTGTAACTAATTTATTTAGTTTGGCATAATAATCAAATAACAATATGGTAACCTCTTTATGCTTGGTTTGAATTATGAAGTCTATACCCAAAATGTGCTTGCGGTAGACAGGTTGTCAATAGTTGCTTCCAGCTTATAGATTCCAAAAATGTAATTCATCTTTAATCACCGGCTTTAATCCCGCCCCTATCTGAACAACAGGCCAATCGTTGTTCATGCAGCCATTCAGCCTCAGCCGGCAGGCAGAGCCGAGATTCGATACGATGTATTCGAGATCTCAGCTCTGGTGAACAGTATGTGTTTTTACCGCTGCGCCACCTGAACGGCCTGGCCTGGCCTTTATTTTGCATTTTGCCAGATTAGATATTTCTGTGCATTCTGGAACCTTCGATATTTTCCAGACACCCTTGCGTGCCTCCTCCAACGTGTATTATTGTCATTGGTCTCAAAACATAAAAAGTACCACACTGCTCTCCGTATTCTTCTGCTGTTTGGGTCCAGTCTCACTCAATCCAGCAGTAGGAGTTGATGTTACAGTGGCAATATGGGGATTTTCCATTAACCTCCCTCCCTCACGCACGACTAATTGTGCCTGTTGAGTGCCTAGGATGACGGCCTTTAGTAGATACTTTTATCCAAAGCGACCTACAATTGTGACTGCATACAATGCAAATGATTGAGGGTTAAGGTCCTTGCTCAGGGGCCCAACAGTGGCAGCCTGGCAGTGGTGGGGCTTGAACCGACAACCTTCAGATTACTAGTAAAGTACCTTAACCGCTAGGCTATTTTAAAGCTTAGAGTTTACCAACCACCACCAGTGCTTGCACGCAATACCTAACAAATTACTATCTACCGACCCATTTTAGAGTTAACAAATCATCACCCAGTCCTCAAGTTTAGTGGTAGCCAATTACCATCAGCACCTCATTTCAGAGTTAACCAATCATCACCCAGTCTTCAAGCTTCGAGGTAGCCAATTACCATCAGCACCTCATTTCAGAGTTAACCAATCATCACCCAGTCTTCAAGCTTCGAGGTAGCCAATTACCATCAGCACCTCATTTCAGAGTTAACCAATCATCACAGAGTCTTCAAGCTTAGAGGTAACCAATTACCATCAGCACCTCATTTCAGAGTTAACCAATCATCACCCAGTCTTCAAGCTTAGAGGTAACCAATTACCATCAGCACCTCATTTCAGAGTTAACCAATCATCACCCAGTCTTCAAGCTTAGAGGTAACCAATTACCATCAGCACCTCATTTCAGAGTTAACCAATCATCATCCAGTCCTCAAGCTTAGAGGTGACTAATTGTGCCTTGTGAGTGCCTAGGCTGATGGTTTTTAGTAGGGACTTTTATCCAAAGCGACTTACAATTGTGACTACATACAATGCAAACGATTGAGGGTTAAGGTCCTTGCTCAGGGGCCCAACAGTGGAAAGTTAGCGATAGTGGGGCTTGAACCAACGTTCTGATTGCTAGTCCAGTACCTTAACCACTAGTCTTGCCCTATTTGCTTATTTATTGGTTCATTCATTATTAACATTCTTATTTGGGACTGTTTGGCATAATAACTACATAACAATATGGTAACCTTTATGCTTGGTTTGAATTATAAACTGCATACCTAAAATTAATTCTGTTCTTGCGGTAGACAGGTTGTCAATAGTGCCGGATTGTGTTCACACATACAGTGAAACCAAACCCTGGTTCGATTGTGCTCCTCCTTAATTCCATATATAATATGCAGGGAAACATTCAATGCTTTTCAATTAAGCTAAAGCCTTTCAGTCAAAGCAGGCGAAGCTTACATGCATAAATCATTATCTTACTGCTTTTATGCTGGAGTTAGAGATGCCCTTTTTCTTCACATGTATCATTGTCTTCACGTTTTGGACACCTGACTTCTGGACTCTTAATAAAACGAATTAAAAACAAGAATCTCAGTCCTGATCTGTTGTGTAAATGTACGCCTCATTATGAAGAGGAAAAGCAGCCAGTCTTTTATCAAGCAAGAATAGGCAAAGGTTCCACTTGCAGAACTGCAGCAATTAGTGTCCCCAATTCCCAAATGATTAAAGAGTGTAACTAATAGGAAAGGGGATGGAAGACAGGGGTAATCATGCCATTTTTGAGTCTGTTACAGGCATCAAATTGCCTGGCATTTCCCAAAGCAGAACTGATGGATAACGGTGTGCGTACAATGAACTGTGACTATAAAAGAATGTAGACTTTTATGGAACCAGGTGTTACCAGGTGTTATGTAAATAGCCATGCATACTAACATAACGATAATCCTAAGAAAACAAAATACAATTAAGCTGGTCTGTTAAAACATAGGAAATGTTCTCTTTGAATTTTATCTGTTAAATAAAAATGAGAATTGTTTATTTTCTGTTTCTACAGGAAAGCTTTGCTAATTGAGAACATTTAAAAAATATATCTAAACTAGGGTTAGCGATACTCTCTACCCACGATACACTCTACCCACGATGCGATGCGATTCACGATACGTGATTTTTTTTTTTTTTTTTTTTTTTTTAAGCAAAATTAAATTGAAGACAAATTATGACAAAGTTTCCTTTTATTATTTCTCTTTTAAAAAAGAATATTTTATTTATCTAAATAATGAATGTCCTTTTATTTTTGAGGTAGGTACAAACTATGCAAAACAATGCTGCACATTTACCTTTTTCATAAAAAAACTGAAATGAAATAAATCCCACATTAAATAAATTAATGAATAATACAAATAAAGAAAGTATCCTGAAAATTCCGAACCTGGCAACCCTGTAGTGACGTCAACCAGGCGAGGTGAGTAGCGCCAGTGCCCTCTGCTGTTTAAAGTGAATATTGATTCATTATACATGTAAACCGATTTGAATCGGTACACATGTGAATCGATTTTTAACTGTCTTCTGGTACATTGTTACATCCCTAGTCTAAACCCTAGGACTCCACCAAACCACAATGAGAGCCAGAATCTCCCAAATAGTAATAGAGAAAATGTAATATAGTGATAAATATAGCTAGCAAAACCAGGAATGTCTAAAAGATTATAGAAATAAAAAAAAGAGATTTATTGAACACAAATTATCACTTACTGGTTTGATGAGTGTAAATATGATGTATAATGATGTAAATCAAATGCTGTGGTCATTACACTGGTCAAATCTCAATCTTGAGAGCTACCAAACAAAGTTTTGTTGACTAACTACTATGACAATAATGTCTTATCTATCTTATCTTATCATGAGCAGATTTTGGAATATTTTTTTAAACAGTGCTCACCACCACCATAATGATCTATAAAAACAATGCTGCATTATTTAATGTTATATTAAATTTATGTAATATTAATTATATGTTTCACTTTCTGTTCTGAAGATAGAATGTTTACATTTTTGTGAATGCATCAAATAAATACAAACATTTTAAACTTTTATAATTGCACTAATCTAGGGCTGCCGCGATTGGTCGACCTAGTCGATGACGTTGAGGCTAAAAATGCGTCGAAATACAGTGTTTCCATTCATATAACCCAGGGGTGTCAAACTCACGGCCCGCGGGCCAGATCCGGCCCGCCACGTCATTTTATGTGGCCCGCGAGAGCTTAAACGACTGTATGATTGTTGTGACGGTTCGAGTCGTTACAGAGACGCACTATATAATTTAATAGGACACCTGCACCTTTAAGCCTTTAACTGGTGACATCGTAGTCATGGCAACTAACTTTGACCTTCGCTAAGAAGCCATGTGACTTTTACGGCAAAAGAACGCGGGTAGTAATGTAAACAATAATAATAAATATAAATAATTATCTTGTAATATATTACCAAAGCATTGTCTGTAAGTAGTGGCGTTTATATTCTCAGTTGTTTGTAAATGTTTAGTGAGTATATCACAGCGTTTTAGTTACAAATTTACCGTAATTAAATACAATCGTTACCGTTACTATAGCAATTAGTATCTTTACACAAAATTTTAACTCCTTAGCGCTATTTCGCGTTTGGTTAAATCTCATATTGTACCAGATGTAACACTTGACTACAGCTGTGTGCTTTTACTGTTAAAAGTTCTTTATTGTTTTTATTGTTTGTATTTTTACTTCATTTTGATGCACACAGTGTATCACACAGCTGGGAAGCAAATAAAACCGACTATTCTGAACAGAGCTGTCTGTCTGTCTGTCTGTCTGTCTGTCTGTCTGTCTAGCTGAGCAAGGGGGATAAACTATTAGTGAGGGCAGAACAATTGTCTTAAAAATACACTGTAAAATCCTACATTAACTGCATCTCTCAAAATGCAGGCTGATTTTGTGACCTGCAAAGTGACACATCCCGCCAGTAGATGATGTTAAGAAATATTTACACATGATCCCAAAAAGAAGATAAGTAAGAAAATTAAGCATAAGGAGGAAATTTAATGAAAATGAAAACAAGTTTGTGCTTCAGGAAGAGAAAACGGTGCGTCTCTTGTGTTATGAGGCTGTGTCAGTGGTAAAGGAGGACAATATAAATGCAGAATTTAGCCTCCAAGAAAAACAACAGACTGCAATCACAGCAGAATACGTTACAATCGGCCCTTTGAGGGCCACAATAATGCTGATGTGGCCCTCGGTGAAAATGAGTTTGACACCCCTGATATAACCGATCATATGATTTCCCTCAGCACTACGTGCTGCATGCATGACCTACGTCGTATTTGGTCCAGTCGCTGGTTGGCGGCATTAAGCGTTAAGTCTTAAAAAATGCCGTCTGCAGCAGTCAGAGGCCGATTGTAGCGAGCTTTCAAAGAAAAGCTAAAAATTTTCCAAGACCCAAATCATCAAAAGTTTGAGAATACTTAAAACTGGCACAAAACTAAAAGGTGGTTTGTACACTGTGCAAAGCTTTGATGGTACCACAGCATCACCAGCGTGATGTTGCACGTCTATATTGTTTCATTACGCTTCTTAATCGCGGAGATCCTAGAATACCGTATTCCTTAGCGAGTTCAGTTAGGGCGCATTTTTACTTCTATATTGTTTCATTAAGCTTCTTAATTGCGGAGATCTTGGAATACTGTATTTCTTAGTGAGTTCAGTTAGACTGCTGCGCACTTTGCTGCGTTGGGCTCGTGATTTTTGTGGTTGCCGTGGGGCTCAAAGTGCAAAAAGCTTCTCATGTGAAACACTTACCACTGTGTTTACATCACTTACATACAGAATGTGAAGTAAGTTTTGAGTGAATGTGTAGATTAGAATCTGAACTCATTCTGTTTTTACTGTACGTTGGACTTAATGAGACGTGGCTACATCTAACTATTTTATTTCTGCTATAAGTTTAAGCACTTTGCTTTGTGTACGAAATACCATAAACACATGTTGCACTTTGTTTAATATGGAGCACTTGAGAATTTGATAATATGGACATAAACCCTGTTTACACTTAGTTTTGTGCCATATTATTATGCCATACAGTTTGTTGTTAAAATAAAAGAAGGTAAATGAGTTTCTGAATTACATTTTTCGAAGAAAATTAATCGTTAGATTAGTTGATTAATCGATAAAATAGTCTATAGATTAATCAATAGAAAAGTAGTCGTTAGTGGCAGCCCTACACTGATCTTCTGTGTGTGAGGCAAAACATAATAGTGTGGTTTTTTTCTCTCTATGTCCTTCATGGTCCGAGTGTTTTGCTGCAGGCCCGTGTCAGAGCGCTAAGCTGTATTAGCTGGATCCGAGGTTCACCGTGTGTGTTAAAGTGCAGTGCTGCTTGGCTCAGTGTGCAGCTGGCTCTAACCCAATTACTAATACAGCCTCATGCTGTTTAAACCCAGGACCTTGTGTGCACACATGCAGGATGTCTGGCTGTATCTTTTGTTTATTTATACAGGTTAATCCCATTATGAATAAAAAACCTGTTTAGCAGTGGAGTCCTGGAACAGTTACGCTCAAAGGTTTAAATACAATTGGAAAGGACATATACACTGATCAGCCATAACATTAAAACCACCTTCTTATTTCTACACTCACTGTCCATTTTATCAGCTCCACTTACCATATAGAAGCACTTTATAGTTCTACAATTACTGACTGAAGTCCATCTGTTTCTCTACATACTTTTTTAACCTGCATTCACCCTGTTCTTCAATGGTCAGGGCCACCACAGAGCAGGTATTATTTAGGTGGTGGATCATTCTCAGCACTGCAGTGACACTGACATGGTGGTGGTGTGTTAGTGTGTGTTGTGCTGGTATGAGTGGATCAGACACAGCAGCGCTGCTAAAGTTTTTAAATACCGTGTCCACTCACTGTCCGCTCTATTAGACACTCTTACCTAGTTGGTCCACCTTATAGATGTAAAGTGAGAGACGATCGCTCATCTATTGCTGCTGTTTGAGTTGGTCATCTTCTAGACCTTCATCAGTGATCACAGGACGCTGCCCACAGGGCGCTGTTGGCTGGATATTTTTGATTGGTGGACTATTCTCAGTCCAGCAGGGGTAGTGAGGTGTTTTTAAACTCCAGCAGCGCTGGTGTGTCTGATCCACTCATACCAGCACAACACACACTAACACACCACCACCATGTCAGTGTCACTGCAGTGCTGAGAATGATCCACCACCTAAATACTGTAATACCTGCTCTGTAGTGGTCCTGTGGGGGTCCTGACCATTGAAGAACAGCATGAAAGGGGGCTAACAAAGCATGCAGAGAAACTCTTTCTTGTCTTTTATGGTCTTTGCCTTATCACACTTCAGACCGTAACTCCTTAAGCCTTAATGCTGGAACAGTGATGATGTTGATGGGACACAGATAACAATATCATGCCCACCTGCCATGCCATTATAGGCCAGCAGGGAACATGGTGGTGCAATTGGCTTTCAGTGCCAGTTGCTTTAATTGGCAGTCTCTGTGCCTCATTAAGTATTAATTTGCTGCAGGTAGTAGGGATCTTTAAAAACAAGCTTAGTTGGTTAGCTCTCCTCTGGCTCATCTTGTTACCAGCTCTTATTTATGAGACCCAGATTCTGGTCTTGCTTCTACCCACCATTTTTTCCACCAGCCCCTTTTGCTGGTGTCTATTTGATATTTTTCCCCCCAAAACTCAGCTGGGCGGCACTGCATTTGTGCGGCTGCCACCAGCGGTCTATTTAAGATGTGTATGGCAATTAAGTGACAGTCAGCAGACTTTTTAACAGTCAGCAGTTTTGCTGAGTTTCCTGAGCTTATTCTTTTTTTTTGTTTTTTTGGAGCTTGGGCTTTTTTACTTGCACATACCTGGCATCATTGGCAACCCTGTTCTTATGCTTTTTCTCTTAGATCCCTTTCCGTTTTCTGTGCTCTTGTTTTGCTGAGAGCTTTATTGATTACGCCCCCTGTGGGGTGAGCGCATGGCCACCTGCGTTTCCTGGTGCTTCCTGGCATTTCCTGCATTTCATTTTCTTGGCGAGTGTGGAGTTTTTTGGTTGTTTTCTTTTGTGTTTTTGTGACTTTTTAACCACAGTATTGTTTAACTTTGGTCAAGTATACCTTAATTGGGTTCATTCTTCTAACATTGGAAATGCAGGGCTTCTTCTGGCACCTTTGTGGGCAAGGCTCTCATATATATATATATATATATGCACGCACGCACGCACACACACACACACACACACACACACACACACACACACACACTGATCAGCCATAACATTCAAACCACATCCTTGTTTCTACACTCAATGTTCGTTTTATCAGCTCCACTTACCATATAGAAGCACTTTGTAGTTCTACAATTACTGACTGTAGTCCATCTGTTTCTCTACATGCTTTGTTAACCCCCTTTTACCCTGTTCTTCAATGGTCAGGACCCCCACAGGACCACCACAGAGCAGGTATTATTTAGGTGGTGGATCATTCTCAGCACTGCAGTGACACTGACATGGTGGTGGTGTGTTAGTGTGTGTTGTGCTGGTATGAGTGGATCAGACACAGCAGCGTTGCTGGAGTTTTTAAATACCGTGTCCACTCACTGTCCGCTCTATTAGACACTCCTACCTAGTTGGTCCACCTTATAGATGTAAAGTGAGAGACGATCGCTCATCTATTGCTGCTGTTTGAGTTGGTCATCTTCTAGATCTTCATCAGTGATCACAGGATGCTGCCCATAGGGGCTGTTGCCTGGATATTTTTGGTTGGTGGAGTGTTCTTAGTCCAGCAGGGACAGTAAGGTGTTTAAAAACTTCATCAGCGCTGCTGTGTCTGATCCACTCATACCAGCACAACACACACTAACACACCACCACCATGTCAGTGTCACTGCAGTGCTGAGAATGATCCACCACCTAAATAATACCTACTCTGTGGGGGTCCTGGCCATTGAAGAACAGCATGAAAGGGGGCTAACAAAGCATGCAGAGAAACCGATGGACTACAATCAGTAATTGTAGAACTACAAAGTACTAATGTTATGGCTGATCAGTGTATATACTGTATATACAAAATGGCTATGTATGCATATATTTACAACTTATTTTGGTGTTGTTGGTGTTTAACTAGAGTCTCTCTGTTTTATCAGGTTTACTGGTGGGCGTGATTCTGCGGTATGGTATCCCCTCCACCAGTTACCACCATCAAACGCCTCCGAGCTGCTCTCTGAAGGAAGGTCCGGTCAGCACACTGCTGCTCAATATTAGCGGCAAGTTCTTTGAATACACGCTGAAGGGCGAGATCAACTCCCGTGAAATCCACAATGTGGAACAGAACGACATGCTTCGTAAGGTACACTTCCCTCTCTCTCTCTCTCTCTCTCTCTCTCTCGCTAACAAACACACACACTCTCTCACACACACTCACAGTTGTATAGTCCTGACATAGATAGCACTTTACCAGTAATTGCATACCCAAAAATCTAAGTTGTATGGTGGCTAAGACTTAATAATCAATAAATGTTCAAGCCAAATAGGTGTAGTTGAAGGTTCTTGTATGACTGAGCCATTCTTCTGACTTAAATTAAATTGCAAGGGTGTTCATAATTAAATGGTGAGTCTATCAGAGGACCCCTTGTAACAGTAAATTAAATACATTAAATACATTTTTCCAGAAGGAATGGCCTCATGGAAGCACAATGCTGCAAAAATCTAGTAATTAATTACAGTAAATATCTTTATCTTTATATTTATTTGTTGTGTGTAAATCCCACCAGTTTCCAAGTACCAAGTTAAGACGTGTAAATTTTGAAGTGGAGGTATGCAGTGGACTTGTATTACAAAGGGTGGCTAAATATTTGTTTAGGGCAGTTGTAGCCTAGCAGTTAAGGTACTGGACTAGTAATCAAAAGGTCGCTGGTTTAAGCCCCACCTGGACCCTTGAGCAAGGCCCTTAACCCTCAATTGCGTAGACAATATACTGTCACAGTACTGTGAGTTTCTTCGGATAAAAGCGTCTGCTAAATGCCGTAAATGTAAATGTTTATAAATAATTAGTAATTTTTTTTGCTTGACATTACAGGTGACTTTTGACCCAGAAGTGTTTTTCAACATCTTGCTTCCTCCCATCATTTTCCATGCTGGATACAGCCTTAAAAAGGTAGGTTTATTTTCCAGGATGATGGGTTGATTTCTCTGCCGGTGGGGTGTGGCGGAGATGGCGGGAGGTGGCTTGCTTGGATGGGTGGTCAGATTTCCTTTCATTATTCAGTGAAGCATTGGTCTGTAAAAGGTCTGTTGCTGCAGGTGTAGTTTTGTATTTTGAGAGGAACAAATGAGGAAACAACCCCTCACACACACACACACACACACACAAACACACACACACAAACACACACACACAAACCCACACTTTCACTTTCTGTGCTTCATTCAGAAACAACCACAACTTAATAAGCAGCACTTTGGGGAAACTTGGTCTAGACGTAAATATTGTATGAATTTTTTGTGGGTTTGCTAGCAGGTTACACTATATGGCCAAAAGTTTCTAATAATTAAGTTTAGATGTTTTAGAAGTTCATGCTTCTTGGTGTGCATGAACTTCTAAAATCTGGTGGAAAGTCTCTCCATACTGTTACAGCCACGCAGGCGATAGGTGGGGATTTGGATTCTCTAAATTGCCCTTGGGTATGTGTGAAGTGAGTTAACAGGTAAGTTCTGCAAAGAATCGTGTCCTCAGGTGAACACAGTGCATTGAACCTCTTAGTGTATTGGGCTGCGTAGTTGCAGGCCGGTCAGAGTGCAACCAAATAACCTAGTGTCCATCATCAAAAGCACCTGAATGTGCAAGTAGGCATCAGACCTGGGAACTGGAGCAACGGAAGAAAGTAGACTGGTCAGATGAATCCTGTTTATATGGACGGCTGGGCATGTGTGCATACGACAGCAGGATGCACTGTAGAACAATCCACATTGCCAGTATTAGTACTGTGTTTGTAATAAAGTGGGCAGTCCTACCCAGTATTACTATTGTGTTTGTAATAAAGTGGGCGGTCCTACCCATAATTAGTATTGTGTGTCACTATTGGGGTCTGAATACTTTCTGAATCCCTTGTGGTGTATTTTTGACCATATCATTATTTGCGGTTAAAATGCAGAAACTCAGGTAGATTCCAGTCCTCTCTCTCTCTCTCTCTCTCTCTCTCTCTCTCTCTCACACACACACACACACACACACACGCACACACACGCACACACAGACTAAAACGGTTTGGAATGAGGCTCTGAAACCACATTGTGTAACTGAAATGGGAACTTACAGTTTTTTTTATGCTAATATGAACATTTAATTGAAGGCTAAAAGGTGTTGACAGAGTTTTGCTTTAACCTCATTGTTAAGCTCTTTGTTTCACAAGTGCTGAAGCAAGCAAAACCTTAAATTGCAGAGGTTTTTGTCAGTCTGCTGATTAAGCAAAAAGGAAAGGGACGACTGTTTTTCAGTCAGCCGAGAGGGACAAAGGGCACAAGCAACATGGGCATAAAATCTTTGTCCTTTTTTTTTCTGTACAAGCCAGCACAGACTTAAATCCATGTACATGGAGAAGAAGCCATGAAAAAGACACAAGCAAAAGGGGCTGGTGGAAAAAAAGACTGGGCAGAAGCAAGGTAACAAGATGAGCCAGTGGAAAGCTAACCATCTAAACCGGTTTTAAAGATCCCTACTGGCTGCAGCGAATTAATACTTAATGAGGCACAGAGATTGACAATTAAAGCAACTGGCACTGACAGCCAATTGCACCACCATATTTCCTGCTGGCCCATAATGGCATGGCAGGTGGGCATGATGCTGTTATCTGTGTCCCATCAACATCATCACTGTTCCAGCATTAGGGCTTAAGGAGTTACGGTCTGCAGTGTTCTAATTGAATGTGTGATGTGGCGAAGACCAGCTGTGTTTGACATTAGCATCAAGGCTGTGAGAAGTGACCCTGGTCCTGACCTCGCGATCACAGGCGATGGGTCTCAAAAATGTCTTATTTTTGGTTGGCTTTTAATTTAATTGCCATTTTCCTTAAGCTTGTTTGCACATAAACTGTATGGCCAAAACTAAGCAGACACTCCTAATTTTTGAGCACTAAAAGGTTCATAAGAACACCAACCCTTTTGAAAACCGTTGGGATGAATACCATCTCTGGAACTTATCTGGAAGAATCCACTTTCCTTTTTTTTTTTCCAAAAAGTAGATGTCAAGAGCCACTCTGTAAAAGGCACAGCAGTAAAATACGCTAGCACATCAGAGCTGGGATTTTGAATACATTGTATGGCTCTGCCCTCCGGCTGGGCGGCTACACGAACAACGATTGGCTGTTGTTCATAGGGTGGGACAAGCCGGACCAGGGTTCCTCATAACTGGTGCAATTGCGACCTGGCTGATTGATGGCACCTGCGCAGAGTTGGGGAATAATGCTGATCAGGGTGTGGCTCTCCGTACACAAGGCTGATCCGCATATGAACTCGTCTCGTGCAGGTGAAAAGATGTAGTCAGTACTGCACACGTGTCGGTGGGGGTGTGTGTCAGTTGCGAAACTCCTCAGCCAGCAGTGGAGGGTTGTATCGGTACAGGTGAAGCATAACACAGTCAGGGTAATTGGATACGACTAGATTAGGGAAGAAAATGGGGGGGGGGGGGGGTTGCTAGTAGTCCCAAACTTCACTCCAGTCACTGTGTAGACACTGCATTACACAAAACTGTTCTTCTGATTCTTTGTGCAGTTTAGTAAGATGGGATGCTGAATCACAGTCTCTCACACATATACAGGGGTCCAGTGTTATCCAGAATCCCAAATCTTCTGATTATAAATTTGTGTTTGTTGTCTGTTTTCCTAGTCATAAAACTGGCACTTCTCAGTTTACACCAGTAGATTGTAGCATATGTTTAAGCTTCTTAATGCAAATGAATCACTTGCTTGAAACCTTTAATTAGCCTGACTTGCTAAATGCTGGTTTCGGCCCATGACTGCATCCGATCACTAGTAGTATTAGAGCATGTGGGGGTGGGACAGACTGAAAGCGTGATTCAGCATCTTAAGACAGACCTGTGCTTCCCGTTTCTTGTCTGTGTGCAGAATTAAACAGTATAAAACATGTTGAAAGCCTTTAGTTTGATTAGAATTGGCTGTGATGAAATGCCTTGAATGCACAGGCCTTTCAACAGTATCAGAATATCATTGACATAATCTCACCTGTTCTGTAAACCCTATATTAAAATTTTTTTCCATCTCAGTCCCACCCACTATCACTCAATAGGATTTTAGGAGGATAAAAGCATGCAGGATCCAAAACAATGTATGGCTTGTGTGATGTTAATTGGAGAAGGACGCCAATAACCTTTGTTAATAAAAGTGCCTAAGATTCTGGTCTCACATGATTAATTGGAAAGGCAGGAAAACCATCCGGCGAACTAATGATTCATCTTTGTCTTTTCCTCAGAGACATTTCTTTAGAAATCTGGGCTCCATCATAACATACGCTTTTCTGGGAACAGCCATCTCCTGCTTTGTTATTGGGTAAGATCACCACAATCTTCAGTGCATGATACAAACAGTTTAGCCAGTGGGGAACACATTTTTTGGGCAGTTTTTTTCTGTGCTTATTGAACTAAATATAAAATTTTCTTAAATTGGCATATTGCTAATCTACACTATATAGTATACAAATGTGGACATCCCTCCCAGTCACTGAGGTCAGGTGTTTTATACCTGTTGCTAACAGGTGTCAGGTGTCCATACACTTTTGCTTCTGACTTGATGTAACCATATTTGAAATGTAACAATATCATAAAACTATGTAAGAAATGTTTTCTTTAGTACACAAACTGTTTTAAAGGTGCTCTGGGCTATTTTATTGTTTTTATTAATTGAGGGTGGAAATACCCGAATAACCATTACAATATTAAAATTAGGTGAATGTAACATGTAGATTACTATATTAATGTACATTTTAAATAAAATGTAGTTAAAAAAGAAAAATTGTGTGAACAAATGGAAGCATTTGCTATGTACACACTCGATTGTGCTTGTAAGAAAATAGGAAAGTGGCCGCTCAGCTGGCGCAGCGATAAAACACGCTAGCACACCAGAGCTGGGATTTCGAATACATCGTAAGCTGCATGAACAACGATTGACTGTTGTTCATAGGGTAGGATAAAGCCAGATACGGACTCCTCATAACTGAGGGAATTACGACCTCTGCTGGCTGATTGATGGCATCTGCACTGAGGAATAATGCTGATCAGGGTGTGGCTCTCCGTGCACAAATCTGATCGCCATATGAACTCGATTTGTGCAGGTGAAAAGATGCAGTCTCGCTCTCCTTAATCGGGGCGGGGGTCAGCACCAGTAGAGAGGAAGCATAATTCAATTGGGTAAAAAATGGGGTTGTATAAACGATTAGATGTAATAGAAGTGTGTGTAATATAATACAAGCGACTTTCTTAGCAGTAGTGACTCGTAACTGAATTAAGAAGGTGGACTTTTACTACCTCTCTTACCTCCCTGCACAGTCCAGGTACTCAAGTACTTGCTTGTTTTCCCCATTACCCAAGTATCCATTACATACTAAATATTTATAAGGTCAGATGTGAATGCCAGCTTTCTGTTTGTGTTTTAGGAATCTCATGTATGGAGTGGTGAAGCTGATGCAGATGGTCGGCCAGCTCACTGATAAATTCTATTACACAGACTGCCTCTTCTTCGGAGCGATCATTTCAGCTACAGACCCAGGTAACCATCCCTCGCCCTTTCTAGTTCCCTCCCTGTTAAATAAAAATAAAGAAATTTTTCCAATTTCTTTTAGGCGATAACTGTCATTAGTCAGTGTTTATAGACTACAGCATCTCACAACACATGATAATGAAACATCACACTTCTACTGGGGGAAGTAACATTTAATGGCAACAAGATTGACTGAATATAGACAGTGGTTACAGGCCATGTCTGGGAATACTTTAATATTTTAAATACTTTAGTTAACTACTTAAAACCTTGTTTACCTGACTATAAAGTATGTGAAAGCTGGTGTAGTATGCAGTTATTTTTCAAACATTTTACTTAATGGCACTTAAGTAAATTTAACTCATTTGTACTCACTACTAGATCCTTAGTATGCTGAACTGTAGCTGTGTGTTTGTGATTATAGTCACTGTTTTGGCTATCTTCAATGAGCTTCATGCTGATGTGGATCTCTATGCCCTGCTGTTTGGCGAGAGTGTGATGAACGATGCAGTGGCCATCGTCCTCTCTTCGTGAGTTATGTTTGACTTATCTACTCTCAATCATTTTTACATTCAAAGTTAGCTCACTTGTATTTGCTGGAATGCACATTTTTTCAATAAATGCATGGTACATATTTTATATGAATTACATATAATAAATTTGGTGTAAATTGAGTGGCTTGTTAATGAGTGGCATCTTTTTTCTTTGTAATTCATTTCTGAATTCCTCCAGTTTGCAGACTTTTCTCTTGCTTGAGATCAATTTACTCTTTTTAATTTGCTCTTCTGTAGCTGGAAAGCATAGCATAGTTTAAGTAATCTTCTACATACTATAAAATATGCTGTTACTACAGCCTTAGGTTATATACATTAAATTGCATATGTCACGGTCAGTGAAATGTTAAATGTTGGACTGATGGTAGTTACTTACAGTTCTAAGTAACTTAGATAAGCAACAGCAAGGACAGGCAGCTGTGGTGAGTACCCACAGACAGTGGTCAGAGGAGGAATAGACCACAAATCGCTGACCAGTTGTTAAGCGGTTCAAGCTTAGTGACGCCAGAAGACATGAAGGCTATAAAAGCACCTCTGTGGCTCAAATTGTAGATCGTTTCAGGTGATTAAGGGAATGTCACAACACACAATGCATCAAACCCTTCTATGCATAGGGCTGAGAGTTTTAGTGCCAGTCAAGGTGCCCATGCTGTTGAAGTACAGAAAGGAGCTGCTAATGTCCAAGATGTCTTGTGTAATCCACGTCTCACCTTCATTGTAATATGTTATCATGTTGGCTAAATATTCTTGTAGCTGTTAGAAATACTAACTACAACCTGTTTTATTAACATTTCCTTAACTCACATCAGTCCAGCCCGGCCCTGTATTTCTTCATGTGTTCTTCATATTCTCAGCTTACAATACAAATTTAATCACATAGCGTCACAGTAGCGTTCTCCAGATAGAATTATACAGACTCTATAAACCGAAAGCAAAAACTGCTTAGATTAAACCACCCAGTAAGATATCTTTCACTTTCATTATTTTTTCCTTTCTTTTTTCTCTGGATGGATGGATTTGTATACACATTAATCAGATTGTTAAACGTCTGGCACTTGTACTGGGTTCAAAGTGCTGTGCCATTTTACTTGGGATTTTGGTTTTACAATCCTTATTGTTACAAACTCCTATTGTTAAATGTCAGGGTACAAATATACCCCCTACACAATTACAAACAGATGCACACACCAACTGAAAATGACATTGACCACTGTAGTGCAGTGGTTCTCAAACTGTGAGACAAGTAGTAAAGATGGTTCCAGAAGCTTCTCCAGCTCGTACCTTAGAAGATCTTGGACTAGACTGAAGAAATTTGCAGACTGGTCTTAAATAAGAAGAATCGTGTAAGATTCTTGTATGAAAAAAAACCTAATAATAATCTTACATAGATCACCCTAATAGTGTTATCAAGCATCACAAGCTTAGTTTGGGATTAACCTACACTGATCTCAATGCTAAACCCTTTCACTAAAATAAAACATGCCACTGCACATACAGGTATAGTTCATTTCCATAAAATGCTTTATAGATGGTTCTTGAAGGTTTTTGTTTAATCAGGGTTGGTACTCTGTTGTAGTGTGAGGGATTTAAGGTGGTACCGCCGCCAGTGCCAGAGTCAACAAAGAATTTTCCTCTAGCCCCATCTGCTGCCCAAAAGAATCAGTGTATAAGGTGGCTCTTCTCGAAAATTCCCCCTAACCTGCAATGCAAAAAAATCTTGAAATGACATTGTTTAGCTGTGGATTTACGACGGCGTATTAGGGCCACTTCAAATAAAAAATATTTTTTAAGTTTCGAATAAAGTCAAAATTATTTAGAGAATAAAGTCGTATAAGTTTCGATTTCGAGAATAAAGTCGTAATGATTTCGAGATTAAAGTGGAAATGTTATGGCCATATAACCTCCTTATGTAAAAATGAGGGATGTTCATGATTTGGTTATACTTTCATATTGGTTTCACAAATAAAGAAATCCCAATCTCATGCACATCAGCGCCAGTTTGTTATTACTGTAAGGATGCTGAAACAGCTTTGTAATAAACTGGGTTTATTTAGAAGAACGTGCACCACTGGTGCCCTCAGCGTCTGTGTCGTCACCAGTACTTCAACCGAGCCTTATGGCATATGGACTCGTACGATAAACTAAAGCTGTAGCATCGCTATAAATGGTTGCATTGACGGGTTTAGTCATCATGACATGTGGATGAAAGTGTACAATACAAACAACCACCCAAAAAAGTAATCGCGAGTTACTGGATAACCACAGTAACTCGCATTCAAGGCTGTCCTCAGCGCTTGCGTGCCGATCCAGGTACTGAGACCCGTGCTTTTCTGAACTGACAAGCCTACGACGGCTGCACACTCTTTGGCCATAATATTTCGAATTTATTCTCATAATCATTTCGACTTTATTTTCGAAATCAAAACTTAAAAATATTTTTTACAGTGGCTCTAATATGCTTTCGTAGATTTTGAATAGATATAATCAAAATATATCAATATACTCTATCTATCTACACTTATTCATCAATAACAGCAAAGTGAAAACATGTTTTTTAGAGTTTTTAAAAAAAATTATAAACATAGAATTGAAATCCTTTATCTCATAAAATTCCTTGTTGTCCTTTGAAATCCTTTTAGTACTTTCTTTTACTAGGGAACAAAGCTTTAAATTAGGCTGTTTGATTTCTGTTGCTTTGTGGTTTTATGAAGACCAGTCCTCTCTTTCTTAATTTGCAAATTAATGGAAAAAAATCTGAAAGGGAAGAATAAAACAGAAGTGAAACAGATTTTATTATTGAATTACACTGTTTATGTAAGGTGTGAAAATGTTTTGCATGGTGTGAAAATGTTTATTGCATTGTTGTGTTGCATTATATTAATCGGTTCAGCCAAAATCACATTGAAATGATTTACAGTAAAATAGTGTAAACTTTGACAGTCAACAAATTTTAATGTTATTTTCTATTATTGGCCTTTTTGCATTACTTTTTTTTAATAATAAATAACCAAACTGTTTTGTGTGTTTTTCCATAGATCTATTGTGGCCTATCAACCCACTGGCACAAACACTCACACGTTTGATGCCTCAGCATTCTTTAAATCAGTTGGCATTTTCCTGGGTATCTTCAGTGGCTCTTTTGCGATGGGCGCAGTCACTGGGGTCGTCACTGCTCTTATATCCTTTCAGCTGTTAACTCACATTTAGTAAAACTAAAGCCCTGATCTTTTAGGAGGTTTATACTGGGCTGTGTTTAATGGTTTTGTGAATGTTTTTTCATCAGTGTCTCTGTAATGATAACCATATCATCTAGTTCCTATGGGTTAAATCAAAATCACCTTTGTACATTTACATTTATGGCATTTAGCAGACAGTTTTATTCATTCTAAACATAAGACACCAGTGGAATCTAAGACCCTCATGAAATCCTAATCATTTAGCTTAGTCACATTAAAATTGTCTTTTTTTAATAAGCATCAGACCTTTTTAAATTTAAGGTGAATTTAAGGTAGACTTAATTTAGACTTCATGTACACTAAAATGAGTAATTATTTCATTGACCAGCAAAGAGCATGTTAATACTTTATGGGGTGTTTTGTCTGGGGTGTGTTACAGCATTGCGCACATTGATTTTGGGGAAACCGGACCCACTGCGAGCCTGGCCAGGATAAAGCAGTGGTATAACATTAAAAAAAAGAGAATTTTAAGTAATTTGTAACTGTAATTCAAATAATTATATATTTAATCCTATGTAAATGGTTTACAAAATCAGAGATTCTAGTTCTTATAAAGGAAAGCAAGCATGTCAGCATGTTCATGCAGTAGATATAAAAAGTGTTTAAACAACTTATCCATCAGTACAAACACTCTCTTCACTGAAACATAGATTATGTAAAGCATCAGGATTCTTCTTTACTATCACTGTGATCTGTATCTCTTATAAACAAATTACCATTTTATTGTTTAAAAGCTTTAACTTTGAGCTCACGTCACTAAATTCACCAAGCTGCACTGTTTTCCTCTGCTGGAGACTGCGCTCTTCTTCCTCATGTCTTGGAGCACCTTCCTACTGGCCGAGGCTTGTGGCTTCACAGGTGTGTTTATGTTTATTTATCTAAGTCTTGTTTAGTTAATTTAAAACCTGGTGAAGATTAATGCAGAACTCTGTGCCATGCTTGAATCAACAAACTCCGACACACCAAAAGATCCTACAGTGGAGGCTGTTACGCAAGGAGGGGTCGAATGTTAATGCTAATGGTTTTGGTCAGGTGTCCACAAACTTTTAGCTATACGTTTTCTTAAAGAATTTGGAATATTTTACTCTTTGTGTGTTTAATTATTGCTGTTAATTCTCTTAAACCTTTATTTATCTGACAAAGACCAAAAAAGATTCCAATGTTTTTAGTGACCAAATTCATTTGTTTGTTCGTTTTACTACTGATTTCTCCTATTCAGGGTTGCAGTGGGGATGATTTACTGGGTGAAAAGGCAGGAAACACCCCAGACAGGTCACCAGTTTATTACAGGGCAAACACACAGCAGTTTCAGTCTGTAAAAAACAGTTCCATCTAAAAAGTCTTTCTCTGGAATCATCTTTTTTTTTTTTTCATCCTTTGAAATCTGTGCATTTGTTCAGATTACCAGTCTGAACTGAACACCCTGTTTTCTTTATAAGGAAAGTCACTGAAGACTTAAACTTGATCTATATATTAGGTTCTACAGGGTGTCCCAAAATGAACTGACATTTTAAATTTGACTAAATTTTTTCGCGGCAAAACCTGAGTTAGAGATTTTTTAAATTGCTGTCATTAGTAAACGTTGAGGTTAAATCATGAAAAGGTACACAATCGAACAACGCATAGAAATTGTAAAAATTCACATTAAAAATGGTGATGTGAATTGGCCGCCAAGATCATGTGACTTGACGCCGTTAGACTTCTTTCTTTGGGGTTATCTTAAGGATAAAGTGTACACCAACAGACCACAATCTATTGAGGACCTCAAAGAAGAAATTCGACACAACATTGCTGAAATTTCTCAGCAGTTATGTCAACATGTCATGGATACATTTCATCAAAAGAGTGAACATGTGCTGTCACGGTTGAGGCGGTCATTTGTCAGATGTTTTGTTTTGTACATAACCTCTGTTATGATTTTCCTACGGGTGGACTCAATCGCGGAGCGTCGGCCCGGGAGAGGCGGAACCGACGCAATCTAAACTCGCCGTGAACCTAAATTAAGTAGAGTGGCTGGAAAAGAGGGCGGGGCCAGCCCAAGCCAACAGAAATAACGAACTGAAGGTTCACGTGTGAAAATAAAACCCCAATAACTAAATAAACAGTTCTGGAGTTTAGTATACGCTTGATGCGCTAATAAAAAATAATATATTCACGCGCTGCACCTATGCGCGCTTGTCCAGCGAGTGAGTTTCGAACCGGGAACCTCGGACTCTATGACACAGTGACTTAAACCGGAGAGCCACAGCGCCACTGGTGTCGATGCCGACGGTTTGGGATATAAAGGGCAAACAAAAGAATCGCCTTCTTGCGAATTCAAACAAAAGATGAGTTCGGAAAATCAGGGAAACTTAGATTATTCTCTTTCAATTAATTAATCATTCTTTTCTGCATTATTAACAAAACAGAAAAATAAAATAAAATTAAAGAGCAGGTTCACGCCCGGGAGCTGAGAAGTTAGAGGCGTGCTTTTGAACTTTAATCTCAGTACTCCCGAGAATGGGCGTGACCACCTCAAAAGTTACAGAGCACCGAGCGTGTTCGCTCGTGCCGGCAAAGAAAGGGTAACAACCTCGATCCCCGTAGGGAACGAGTAGAGAGCCTGGAAATGGCGAGAAACTCCCCGCTTCACTTGAAGGACGGGGAGAAGAAAGGTTTTAAGGCTCTACCTCTAGCAACGAGGCGGAGTGACAGAGAAAGAGTACTGCGGATCCTCTGGTCGAGGAGGAGGCGCATTTAAATGGAAAGAAAGGAAAAGCGTTTCTCCTAGTAAAATCAGGAGAACGCAAAGAAGTCACACACTGACTAAATCTTTCCCTATAATGCTTTTATTACCTCGGCCCCTGGGCCTACCGCAAACTCTCTATGAGACCTCGCGTTACCTGTGTCCCTGACAACTAATGTGCAAGAGAGCACGAGAGAGGGTGTGACGAGGAAGCCTGGCTGAGCGCTATCTTAAATACACGCTCAGCCAGGTGTTCCTCGTGAACGCTGATTGCCCGAGGGTGTTTTGGGAGTTGTAGTTCTCCTCCCTCGGGGCATGTTACGGGCTGTATGCCCTCTGGTGGCCACTGACGGAGTTTCGCGAAGTTGGCTCCCTCTGGTGGGCGCAAAGGGAGTCGATCGGCCACCAGCCGCGCGGGCACCAGAAGCCGCAGGTTGAGCCACGGTCTGGCTCCCTCCAGTGGCCGTGGGGTGTGCAGGCCGACTCCTAACAGTACCCCCCCGTCTTGGAACGGCTCCCGACGTTCCCATGCCAGCTGCCCTGTTTTCTCGGAATTCTCGGATTAGTGCTGGGTCTAAAATGTGGCGCGCCGGGACCCAGGTCCTTTGCTCAGGACCATAACCCTCCCAGTCGACCAGGTACTGAGTGGAGCCCTGGACCCGTCGTGAGTCAAGTAGACGACGGACGGTGTAGGCCGGCGCTCCATCTATGACTCTGGGAGGCGGTGGAGGTTGCTGCTGTGGGAGAGTCCGGCATAAGTAGGGCTTTAATCGTGATACGTGGAACGTAGGGTGAATCTTCATCGCTGGGGGTAGTTCCAAGCGATATGTGACAGGATTCACCCTTCTGATGACTTTAAAGGGTCCCACGTATCGAGGCGCTAATTTACCTGACTCGCCTCTGAGTGGTAGATCACGGGTGGACAACAACACGCGTTGTCCTAGCCGAAAACAGGGGGCTGGTTGACGTCTCCTGTTGGCTGTGCGCTGCATGGTTGCGGAACTGGCCTCCAGTGCGGCTTTAGCCTTACGCCATGCCTGTCTGCACTGGAGAACAAAGTGCTGAGCCGCTGGGGACCCTACCTCTCTTTCCTGGGTTGGGAAGAGTGGGGGGGGGAAACCAAACTGGCACTCGAAGGGTGACATGCCAATAGCCGAGTGCCTGAGGGTATTGTGAGCATATTCGGCCCAGGGGAGTTTGTCGGGCCATGAGCTCGGGCAGCCGGAGGTCAGGCATCTAAGGGAGCGTGTAAGATCCTGAATGACTCTCTCAGACTGTCCATTCGACTCTGGGTGGTACCCAGACGACAGGCTAACCGAGGTTCCCATGAGGCTGCAGAAGGCCCGCCAGAACCTGCTCACGAATTGGGGTCCACGATCAGACACAATATCGGTGGGTATGCCATGGGGTCTAATGACGTGCTGAAGGAGGATCTGGGCTGTTCGCTTAGCAGAGGGGAGCCCAGAAAGGGGTATGAATTTACACGCTTTAGAAAATCGATCCACCACCACCAGTATTGCTTTCAGACCCTTAGAGGAGGGCAGACCCGTGACGAAGTCCATCGCAATATGGGACCAGGGTCTAGAGGGGACCGGTAGGGGCAAGAGAAGCCCCTGGGGTCGAGCCCTAGGTCCCTTGTTTTTGGCGCAGACATCACAGGCTGCTATAAAGGAACGAACCTCCTCTTGTATGGCCGGCCACCAGAAACGGCGTCTCAAAAAATCTAGGGTGCGTGAGACTCCTGGATGGCCGGTGAGGTTGGAGGCGTGTCCCCAGAGAAGAACCTGGCGGCGCATGCTGGACGGGACAAATAGCTTGCCCTCGGGACCCCCACCCGGATCTGGTTCCCTGCGCTGGGCAGCAATGACCTTTCTCTCAATGTCCCAGGTGAGAGGAGCTACAATCTGGGCGGCCGGAAGGATGGGCTTGGCCTCTGAGTTAGGTTCCGGGGGATCCCACTGGCGGGAGAGGGCGTCCGGTTTGGCGTTTTTTGAACCTGGGCGATAGGAGAGGGTAAACTGAAACCTCCCAAAAAACAGGGACCAGCGAGCCTGCCTTGAGTTTAGCCTTTTGGCTTGCTGAATATACGCCAGGTTTTTATGATCCGTCCAGACCAGAAACGGATGAGGTGCCCCCTCAAGCCAGTGGCGCCACTCTTCTAATGCCAATTTTACTGCAAGGAGTTCCCTGTCTCCAATAGGGTAATTGCGTTCGGCTGGGGTAAGCCGATGGGAATAGTAGGCGCAGGGATGTAATTTCTGATCCTCCCCCGAGCGTTGAGAGAGGATCGCGCCTACCCCCACATCTGATGCATCCACCTCCACTATGAATGGGAGCTCCGGGTCAGGGAGCCGGAGCACAGGAGGAGAGATCAAGAGCTCCTTGAGGGTGTCAAGTGTCTTCTGGGCCGAATGGGACCACTGGAAAGAGCCTTTTGACCGTTTGGTGAGCTCAATGAGAGGAGCTGCAACTGAGCTAAAATTCCGAACAAACCGACGGAAAAAATTAGCGAAACCCAGAAAACGCTGAACTGAGCGCAATGAAGTGGGAACTGGCCAATTCTTAACCGCTTGGTTTTTGGCTGGGTCCATCCTAAGCTCACCATGCGAAACTATAAAGCCCAAGAAGGAGACTGAGGAGGCGTGAAACGTTGATTTCTCCAACTTCACAAACAAATGGTTTTGGAGGAGAAGTTGGAGGATCCTTCTGACGTGGACAATGTGGTCTTTGAGCGAGGAGCTATAAATGAGGATGTCGTCCAGATAAACAAATGCATAGCGGTCCAACGCCTCCCGAAGTACCTCGTTTATGAACCGTTGGAAGACCGCCGGAGCATTGGTTAAGCCAAAGGGCATGACCCTGTACTCGTAATGCCCAGTGGGAGTAATAAAGGCGGTCTTCCACTCATCCCCCTGTCGTATGCGTATAAGATTATAGGCACTGCGAAGGTCCAGTTTCGTGAAAATCTGAGCCTTCTGCAGTGCCTCGAACGCGGTATGCATAAGGGGGAGAGGATAACGGTCCTTAACCGTGATTACATTGAGACCTCTATAATCTATGCAGGGACGCAGGGTTCTATCTTTTTTGCCCACGAAGAAGAACCCCGCGCCTGCTGGTGAGTTAGAATGCCGGATGAAGCCCAGTGCCAGAGCTTCTTTGATATACTCTTCCATTGCCTTCCTTTCCGGGGCAGCGAGAGCAAATAGGTGACCTCTGGGAGGTGACGTACCTGGAAGCAAGTCAATAGCGCAATCAAAGGTCCGGTGAGGCGGCAATTGTTGGGCTTTGGCTTTACTGAACACCTCTGCTAGGTCGTGATAAACAGAGGGGACAGTAGTGAGGTCCGGAGAAGGAGCCAACAGCTTGCCCGGCAGATCACCAGGCGGCACTGACCGTATTAGGCATGACTCCTGACATCTGGGGCTCCATGAGTAGACCGTGCCCAACTTCCAGTCAATGACTGGGTTATGGAGTCTGAGCCATGGGTGACCCAAAATAACCTGCATTTTGGGAGAGCGAGTAATAAAAAAGGACAATGTTTCCGAGTGGTTTCCTAACCGCATGGTGATGGGAGGGGTCTTAAATCGAACGGAGCCCCCCCCAAGGGGATGACCGTCAATAGCTACTATGGGAAGAGGGGCGGCCAATGGTTGTGGAGTAAGCCCAAGGTGGCTAACAAGTTGAAGATCCATTAAGTTATTGGCGGCTCCAGAATCTATCCAAACTGCCATATTATTAGACGTCCCCTTATTCCAAACGAAAGTAGCCGTTAATGCAAGACCTAAGTCGGGGGCAGTGAGCCGGCCTCGACCCGAGCCCCCACTTAGGGACGGGCCGGCGCGTTTCCCGACCTTGACCGTCCGCGTTGGCGCTCCGAAACTTCGGGGCGTGCGCGAGAGGTGCCTATTTGCATGGGTTCCTGCCCGACTGGGGATGGACCCAAGGAGGTGGGAAGTTGGGACCATGATCCCCGTGTGGTGGTATGCCGAGCCGTCTCAACCCGTTCACGGGCTCGTTGTTTTAGACGGAGGTCGAGACGACTGACCACCTCGTATAATTGCCCTAAAGAGGAAGGAAGGTCTCGGGTGGCCAGCTCATCTTTGAGCTTTTCGCTGAGACCTTTAAGAAAGATGGCTCTAAGGGCAGCCTGGTCCCAACCACATTCGGCGGCTAGGGTCTTGAACTCAATTATATAATCGATGGCTGGGCGCGACCCCTGGCTCAACTCTAACAGCCGGGGTCCTGCCTCCTTGCCTCCCCGTGGGGCATAAAAGGTGTCCATGAGTGCTTTCGAAAACTCCTCAGCTGAGCTACACTCTGGTGCTTTCTGTTCCCATAGGGCCGTGGCCCAGAGCAAGGCACGGTCCGACAAGAGTGAAATCATATATGCAACTTTTGACCGTTCAGTAGGGAAACGGGAAGCCTGTAGCTCAAAAACTAAGGAGCACTGTAGGATGAAACCCCTGCATCGTTGAACCTCCCCTGAATAACGTTCTGGAGGGGCTATCGGGGGCTCGGTGGTATGGGTATGAGGCGAAGGACTGGCCGGAGGTTGAGACACCGTAAGCGAGCTAAAGCGTTCGGCCAGTTCGTTAAGCATACTTTCGTGTCTATGAATGACTGACTCCTGCAGCGTGACGGCCTGCTGCAGGGTTGTGTGACCCGCTGAGTCCATTGTTGGTCACACCCTTCTGTTATGATTTTCCTACGGGTGGACTCAATCGCGGAGCGTCGGCCCGGGAGAGGCGGAACCGACGCAATCTAAACTCGCCGTGAACCTAAATTAAGTAGAGTGGCTGGAAAAGAGGGCGGGGCCAGCCCAAGCCAACAGAAATAACGAACTGAAGGTTCACGTGTGAAAATAAAACCCCAATAACTAAATAAACAGTTCTGGAGTTTAGTATACGCTTGATGCGCTAATAAAAAATAATATATTCACGCGCTGCACCTATGCGCGCTTGTCCAGCGAGTGAGTTTCGAACCGGGAACCTCGGACTCTATGACACAGTGACTTAAACCGGAGAGCCACAGCGCCACTGGTGTCGATGCCGACGGTTTGGGATATAAAGGGCAAACAAAAGAATCGCCTTCTTGCGAATTCAAACAAAAGATGAGTTCGGAAAATCAGGGAAACTTAGATTATTCTCTTTCAATTAATTAATCATTCTTTTCTGCATTATTAACAAAACAGAAAAATAAAATAAAATTAAAGAGCAGGTTCACGCCCGGGAGCTGAGAAGTTAGAGGCGTGCTTTTGAACTTTAATCTCAGTACTCCCGAGAATGGGCGTGACCACCTCAAAAGTTACAGAGCACCGAGCGTGTTCGCTCGTGCCGGCAAAGAAAGGGTAACAACCTCGATCCCCGTAGGGAACGAGTAGAGAGCCTGGAAATGGCGAGAAACTCCCCGCTTCACTTGAAGGACGGGGAGAAGAAAGGTTTTAAGGCTCTACCTCTAGCAACGAGGCGGAGTGACAGAGAAAGAGTACTGCGGATCCTCTGGTCGAGGAGGAGGCGCATTTAAATGGAAAGAAAGGAAAAGCGTTTCTCCTAGTAAAATCAGGAGAACGCAAAGAAGTCACACACTGACTAAATCTTTCCCTATAATGCTTTTATTACCTCGGCCCCTGGGCCTACCGCAAACTCTCTATGAGACCTCGCGTTACCTGTGTCCCTGACAACTAATGTGCAAGAGAGCACGAGAGAGGGTGTGACGAGGAAGCCTGGCTGAGCGCTATCTTAAATACACGCTCAGCCAGGTGTTCCTCGTGAACGCTGATTGCCCGAGGGTGTTTTGGGAGTTGTAGTTCTCCTCCCTCGGGGCATGTTACGGGCTGTATGCCCTCTGGTGGCCACTGACGGAGTTTCGCGAAGTTGGCTCCCTCTGGTGGGCGCAAAGGGAGTCGATCGGCCACCAGCCGCGCGGGCACCAGAAGCCGCAGGTTGAGCCACGGTCTGGCTCCCTCCAGTGGCCGTGGGGTGTGCAGGCCGACTCCTAACAACCTCCATGTCTTTACGTTTAAATAAAGCAAAAACATTATTAATGTTCAAATGAAAAATGTGTTTTATTAAAAAATTTAAATGTCAGTTCATTTTGGGACACCCTGTACTATCTCATTAAGGTTCTGATTTACTGTTTGATTTTATTTGCAGGTGTTGTAGCAGTTTTATTTTGTGGGATCACACAGGCTCACTACACCTCCAACAATCTGTCAGAGGAGTCTACCAAACGCACCAAACAGGTACCTTATTTAACCTCTGTACTGGCAGTTTCACTTCTGTCTTATTAGTGTTTCCAGATCAATCTGCTTTAACATAGCTTAATCCAAGTAGGCTCCACTTCAGCTCAGTTTGACCTATGGACTGTAAGTGCGTGATCAATAATGGTAGCCAGGGGGCAGCATTAGCCCAGTTGACTGTATGGTCATTTTGCTAGTTTCAACATTGCCAGTTGAAACTTCTGACCTTAGTGTGTGTGATATGAAAGAGGAAGTGAAATGCTCTTTCACTGGATTTTTTTTATGAAGAAGGTCAGACCAGACCTTGCTTATGTAATACAGAGCATAAACATGTAAACCACTGTCTTTGTTTATGTGGAGATACGTGAAGCATCAGAAAAGCTGTTGATATTGTCATGACGTTTTGAGAGCCACACAGTAGCATAGGTCTTCCTGTGAGGAATGTGTTTCCTGTGTCTGTGTGGGTTTTTCCTCCAGGTACTTACTTTGTCTTTGTCACTTCCCAAAAACATACAGAAAGCCATTGTGCAATTATTCTCATCAGTGACTGATTTTGTGCTGCTGCGAGCAAATACAGCTGACTGAAGGTTCTGGCAATAGAATAGAATATACATATACAGACGTACAGTACAACTAAATTCTTTCTTTGCGTATTGCAGCTTGTTTGGAAGCTGGGGTCAAAGCGCAGGGTCAGCCATCATACGGCGTTCCTGGAGCTGAGAGAGTTAAGAGCCTTGCTCAGGGGCCCAACAGTGGCTGAAGGCAGAGCTGGGATTCAAACGCTTAACCTTGCAATTGATAGCCGAAAGTTGTACCCACTGGGCCAGGGGTTTTCAACCTTTTTGGCCATGTGCCCCCTTCCATGTACCGACCTCGAACTTGCGCCCCCCCCACACAAAATGTTGTGTAGTAGCTGGTGTTTATTTAAAACTGCAGCATTTATTAATAACAGAAAAAAAGGAGAGCTGACTGAGAAAATAAATTTACTCCTCGCTTTAACGAATCGACTCCTGAATCACTTATAGCGATATTGTGAACCGAGCATCTCCCACTATACACCTCTCTTAAAGAAACACACACAACCACATGTCCTATAACAGCAGTCATTGCTTTTGTCACCGATTTATCTTAACTGTTAGCCCTAATTTTACATTTTGCTAGCCAACAGTCCTTTTTTTCAGACTGAACTGGATAACCTTAATGTGTGCATGGTCATCGAGATTAATCAAATATGTCTCCTTTGGGTGAAAAATGAATTGCTTTAATTTTAGAATGAAAAAAAAATCTTGTAATGTTGCGCCCCCCTGGACAGGTACTTGCCCCACAGGTTGAAAACCCCTGCAGTAGACTACACCCGGTATACCCCCTGGTATTCATGGTGGGTCCGATTCAATGGGCAAAAAGTAGGAAACACTCTAGACAGGTCACCAGTCCATCACAGGGCACATGCTTGAAGTGTGAGCATTGCTATAAAGCCTGTCTAAAATCCACCAATAGGAGGACATAAAACTAATCCTTATATAGAACGATGTGATGTGTGTGTGTGTGCGTGTGTGTGAGTGTGTGTGTGTATACTATATGGACGAAAGTAACGGGACACCCCTTCAAATTGTTGTTATTAAATAATAAAGCAATAAGCCACGAGAGACGTGCGTTACTGCTGTGATTTTATCATGTCTCGAGTGGCTTTTTTTTATAAAACGGCGGTCAACATAAAATATAATAAAATACAACAATTTTCAATTTATAAATGTTTTTATTTACAAAAACACTTACAAAAAAGCATTCTTCCGTGACCCCAGGTAGTCCGTTAACAGTGTTGCTAGGCAACATGAGTGCGAACATAACATTCACTTTTTTCTTTTCAGTGGCGTATTAATATGGAATGATGTGAGGTGGTCATAGGTGTGCGTTTATCTGGGATTTTACAACGGCTTCGAATGGGGCTCATCAGATTTTCGGACCGGAACTATCTGTTTTATAATATTAATTTGATGTGTTACAGCTACAAAAATTCCTAACAGATGTAATAAATGAATTATATTGAGAAAAATATTTGCTTCAATCTTTGCAGCGACAGTTTAGGGAAGGCCCTTTCCTGTTCCAGCATGATTGTGCCCATGAGCACAAAGCAGTCAGCTTTTATTTATTTATTTATTAGGATTTTAATGTCATGTTTTACACACTTTGGTTACATTCATGACAGAAACGCTAGTCATGGACAATTTTGTATATTCAATTAATCTGACTGCATGTCTTTTGACTGTGGGAGGAAACTCACACAGACACGGGGAGAACATGCAAACTCCACACAGAAAGGACCCGAACTGCCACACCTGGGAATCAAACCCAGGACCTTCTTGCTGTGAGGCGACAGTGTTACCCACATAGCCACCATGCTGTCTAAAGCAGCACTGTCTGAGGCATTAAAGGTGATGGATTTACAATATTGGTTTTTGGCTTGGCTTTCAAGAGACGTCTCTCCAAACTCCCAGAATCTGTTAATATTGTTTTGAACTGTAAATGGTGAAATCTCTAAACTACAGTTACAATTGTGTATTGTGAAACATTGTTAGACTAATCACTTCTACAGTTTTTCGTAAAGTTGAACCTTGACCCATCCTTCCACATAAACTGGTGAGCCTTTTGTAATTTTTCTACAAACTTAATAAAGCTTGGGTTAAAGAAACTTCACTGTCCTGCACAGAGCCCTGACCTCAGTTTCACTGAACAGCTCTGGAATGAACTAAAACATCAACTCAGGCTTTCTGGACCACCATCAGTGCCCAGCCATATAAATGCTCTTTCGACTAAATGGGCACCTATTCCCAGACATGCTCAAAAGTCTTGTGAGAAGCTTTCTCAGAAGAGTGGCTGTTGTTATAGCCGACAGAGAGGTCACTCTATTTTTATACAATTTATTTTTGAAATAGGATGTCCAACAAGCTTATGATCAGGGGTCCAAATACTTATAGCCCTATATGGTGTATATATACACAGTCAGTAATGCTTCAGATTTACACTTCTTGTTTCATTCAGGCCTAACATTGGCACCATTATGCCAGTGTAATCTTGTGATTGTTAATGTGATGTGATGGTGTGTTCATAGATCTAAAGCTACAGGATGTGATTGTATAATCTGACACAAATTACATGTAATATAGCTCAGCGTGTCCTATACAATCAGGCAAGATATTTCTGAATAATCTCATACAGTGTGACGGGTGCTATTATAAGACCACTTACATCACACAGTGTAAAGCTGTCTTTAGGGGAATTGAGGCGAGTGAATGTGTGTTGCTCTGTGATGGAGTAATTATTTGTCCAGGAAATGTTCTTGCTTGCTGGGCATTTCCACCCTGATTCTGACTAGCATGATTAAATGTGAAGAGGAAAGAACTAATAAACATTTGTGATTTAGGTCATTGTCTTCTGTTTTTTCTACAGGAAAATGTATCTATAACCCACAAAGTCAATACCAATCAACCATACCCCATACTCCACTGAGCAAAAATGGAACGAATATACACCGATCAGCAATAACATTAAAACCACCTTCTTGTGTCTACACTGACTGTCCATTTTATCAGCTCCACTTACCATATAGAAGCACTTTGTAGTTCTACAATTACAGTGGGGCCAAAAAGTATTTAGTCAGCCACTGATTGTGCAGGTTCTCCTACTTAGAAAGATGAGAGAGGTCTGTAATTTTCATCATAGGTACACTTCAACTATGAGAGACAAAATGAGAAAAAAAAAATCCAGGAAATGACATTGTAGGATTTTTAAAGAATTTATTTGTAAATTATGGTGATAGATAGATAGATAGATAGATAGATAGATAGATAGATAGATAGATAGATAGATAGATAGATAGATAGATAGATAGATTCAACTTTATTGTCATTGCTTAGTACAGGTACAAGGCAACGAAATGTAGTTAGCATCTACCAGAAGTGCAAATAGTAGCATAGTGCAAAAAAACAACAACAGAGAATATTAGTAACATATACCTATGATTAATATGAATATAGAGTTATAACTATAGCTAGTTACATATATGAAATTATATCTATGTACATATTACTATATACATAATAGCAATAATAACAATAAGCATATTAGTAAAAATTAATGTGTATTATAATAATAACAGTAATAATAATAAAGATTAGTTAGGTATATATTAGTAATAACAGTACTGGGATAAAGGATGTGTAAATAGTAACTATACAGCTGTAACTATAACTATATAGGATGGTGAAAATATAACTATAACTATACATATGACAGTTGTGTAAAGTGCAGGTGCAATGACAAAGAATTACAACAGTCCAGTGTGCAGTCCGGGGTGATGGTAAAGTGCAGGTGCAACTTGTGCAATGATAAATGTGCAATGATAAATAACACAACAGTCCAGTGTGTAATCAGAAGGTGCAATGATAAATAATAAATAATAGGTCCAGTGTTTAGTCCAGAATGTCCAGTGTTAACGGCGAATAGTGGTGTTCAGTAAAGTTATTGAGGTTGGAAAAAAACTGTTTTTAAACCGACTGGTCCTGGCACGTATGCTCCTGTATCTTTTCCCAGATGGTAGAAGGTTAAACAGTGTGTGGCTGGGGTGGTAGGGGTCCCTGATGATGCTGTGTGCTCTGCGCACACAGCGCTGGTGGTGAAGGTCTCCGATGGTGGGGAGCTGTGTACCGATGATTCGTTGAGCAGTCCTCACCACCTTGTGAAGGGCCTTCTTGTCAGCCACAGTGGAGCTGCCGTACCACACTGTCACACAGCTGGACAGTACGCTCTCGATGGTGCAGCGATAGAAGTTTGTGAGAATCTGGGGAGACAGATGGTCCTTTTTTAGTCTCCTCAAGAAGTAAAGGCGCTGCTGCGCTTTCTTCACCAGACAGGATGTGTTGTGGGTCCATGAAAGATCCTCAGAGATGTGGATGCCCAAAAACTTCAAACTGGAGACACGCTCCACCTCGTCTTGGTTTTCCGGAAGTCCACGATGAGCTCTTTGGTCTTCTCAGTGTTCAAATGAAGGTTGTTGGAGGAACACCATGCCACCAGGTGCTGGATCTCCTCCCTGTAGGCCGATTCGTCGTTGTCCTTGATGCGGCCAACCACTGTGGTGTCGTCTGCAAACTTGATGATGATGTTGGATCTATGCAGTGGCACACAGTCGTGGGTGAACAGGGAGAAAAGCAATGGACTTAACACACAGCCCTGTGGAACACCTGTGCTCAGAGTCAGGCTAGAGGACACCTGACTACTCAACCTTACAGACTGGGGTCTGTTTGTTAAAAAGTTCAAGACCCAGTTACACATGGAGGTGCTGATTCCCAGGTCACTGAGCTTGGCTACCAGCTTGGTTGGGATTACCGTATTGAAGGCAGAACTTAAATCAATAAACAAAATAAGTATTTGGTCAATAACAAAAGTTCAACTCAATACTTTGTAACATATCCTTTGTTGGCAATGACAGAGGTGAAACGTTTCCTGTAAGTCTTCACCAGGTTTGCACACACTGTAGCTGGTATTTTGGCCCATTCCTATATGCAGATCTCCTCTAGAGCAGTGATGTTTTGGGGCTGTCGCTGGGCAACACGGACTCCACAAATGTTCTATGGGGTTGAGGTCTGGAGACTGGCTAGGCCACTCCAGGACCTTGAAATGCTTTTTACGGAGCCACTCCTTCGTTGCCCGAGCGGTGTGTTTGGGAACATTGTCATGCTGGAAGACCCAGCCACGTTCCATCTTCAATGCTCTCACTGATGGAAGGAGGTTTTGGCTTAAAATCTCACGATACATGGCCCCGTTCATTCTTCCCTTAACACGGATCAGTCGTCCTGTCCCCTTTGCAGAAAAACAGCCCCAAAGCATGATGTTTCCACCCCCATGCTTCACAGTAGGTATGGTGTTCTTGGGTTTTTCTTCTTCCTCCAAACACGATGAGTTGAGTTTTTACCAAAAAGTTCCATTTTGGTTTCATCTGACCACATGATATTCTCCCAATCCTCTTCTGGATCATCCATATGCTCTCTGGCAAACTTCAGACGGGCCTGGACATGTACTGGCTTAACCCCCTGCTTAACACGCCTGGCACTGCAGGATTTGAGTCCCTCTCGGCGTAGTGTGTTACTGATGGTAGCCTTTGTTACTTTGGTCCCAGCTCTCTGCAGGTCATTCATCAGGTCCCTCCGTGTAGTTCTGGGATTTTTGCTCACCGTTCTCATGATCATTTTGACCCCACGGGATGAGATCTTGCGTGGGGCCCCAGATCGAGGGAGATTATCAATGGTCTTGTATGTCTTCCATTTTCTTACAATTGTTCCCACAGTTGATTTATTTACACCAACCTGCTTGCCTATTGTAGATTCACTCTTCCCAGCCTGGTGCAGGTCTACAATTTTCTTCCTGGTGTCCTTCGACAGCTCTTTGGTCTTGGCCATGGTTGAGTTTGGAGTCTGACTGTTTATACAGATAATGAGGTCAAACAGGTGCCATTAATACAGGTAACGAGTGGAGGACAGAAGAGCTTCTTAAAGAAGAAGTTACAGGTCTGTGAGAGCCAGAAATCTTGCTTGTTTGTTATTGACCAAATACTTATTTTCCACCATAATTTACAAATAAATTCTTTAAAAATCCTACAATGTGATTTCCTGGATTTTTTTTTCTCATTTTGTCTCTCATAGATGAAGTGTACCTATGATGAAAATTACAGACCTCTCTCATCTTTCTAAGTAGGAGAACCTGCACAATCAGTGGCTGACTAAATACTTTTTGAACCCACTGTACTGACTGTAGTCCATCTGTTTCTCTACATGCTTTGTTAGCCCCCTTTCATGCTGTTTTTTAATAATCAGGATCCCCACAGGACCACTACAGAGCAGGTATTATTTGGGTGGTGGATCATTCTCAGAACTGCAGTGACACTGACATGGTGGTGGTGTGTTAGTGTGTGTTGTGCTGGTATGAGTGGATAAGACACAGCAGTGCTGATGGAGTTTTAAACACCTCACTGTCACTGCTGGACCGAGAATAGTCCACCAACTAAAAATATCTAGCCAACAGCGCCCCGTGGGCAGCGACCTGTGACCACTGATGAAGGTCTAGAAGATGACCAACTCGAACAGCAGCAATAGATGAGCGATCGTCTCTGACTTTACATCTACAAGGTGGACCAGCTAGGTAAGAGTGTCTAATAGAGTGGACAGTGAGTGGACACGGTATTTAAAAACTCCAGCAGCGCTGCTGTGTCTGATCCACTCATACCAGCACAACACACACTAACACACCACCACCATGTCATTGTCACTGCAGTGCTGAGAATGATCCACCACCTAATTAATACCTGCTCTGTAGTGGTCCTGTGGGGGTCCTGACCATTGAAGAACAGGGTGAAAGCAGGCTAAAAAGGTATGTAGAGAAACAGATGGAGTACAGTCAGTGCTTCTATATGGTAAGTGGAGCTGATAAAATGGACAGTGAGTGTAGAAACAAGGAGGTGGTTTTAATGTTATGGCTGATCAGTGTAGACTAATACTAACAACTCACCCTAATTAATGTAATACCCTATGGTTGTAGTTTTTTTGTGTTTTTTTACAGTCCTCATTACCCAACTAAAGGAGCTCCTTTTAGCAAATATTCTGTGAAACTTTAAATGTAAGTGTTATATTGCTAGCCGTTCTGGGATTCTAGAAGGCAGAAGGTATAATCATGTAGATTAAGGGTCAAGCCACTTGCTCTTTTGCTTTTTTATTACAACATTTCAGTAAAAAGTGAAAACACATAGGCTCGCACTGGCATGGACTCCAGGTTTGTGCAAAATCTGATAACTCGTGTTATTTCTGCATGATTTCACAATATCCTGAGGAGAATTTTGTGATGTTATGGAATACTTGGCTTCCTCTGTCTCTGTCAACATGCTAAATGAGGTTTGGGTCATGTGACTGTAGAGAAAAGTCCATGAAAGTCAGCACTCTTGACCTTCCGTCTTCTAGTACATGTCTCAAAGCCTTGAGATTTGATAACCCTTGTGTTATAATTGCACAATAGAAGCATTTTTACTTGTAGGATATACTTCTGACCTCACTGTATGTGCTTGTGCTGTGTTCTTGACCAGCTGGTTCATCTCAACACTTTTTTTTTTATTACAGCTGTTTGAAGTGCTGCACTTCCTGGCGGAGAACTTCATCTTCTCCTACATGGGTCTGGCTCTCTTCACCTTCCAGAACCACGTCTTTAGCCCTATCTTTATCGTCGGAGCATTTGTATCCTTTTCTTCTTTCAGCTAGCCGTGTTGCTTGGTTACTTACCATTGATGTAGAGCTCTCTTATGACAGGTCCAAGTTTAGAATTAGTCACCTTGTACTCACATTTAAGGCAAGTTCAAAGTTAGTAAGCTGTTAGACAAGTCAAATTAATTAGTATAGCACTTTCATTTTTGCATTTCTTCCCCAATTCTAGTCATATCCAATCACCCTACTGCATTATGCTTCCTCTCTACTGATGTTGACCTCCACTTTGACTGATGAGAGCCGTGACTAACACACGCCCCCTCCGAGACATGTGCAGTAGCCGACTGCGTCTTTTCATCTACACAAGGCGAGTTTATATGCGGATCAGCTTTGTGTACAGAGAGACACACCCTGATCAACGCATTATCCCTCGACTCTGTGCAGGCGCCATCAATCAGTCAGCAGAGGTCGTAATTGCATCAGTTATGATAACAGTTAATCATTGTTCGTGTAGGCTCCCAGCCTGCCAGATGGCAGACCCCTAATGAATATGCTTATGGTGACAGTGGCCAGGAAAACACAATAAATGTTAAATAAAATACTAATTAAATGATTAATGATGTAGGTTTGAAATGTAATTAATCTAAATAAAAAACAAACTGGAGGCTAGAGTTAAGTTTCTGGACAGGGGCAGTCACTGCATGTTTCCTAGTCAAGTCCCAAGTTGTGTTTTGCCAGAACGTTGGAACCGAGGAGTCACATTTGGCTGTTTGTTCGTGCAGATGAAAGGAGCAAAATCCATTATCCTGCATAGACGTAACTATGTGCCAGAAGTATGTGGACACCCGATCATAAACATGTTGTACATTCCTTTCCAAAACCATGGGCGCTAATATGAAGTCTCTCTAAACCAGCACCCAAAATGGTGCTCATCAAGTTAAAAGACTATTTGTGTGGTCAGATCTTGGAATTGGACAGGAAGGCCCGATTTAAAATCAACGTTTCACTTCCCAAATTATTGTATTTAGTGCGATGGGCTCTGTCACTAGAGTTCCAAAAGTCTGAATACCAAACTCCTTAAACCAAGTCTTTGTGCATATGTTCGTAACAATGCTGGATGACTAAGGGGGTCCTCCAAAATGCCACAGTTGAATGGGTGTGGCCAAAATTCTAATTTTGGTAATTAGGAGTGTTGTCCTTATACTTTTGACTGTGTAGTGTATATTTAAAAATGTCCAAGTGACAAGTGTCTGTATTTTTTATTACTTTTTTTTTTCCAGTGGTCTTAGTTTCAGGGAGGCATTTAAGAATTAAAACATTTTATAAAAGGTTACGCCGCTCAGGTGGCGCAGCGGTAAAAAAGACATGCTGAAACCAGGGCTGGATTCTGAGTACCTCGTATCGAATCCAGCTCTGCCTCACCGGTACGAGGCTGAGTGGCTGTATGAGCAACGATTGGCCGGTTGCTCAGTTGGGGGGTGGGACAAAGAACCGGATGTGGGTCTCTGTCAGAATGCGATTACGACCTCTGCCGGCTGATTAGAGGTGCCTGCACAGAGATGAGGAAGAGTGCCCTTAGGGTGTGTCTCTCCGCATGCAACGCTAGGTGGCGCCACACTCATCAATGTGTGGGTGGCAAAAATGCATCCGGCTGCTGCCCATGTTTCGGAGGGGATATGGGTTAGCTTCGATCTCCTCGGTCAGGGCAGGGTTCGGCATAGACAGAGAGGAAGCACGATGCAAATTGAACAATTGGATGCGCTAAAGGGGGAGAAAAAGGGGAAAAATGTAATAAAAAAAATAAAAATAAAAATAATTAAATGAAAGGTTACTGTTTTATCAGCCAGTCAGACACTAAGCTTGAGCAGGACATAACATGTATTATCTGGGCCTCATGAACTAAATATTTCAGCATGGATGACAAAATGCCAGTTAGCAACCCTATACGACTATTTCCAGTTACGTTCATGGTCATGAATTATGCTAATAATTTATTCATCCAGAACTTCAGCTGCATTAAGAGTTTTCAAAAAGGGGTCATAACCTGGTGTGTGAAATGTCATTCATAGTTTATTTATTCAGTTTAGATAAAAAATGCGTCCTGCACAAAGCACCGGTCCTCTTTAATCATCAGAGTTGTTTAATTTTTTTGTATTTTACATACAATAACGTATCTTTTTTACTGCAGGGGACAACAAAATATACATACAGCATTTGTTTATTTATTACAAAGAGTTATATAACTTTGTGCCATGGCTTCATAATTTTTAGTACAGTTGAGGTCCAAAGTTTACAAACACCTAAAAGGGACATGTAGACTACAGTATATGGCCAAAATATTTGGACACCTCTTCTAATAATTAAGTTAATGGGTTTTAACCACACCCACTGAATAAATTTGTTGCTTCTGATATCGTAGCAACAATTAGGAAAAAAAGGTGACCCCATTTAACAACTTTCTGATGAACTTATCATGGATTGAGGGCCAGACGTTTTTGTTCAAAATCTCACTGAATGGCCAGTCCAAAATTTGGTGGAAAGTCCGTCCAGAAGAGTGGAGACTTTTACAGCAACAAAGAGGAAAGAACCTACTCTGAACTGCTGCTAATAAATGAGGGCAACAAAATGCCAATTAGCAACCCTATACGGCTATTTCCAGTTACGTCAATGGTTGCTGCCACTATTCATTTATTTATTTTCAATAAGGCATCATGACCTGCTGTTTGAAATGTCGTTTATAAATGTTTATTTATTCCATTTATAAAAAAAATGCATCCTGCACAAAGAGTCAGTCCACATAAGTCGTCAGAATTTGAATAGCTGTTTATTCATGCCTGAACAATTCAAATGAGTACACATTTTTAAAGTCTACATTTCTAAAGGTTGCTTTGAATATTAAGTCATTGGGATGTCTATGCATGGAATGTACAACAAGCTTGTGGTCAGGTGTCCTCATACTATGTTGCAACTGTTTTCTTTAACTAAATTGTTGAAGCATTTTTTCCCAAAAATTTAGCCAAATGTACACACACACCAACTTAAATAATTGATTTCATTGTGTCACATGGCCTCCTAATTTCTTGTCAGTGAAACAATTCACTGCACCTTGTACATTGTTGTGTGCATCTATTTTAAATTAATTTTCTTCTTAATTTCCCTCCCTATCTAGTCATATCCAATAACCTGATTGCATTTCGCTTCTTCTACTGTGGGCAGTGATAGCTCAGTGGTTAAGGTACTGGACTAGTAAACAGAAGGTTGCCGGTTCAAGCCCCGCCACCACCAAGTTGTCACTGTTGGGTCCCTGAGCAAGGTCCTTAACCCTTAATTGCTCATTGTGTAAGTCGCTTTGGATAAAAGCGTCTGCTAAATGCTGAAAATGTAAATGTACTGTTACTGACCTCCACTCTGACAGAGGAGAGCCGTGACTAACACACGCCCCCTCCAAACATGTGTGTAGTAACCGACCGCTGAGGGTCAATCACTGATCTCCATTATCCTCTGTCTTTTGTGAAACCACTATTGATTAGCAGGCAGTGGTCATAACTGCAGCAGTTATAAAGAGTCACTTAAGGCATTTCTGCCCTCGGACGAGCCAATCATTGTTTGTATAGGAGTTGAGATTCTATAGTTGAGATTCTTGGGGCTTGTGTGATTAATTATGTAATTTTGACTTTTAAAACCATTCCTATGTGCTTGTAAAAAGAGTATTTATGTCTGTGTGTATTTTTCCTTTACCATTTTTAACTGCCAGATTGCCATCTTTATAGGTCGAGCCTCTAACATCTACCCTCTGTCCTTCCTGCTAAACCTCGGCCGAAGGCACAAAATTGGTGGAAACTTCCAGCACATGATGATGTTTGCCGGTATTGTCTCTTTTCTTTTAAATCAAAGCCATAGCGCCAAGTGTGTCAAGCATGCTTGCATTAACACAAAAATGACCCCAGTTAACCCTAATTAGATCCTAGTTAGTCTAATTTTCTATGACCTGCATAATGTTGTTAATTAAGGTCTCTGTGATATTCATCACACTGAGCAGATCATGACCTGAAATAAGAAATGAGGCCTTAAAACCAGATCAGATTTTATTAGCAGATCTTAATCCAGAGTAGCTCCCTCACAAATAACTCAAATCAAAGGGGCAGCAAAAATGAGACCTGATCGAATGTACAGTCGGTACTTATCTACTCATGACGATGTGGTGTTAATTTATGAATGTATAGTGCATGAACATGACGTCACTGTTGTTGATGCCAATGTGTGTTTGTTGTTTAAGGACTGCGAGGAGCGATGGCGTTTGCTTTGGCGATCCGTGACACAGCAACCTACGCCAGGCAGATGATGTTCACCACTACACTGCTCATTGTGTTCTTTACTGTCTGGGTTTTTGGAGGAGGAACTACACCCATGCTGTCCTGGCTGCACATCAGGTCAGAAACGATCCTGTTCTGTTTTCTTTAGCTGTGTTTACGTGGCAGGTTTTAGTGCTTGGCTCAGATTTGCTGTTTGAACCTAATTAGGCTTTAGACATTTTTTTGAAGATCTTGTTTTTTTGGGGTCTACGAGTGATGAGAGTCTGAACAGGTGAAAATCCTGAGAACAGCTCTGCACTAGCACATGCATCCAGATGTAAAAAACAGTTTGGAATAGGGGTTGGATGGATGTGTGGGGCAGTTTCCACCCACTTCCATTAATGTTTACTGTTCAGTGCCTTCCCCTGGAGTCATGTAGTTCTCTTTCTAGGATGCTTATTACGCCAAGCACATGGACATTAGAAGTCATGGTATCTGTAGTACACAGTGGCGTAACTAGGAGCTCATGGGCCCCAGTGCAAAAAAAAATGTTGGGCCCCCTCAACAGATGTCAGATATATATATATATATATATATATATATATATATATATATATATAAAAATACACACACACACACACACACATATATATATATATATACATATATAATTCCATATTTATCAGTTTGCTATATATTTCCTGTTTGGCTTCCATAATACATGCATAATATGTGCAGCCAATGGGGGGACAGTGAGGTGGGTGGTTGAGTTCATGTCGTGGAGGGGCCCCCCGCTGCCATGGGCCCCAGTGCACCTGCCCCCCCTATAGTTATGCCACTGGTAGTGCATGCTGGTGCCTAATACCGCTGGAAAATGAGAAAAGCATTTTGCATTAGAAATTAAGCAAAGCAGGTAGAAAAAAGGTTCCTATTCAGTGATTCTTTGGTAAAGATGTGCAAATGTATGTGGATGGATATTCATCACTGCTCAGCTGAACAGATCATTCTTTGCACGACTGTGTTACAGTGTGTCCTGATTATGGCCTAATAAACAGTATGCCAAATTAGTACTGTTACAGCAGTGGAACTATCTTAGAATACTAGTTATTATAGTATTATGTGGTTTCCTTTGGACCCTCCGGATTAAAATGAAACTGTGTTGAATTTAAGTAAACTAGTTTAGTAAGCTTATCTTTATTTTTTTGTTTTGGGGTGGTCACATTGTTCCTTTTTTTTTAAAAAAGGTTTGAGTGGGTGGTGTGGGTGGTGTGGGTGCTCCACAGCAAAATGGGTCCCTGTGACATGTTCCTTCCTTTGGCCACTGTCTGTAAAGAGTTTAGATTTTTTTTTCCATGTCTAAGCACTGAATTTTGAACCAATTTTATTTTAGATACAGTGTCTGTACTGCAAATTACAAGCACCCAAACCCCAATTGTATGTTCTTTTGTTTCTGTAACCATCCAACCATCCAACCATCCAAGAGCAGTCCTGCTAACTGTAAATAGTGTGAAGGAGACGAAAGACAGACGATTGGTTTTCAGCCACTGAATTGTGTTTTACATGAGGATAGTGTCTAGTTATGATTATGAATGTATTTTGGACATTCTACTATTAAATCTACTATTCTACTATTCTACTAAAAATCTACTATTGTGCATACCATAGTCACTTTTGCTCCTGTAAACAAATCTATACGGTTGCTATGGTCGTAGAGCAGGCTTCTAACTGTATGTAGTGTGAAAGAGACGGAGGACAGACGGTTGGTTTAAAACCACTGAATTGTGTTTTACATGAGGATAGTGCCTAGTTATGATTATAAATGTATTTTGCACAGACAAAAAAGTTAGAAAAAAGATGGGCAAGTGTGCATCATAATGCTTCACACATTTTAAATGGGCAACATCTGGATGGCAGGTGGGCCATACTAGTAGTACCTGCACTCTTTAACTATTAATCACTATTATTAATCTACTATTGGGCATACCATAGTCACTTTTGCTCCTGTAAACAACTCTATACGGTTGCTATGGTCATAGAGCAGGCTTCTAACTGTATGTAGTGTGAAGGAGACGGAAGGCAAGCGGCTGGTTTCCAGTGAATTTGGTTTTACATGACGACAGTGTCTAGTTATGATTATGAATGTATTTTGGACAAACTGTTGCAAAAAAGACAGGCGAGTGTGTGTCGTAATGCTCCACACTTTTTAAATACACAACATCTTGATGGCAGGCGTGCCAGACTAGTACCTGCACCCTTTAACTAATAATAATAATTATTTATTTTTTTTCAATTTTGTCCTCCGCTGCTGAGAGATACCCGATTGCATCCGAGGAGAGCACGTCGCTGTACACGCCTCTTCCGACATGTGCACAGCCCTCGTCTTCTCATCCGGGCACTCTGCACAGGCATCTCTTCCGCCAATCAGGGTCCTTACATAGCATTTTGAAGACCCACCCACACACAGTCCGGCCCCCAGCCTGCAGATACGGTGGCCAATTAGTATCTGCTGCAGGCACTGCCAATTATGCCCACTAGATAGCGCCCAGCCGACCGGTGGCAATGCCGAGTTTCGAACCAAGGAGTTCAGAATCTCGGTGCTGGTGATTAATCGTTATTATAAATATAATATTGTGTATACCATAGTCACTCTATACAGTCGCTATGAACAAGCTAACTGTAAGTAGTGTGGAGGAGATGAAAGACAGGCAGTTGGTTTCCAACCAATAAATGGTGTTTTACATGAGGTGATTGTTACAAAAAAGACGGTAGTGTGTGCATATTGCTCCACAATGTTTAATGGACAACATCTGGATGGCAGACGTTGTGTAGATGGCGACATATGTCGCTACGACATGCCAATGTAACTCTTAACGGTGTGCAGGTTACCCATGCTATTGATGCTTTTAAATTTTGCATCGGTAACAAAAGTGATAGTGTCATTTATCTTTGACCAGGAGGACACGACGTCCATTACAATATAAAATATGGTCTCAGTCCGCATTATAATGCTTCACACATTTTAAATGGGCAACATCTGGATGGCAGGAGGGCCATACTAGTACCTGCACTCTACTAACCATTATTATAAATCTGCATACTATTAATTTCTGCAGAATTTTCTTAATATATATTCGATATATATTTGTTGATGCAGCAATGAACTATGTTTACTGACACGGATATTTTGTGTTTACTGAGAGTTATTACTGAGTCCATGTGGCTATAATCTGTTCAGACACACTTCTGATTCTGTCTTTTAAAACAGTGCTGCCTGAGAGATTAGAGGCATTCAGTACTGGTTTTGGCTTTGCTTTTAATACACAGAACTTCTCTGGATTCTTTTTATCTTTTAATAATATTCTGGACTGTTGAACGTGTAAGGTGGTGCTCTTTTGTGCGAAGAAAACATTTTCCTAAACTGTTGGATGTTTTGCAAAGTGACAGTCCTAGACCTATTTTTATTAGGTCTTATTAAGCTTGTACACTACAAACCTCACAGTCTTACACTTCCCCATCTCATCTTTACTTTAAATTTTTTGCAGATTTGGCATATGTGTATAGAAACATAATCAGAATCAGACTTTATTGGCCAAGTATGCTCACTCATACAAGGAATTTGACTTTGGTTATACAGATGCTAGCAGTGCACGTAAAATACAATAAGGACAGTCTTACACACACACACACACACACACACACACACACACACACACACATACTCTCTCTCTAACACATTTACACATTCACACATTCATACCTGTAAATAATTAGCATGTGTAATTCACATTATAGGTTAAAGGTGCAGAGTTCTGTGGAATATAAAAAACTATAGAAAAATATGTAAATAAGAAATGAAAAATAAATATGAAACACCAGTGTATACAGTGTTGTGAGTAATTATATAAGTTAAATAGGTATTTAATGCTTGATGTTTTAAGGTAGAGCAATCTCATAGTTGTGCTGTTTTTAATAAATACCTAAAAATATTCAATAGAGTTTATGTTTGAACTTGATTTAGTTGACACAGATGCTAGGATTTTAATTGTTGGCTTTTTACTAATTTGAGAAGCTTTAAAGCTCAGTTATTTCACAGCCTTTCAAGCATGAAAGTAAAGTCAGAGACAGTTCCTCTTTTACATTTCCTTATATAGCTTTTCTTCACAGTGCTGTAATGACTAACTGCCAGTGACCAGCAGAGGGGTCAGAATCTCCAAAGTACTGAAATGCATTTGACTGTAAATGCACTGACCCTGTCAAACTGTGCCGCTCTTATATATACCACCTACGAGATTGTCCTGACCTGTCCAAATTCAAGTCACTTCTCAAAACTCATCTATTCAGAGTGGCATTTAACTTGTAACAACACAAAATAAATGCTTTTATTTTTGCTATTCTTTTTAATAGTTTTTATACTTAGATCACGACAGAAATGTGAAGTCCTAGATCCTAAAACTTGTAAAGTTTTCAGTTTCCTGATTGCATGTAAATCTGTCCTGTTTCTGTCTAATTTTAAGAAATTGTTCTATATTTGTTGTTCTCTCTCATAATTTAGCTAATTTTTAATGAACTGTCTTATGCTGCTCTCTTTGTTTTTATCTTAATTATTCTTGATGTTGATGTACTATTTTGATTTTGTACTATGATTTGTATGGTGTATGTACGTATTTGTTTTGATTATTTGTCTTATGTAAAGCGTCTTTGAGTATCTTGAAAAGCGCTATATAAATAAAATGTATTATTATTATTATTATATATTCTCCATGGTGACGGATGGGTGGAGAGCTGGTCGAGTGTGGGCTACTGTGTAAACAGGCTTTGGGATGAGGAGTGACTGTTTTTCTGCTCTTATTCTTATTTATACTTGTTTAAGCGGTAGATAATCTTGCGTGTGTTTCTCACTAAAGTACGTCATAGTTTAGAAATCTGTAAAGGAAACGCAGTCCTGAAGGATGATTCACCCGCTGGTATTTTTACTCAACTCTAACAGCACTGAATTTTTATATGGGGGAATGTAACCAGGGCTAAGGGGAAGGGCGAAGGAAATAGCAAATAATTCAGAACACATGTGTAGCTTACAAGCTAAAGATATCCAGGCTATTTTGAAGCAGTACAGATTTAGTTTAGGTATGATGGAAACAAACAGACTTAGTTCTTTATCTGTGCTGTGCTTTCTCAGCAGAAGCTGGATGTAGATTCTGCATGCTATTATGTGTTGTTAGTACATAAGCTAAAGAGGATTATAGCGTGGGGGTAATGAAGTCAGATGGAGCATTATATTGGCCACTACACTGATTAAAATGACATTAAATTCCACCTACCATACAGAAACGTTAATATTCTTTTTCTGCATTTTTTATTTTTTCCCTTTTATTGAGTCATATCCGATTACCCAGTTGTATCTTTACTTTACTGCTGCAGACCCCTGCTCTGACCAAGTAGGGTTGTACCTAACACACCCCATGTATCCCAGCTTGTTTGGAAGCTGGGGTCAGAGCGCAGGCTCAGCCATCGTACGGCGCCTCTGGAGCAGAGAGGCTTAAGGGCCTTGGTCAAGGGCTCAACAGTGGCTGCATGGCAGAGCTGGGATTCGAACTCTCAACATTTCAGTTGCTAGCCCAAAGCTCTACCCATTGGGCTACCACTGTCGCCAAATGAGAGACTGGTTCACATGAAGAGCAGTTTCATCTATTGCAAAGCAGTGACACACTGCTCTCTGTTATTCACCCTCTCTGTGCGAGTGCCTTTGACCAGCCAGCAGAGGTCGCAAATAGGATGATGTGCTAGTGCACCTAACCCCTCGCCCCCTGAGTGCCTAGATAAGTCTACTCTACGTTCGGAAGGCTGAAACGAAACAGAATAAAATCTGTGGAGATGCTGTAGTTTACATTTACATCATTTAGCGAACGCTTTTATCCAAATCGACTTATCTAATATACAGTATACAGTCTAAGCAACTGAGGGTTAAGGGCCTTGCTCATTGGCTAAAACTGCCTTTAACTGCCCTACAACTGGCAGTTGTTCACATACAGACATGATTGCTTGGATGGCCAAGGTCCTGTTATGGATTGGTGTCCTGTCTGGAGTGTGGTACTATATTGTACCCAGCTTGACCCTGACCAGAATCAAGTGGTGGTAAAACATGAAAATAAAATTTAAAAAGTGTAGTATTTTAAGTCTCTTTTGTGTTGTATCATATTTTATTTAATGAAGTAATTGTGTGATAGTAAATTGCAAAGAGTATCAAACAGAGATGTTCACAAGTCTCAAAATACGAGTCCGAGTCAAGTCACGAGTCAATATAATATACACAAAACATATATTGGAAATGTAGCATAGAAATAAACAAATAGTTCAGATAAAAAACAACAACATATTAGCGACTGTATTTTGCCGTTTTACTTAGTGCCATTACTTTCCTAGTCATTGTGCAAATGAATGTAATTTCCGTAATAAGAAGGTACCAGTTAAAAGCTTAAACTGTGATAAATCACGGCACAGCCGCCAAAATCCAAATCATAACCACTGCTTACCTTAGCTTATGTTCTTCCAGATGTTATTAAATTTATAAGCGTGTGTCCCATTAGAAATATAATCCATTATTTTGTAAATGTGCTTATAATTAAAAACCTCCAAACTTTTCCCGGTTGTGAAGTAAAACACAAACTCGTTAGAAAGCCAATCAAGTGTTTCATTGATACATCATCTGTGTGACCCAAACTGAATAAATGCAAATAACAGCATTTCTTACTAAAAATTACAATCAGAAGGTCTGATTGGTTCAGAAAGCGGTCTTTCAAACATTAGCGCCAATTCTGTAGGAGCGTTCCATTCACCTCAGTTGTTCCTGTGAAGTGCACTATGTAGGGTATTCCACCATTTTAAGTGGGATTCCAATCCAAAGGTAACGAAAATGTTCAAATGAAGTGAACTTAAAACTGTGTAGGGATGCTTCATCACTACGCCGGAAGCTGGCTGTAACATTTACCCATTGCGTGCGTTGTGGGTTAAGACGGCCGGAGTGTTATTAGAGAGCAGAATATTTATAATAATAATAATTATATACAGTGTATCACAAAAGTGAGTACACCCCTCACATTTCTGCAGATATTTAAGTATATCTTTTCATGGGACAACACTGACAAAATGACACTTTGACACAATGAAAAGTAGTCTGTGTGCAGCTTATATAACAGTGTAAATTTATTCTTCTCTCAAAATAACTCAATATACAGCCATTAATGTCTAAACCACCGGCAACAAAAGTGAGTACACCTCTAAGAGACTACACCCCTAAATGTCCAAATTGAGCACTGCTTGTCATTTTCCCTCCAAAATGTCATGTGATTTGTTAGTGTTACTAGGTCTCAGGTGTGCATAGGGAGCAGGTGTGTTCAATTTAGTAGTACAGCTCTCACACTCTCTCATACTGGTCACTGAAAGTTCCAACATGGCACCTAATGGCAAAGAACTCTCTGAGGATCTTAAAAGACGAATTGTTGCACTACATGAAGATGGCCAAGGCTACAAGAAGATTGCCAACACCCTGAAACTGAGCTGCAGCACAGTGGCCAAGATCATCCAGCGTTTTAAAAGAGCAGGGTCCACTCAGAACAGACCTCGCGTTGGTCGTCCATAGAAACTGAGTGCACGTGCTCAGCGTCACATCCAACTGCTGTCTTTGAAAGATAGGCGCAGGAGTGCTGTCAGCATTGCTGCAGAGATTGAAAAGGTGGGGGGTCAGCCTGTCAGTGCTCAGACCATACGCCGCACACTACATCAAATTGGTCTGCATGGCTGTCACCCCAGAAGGAAGCCTCTTCTGAAGTCTCTACACAAGAAAGCCCGCAAACAGTTTGCTGAAGACATGTCAACAAAGGACATGGATTACTGGAACCATGTCCTATGGTCTGATGAGACCAAGATTAATTTGTTTGGTTCAGATGGTCTCAAGCATGTGTGGCGGCAATCAGGTGAGGAGTACAAAGATAAGTGTGTCATGCCTACAGTCAAGCATGGTGGTGGGAATGCCATGGTCTGGGGCTGCATGAGTGCAGCAGGTGTTGGGGAGTTACATTTCATTGAGGGACACATGAACTCCAATATGTACTGTGAAATACTGAAGCAGAGCATGATCCCCTCCCTCCGGAAACTGGGTCGCAGGGCAGTGTTCCAGCATGATAATGACCCCAAACACACCTTTAAGACGACCACTGCTTTATTGAAGAGGGTGAGGGTAAAGGTGATGGACTGGCCAAGCATGTCTCCAGACCTAAACCCAATAGAACATCTTTGGGGCATCCTCAAGCGGAAAGTGGAGGAGCACAAAGTCTCGAATATCCGCCAGCTCCGTGATGTCGTCATGGAGGAGTGGAAAAGCATTCCAGTGGCAACCTGTGAAGCTCTGGTAAACTCCATGCCCAGGAGAGTTAAGGCAGTTCTGGAAAATAATGGTGGCCACACAAAATATTGACACTTCAGGAACTTTCACTAAGGGGTGTACTCACTTTTGTTGCCGGTGGTTTAGACATTAATGGCTGTATATTGAGTTATTTTGAGGGAAGAATAAATTTACACTGTTATATAAGCTGCACACAGACTACTTTTCATTGTGTCAAAGTGTCATTTTGTCAGTGTTGTCCCATGAAAAGATATACTTAAATATCTGCAGAAATGTGAGGGGTGTACTCACTTTTGTGATACACTGTATATGCCATCTCTGGTATCAAAAGGGAGTAAATACACACCATTGCGTATCATTTAGCAGCTTTTTCCCGTTGAGACAGTAGTTTAACTATACCCATGGGCTTCTGTGGAGATTTTCTATGATCAGATAATTGAAGTGCATTTGAAATAACTGTTTCCGCAAAATCGAATGTTTCCCCCTTGTGGATTTTATACTTCTCACATGGAGTCTAGCATGGGGATCTCCTTACATGATAAGACTCTGTGTGAAAATCCAACACTAGCAGGGTGATAAAAAGTGACCACAGATTGGACATGTGTCTGAGGGGGCGTGTGGCTGTCCGGCTCTCCTCGGTCAGATCGGGGGTTGTGCAAGCTGCAGTGGATTCACAGTCGGAAGTTGGAAATAAGTACATTGGGAGATCAAAGGGGAGGGGGGTGACTATCACACGGCGCTATGCCAGATTAAATCAAGCAGGAGATTCTAAAGTGCAAACAAAACCTGTAACAGTTGCATTAATATCTGTGATTCTTTGATGCTTTAAATGATATTGCAAGTCAACAGATGTTATGAAAGATGGGTTTAACATCACTGTATTAATAATGCAGCAATGGAATCTGACACCATTTGTTCTCTTTCTTGTATCAGATATAATAGATCTGGTTCTGTTTTGAATGAGATGGTGCATGTTGTTGGTAAGGCTCTTCACATCATGCAGATCCGTGTCTTTTCAAGCTTCGTCTGTTTTCCAAAAGTAGCAGGGCTTGGATAATCCTGTTGCCTAAGCCTTGGCTGACAGTCTTTGGCTCACAGTCTTTGAATCCAGTCTGGATTTAGTTTCCTCCCATGCCCAGTGTTTGTACTACATGGAAAAGATTTTGTTTCTAACAATGGGTTGTGCACATGTTACTTGTTGAATTGCTGGGGGTACGAGTTGCTGCCATCCTGCAGCTAGAAGTGATAGAATGAAGAACAACAAGAATAGCAAGGTTAAAAATGTATCAGTTCTTATTTCTGAAGTATCATCAGTACAGAGTTGAACACAACCCTGCCAAACTAACAAAATGATCAGTTGTTTAGTATTTATACATCGATCGGGCATAACATTATGACCACCTCCTTGTTTCTACACTCACTGTCCATTTTATCAGCTCCACTTACCATATATAAGCACTTTGAAGTTCTACAATTACTGACTGTAGTCCATCTACTGTAGTGTGTGTTGTGCTGGTATGAGTGGATCAGACACAGCATCGCTGCTGGAGTTTTTAAATACCGTGTCCACTCACTGTCCACTCTGTTAGACACTCCTACCTAGTTGGTCCACCTTGTAGATGTAAACTTAGAGACGATCACTCATCTATTGCTGCTGTTTGAGTTGGTCATCTTCTAGACCTTCATCAGTGGTCACAGGACGCTGCCCACGGGGCGCTGTTGGCTAGATATTTTTGGTTGGTGGACTATTCTCGGTCCAGCAGTGACAGTGAGGTGTTTAAAACTCCATCAGTGCTGCTGTGTCTTATCCACTCATACCAGCACAACACACACTAACACACCACCACCATGTCAGTGTCACTGCAGTGCTGAGAATGATCCACCACCCAAATAATACCTACTCTGTAGTGGTCCTGTGGGGGTCCTGACCATTGAAGAACAGCATGAAAGGAGGCTAACAAAGCCTGCAGAGAAACAGATGTACTACATACGTATATACTGAACTATATATAAACTCAAAGAACTAAAGAAATCTAGGTCTTGTTCTTGTCTTTATGCAATGTAAATAACAGCACACACCATTGTGCCTTATTCCTCACTTTGATTTTTGTTCTGAAACTGATGTGAATCCTATTTTAAAACTTTGAGATGTCCATTTTAGTGCCCCTAGTCAGTCTCAAAATCAGTGATGGAATTGATTTGCCAGTGGCAGCTGGAAACTTTTTCCATACTGTATCGAAGCTCCAATAAGTACAGTCTGCCCTCTACTAGACCTCATGTTCAGCACCACTACAGACTGATCAATGTGCAATTAAAACAAACTGCCGTTCATTGGAAAATCCACACAAAAGAAGCCCAGTATCAGTAAGAAGACCAGTTTTACTAATGTACCATTACTTTAGTTCAGCCTGAGCAGCATGGCTCAGAATTAAAGGATAATTCAGTTACTTTAGTTAAATATCCTCTAAAGTGAAAGCAATAATGTAGTTATAGGTCAATGGTCTGTGAGGTTCTACTGTGGTGAAAACTGACTTTCCTAATGGATATTTTGAATACTTGCTTACATTGGAACAATAATGTGACAGAAAACGTGCATCTAGTCACTTATTGTTTTTGTTCATTAAAACCTAGCCCAGCGTGATTTTAATAAGTAATGTTTTAGTGCAGTACCATCACGTATAGCATAAGCACACATATAAGTTCTGAATTTCCAGTGTTAAGCTTTTCCCACATTTGATGTTTACTGCATTATACAGTACATTGTTCTACAAACATCTACACCCAATATGTTTCTGTAGTCGTTACCAATGTTTAACCCGTGGCATTGATTTTACTGCCTTGTTCTATGGGGTTCCAGAGACCCATGTTGGGTGGGTAAAATACAATTACACCGAGTTCAAAATTAACCAGATTAACCAGGGGAGGGGAGGGGAAGGGAGGTTGGAAAGTTTGTAAAGGGTTGTGTGTGAGTTCGCGTGTGTGTGTGTGTGTGTGTGTGTGTGTGTGTGTGTGCACATGTGTGCGTGAGTCAGCTGTACCCTCAAAACCAAACAAAACAGAAACTAAAAACATGAAAATCTATCTAAATATTGCCTCTTAATCATGTATTCTAGCTCTGGAGTCTCTGAGACCCCAAAATAAGTGAATAAATTATGGGGTGTTTGGAACATAATATCAGTAAAAAAATATTGTTCATTTGCAGTTGCAAATTTCAAGCTGATTGAAAAAGCTATAACAATATTTTGTGAGTTAGCTGATGTTTATGGTTCTTTACTGGCTGCAGGATTGTCTAGCCTGTGAGTGTCTGCTGGTCTAAAGAAGTAAGACTAACGTTTTATTGTTCTGGATTCGAGCCAGGAATCCTCTCTGTGCCCCAGATGGGGTTAAACCTGCTCGGACTTGCCTCACTGTTTCAGGAGGTTTTGTTTCCTCAGTAAACAGGGTTTTGGGAGGACACAGACGGCTGATTCAGAGCTAGAGGTGAAATGTGGAAAAGACCAGAGCTCCAGATCTGTTTGCGACATAAGGTGGAAAATGTCTACTCAAGGGATCCTAGGTCTGATGTAAAAAAAAAAACACACATTGTTTATCTGTGTGTGGATAGTCTGAACAGCATGTAAGAGCCTTGGGATGGGCAAGGGTGTGTATTATTGGATTGTCTTTATTTAATTTCATTAACTCTTAAATTTCATTATTTGCTTTTTGGTAATTAAAAAGGTATACATGTACTGTATTTTAAATTAGTATAGACCTTTGTAATATATTTCTTATATTTGTACTTCATCTAACCTCATATAAAACAGTACAATAATGGAAGATAACACCTTTTGTTTTGGTTTATGCTTATAAAAGTCTTGTATAGAAGTCAAAATGACTTTACACATTTCCATTGTGTTTAACTCGGTTCCAGGTGAGCTTAAGCCTAGAGAAAGTGGTGACAGTTCTAGTCGTTGTTGACGTGGCTTCTGCTCTGCATAGTACAGTTTAAAGTCGTTTGTGAATAAAGCGAGAAACAGGGTTTATTCACTTTTAAGATTTATTACTTTTGTTAATTAAGGGTTTGTTAAGGCATTTGAGTCCACATTGTGATCCATAACAAAAGCATTCAAGTTTTTAATGCAGTATTGTCTACGTGATCAGTATTTAGTACTTTATAGTAGTACTAAAGTATAGAGTCTTTGGCCTTGGTCCTTACACACAGTGATTTCTCTGCAGTTCCTAAATCTTTAAATGATGTTTTTTACTATAAATGAAGAAAACAACTAATCATTGCATTTGCTCATTGAGGAATGTTGCTTTTTTAAAAGTTGGATTATTAGGCTGCTCAGGTGGCGCAGCGGTAAAACACGCTAGCACACCAGAGCTGGGATTTCAAACACATCGTTTAGAATCTCAGCTTTGCCATCCGGCTGTGTTGGGCGGCTACATGAACAACGAGCCGGACCAGGGTTCCTCATAACTGATGCAGTTACGACCTCTGCTGGCTGATTGATGCCGCCTGCGCAAAGTCAAGGAATAATGCGATGACCACGGTGTGGCTCTCCGTACACAAAGATGCAGTCGGTATTGCACACGTGTTGGAGGGGCGTGTATCAGTTGCGGTGCTCCTCAGTCAGCAGTGGAGGGTTGTATCGGTACAGAGGAAGAGTAATGCAATCAGGGTAATTGGATACGACTAGATTAGGGAGAAAATTGGGGGGGAAATTGAAAAAAAAACAAAAAAACGTTGGATTATTAGCTTATGCATTTTTTCAGGCAAATTCCATTTCATTCTCAATTTTACCAACCAACAAAGATCATGCCAGTCCATCACAGGGCACAAAAGTAAAAAAAAAAAATCTAATAAAGAGTGCCCTGTGAATAGAATCTTTTAAAAACTGAAACATGATTGTAAATATGGTGCATGTCAGTATTCCGCCAAAACTTTCTCTAATAAAGTTGTTCGCTAGTCAGGATGAGTGCAGTAATATCTTCCATTTCACATTGAAGAACTATTTAAGGTTACATCTGGAACTTAAATGCATAGTAAATGCACATTTTTAAATGGAAAGACAGGCCCAGTAAGCAAATCTTCACAAGTGCCACCACTGAATATTCACCAAAAGCTACTAAGTGTGATTATTTGCAGAAGTCGAAATGTTATGAGGAGCAGAATAAAGAACTAAACATATGTTGAAGGAAATAAGAACTTTTTCTTGGCCAAAAAGCAGAACTCGTTTATTTCATTTTCTCAAGATAAACAGGAAGTCAACATAGCTGCACTGTCTAAAAGATGCATATCAAATCACATACCTGTGGCTTTCAAGTGACACATCAAACTTATTGAGAATTTCACAAGAAAAACAACGGTGTGCTTGGTTTTAACGTAACTTTATTCTTTCATGAGTTATTTACAAGCTTCTCTTTGTTTACAGCCATTGACATGTCGCAGAGGTTAACACGTGAGGAGCGGATAGAAATTGTGTTGATGTCTGGTGAACGCAGTACCCGGGTCATTGCAGCAGATTTCAATGCAGGACACCCTACGAGACGAGACCACCCATCTTCCATGCTACAGTTAGCAAACTGCTTGCCAAGTTTTGTGAAACTGGTTCAGTGTTGGATTTGCCAAAATGTGGACGCATGAAAACTGTCACTAATGAAGAAACATCAGTGGCTGTCCTAGCTTCATTCAGCAAGAGCCCACAGCGTAGCACTCGCCGCATGTCACTGGAGAGTGGCATCAGTCGAACATCCCTTCGGCGAATATTAGCTACTCACAAATGGCACCCTTACAAACTCCAGCTGCTGCAGCATCTCAACGAGGATGACCCAGATCGGCGCACTGAATTCGCAGAATGGGCAAAACAAAAATTGGAACAGGACCCTCAGTTTACACAGAACATTTTGTTCAGTGATGAGGCAAACTTTTATGTGAATGGTGAAGTTAACAAACAAAACCACCGCTATTGGTCTGACACTAACCCACATTGGATAGATCCCTCCAAGACTGTTGGAACACAAAAATGTATGGTATGGTGTGGTATATGGGGTACAAAGATAGTGGGGCCATTCTTCATCAATGGAAACCTCAAGGCCACTGGATATTTGAAATTGCTACATGATGATGTGTTTCCCTCTTTATGCACTGAAGCTGGCACGTTCCCTGAGTTTTTCCAGCAAGATGGTGCACCACCACATTATGGGTGTCAGGTCCGAGCATTCCTAGATGAACAGTTTCCTGGAAAGTGGATTGGTCGTCGTGGGCCAGTTGAATGGCCCCCAAGGTCTCCCGATCTGACCCCCTTAGACTTTTATCTTTGGGGTCATCTGAAGGCAATTGTCTATGCTGTGAAGATACGAGATGTGCAGCACCTGAAACTACGGATACTGGAAGCCTGTGCTAGCATTTCTTCTGCGGTGTTGCTATCAGTGTGTGAAGAGTGGGAGAAGAGGGTTGCATTGACAATCCAACACAATGGGCAGCACTTTGAACACATTTTATAAGTGGTCAGAAACTTGTAAATAACTCATGAAAGAATAAAGTTACGTTAAAACCAAGCACACCATTGTTTTTCTTGTGAAATTCTCAATAAGTTTGATGTGTCACATGACCCTCTTCCCATTGAAAAAACTAAAGTTGGATCCAAAATGGCCGACTTCAAAATGTATATATATATATATATATTTTTTTTTTTAGCATAGTCAGTTTGTCTTCCGCTGCTGGTGGATCCCTGATTGCAGTTGAGGTGGATATATTGCTGCTCACACCTCCTCCGACCTGCCCGCAGCCCTTAGCGGAACCCTTTTCCTCCCTTGCTTTCTGCACAGGCGCCTCTATCCACCAATCAGACCCTGCCCACATAGTCCGGTCATCCCTCCCTGCAGGCACTGCCAATTATGCTTGCAAGATGGCACCCAGCCGACCGGTGGCAGTGCCAAGTTTCGAACTGAGGAGTTCAGAATCTCGGCGCTGGTGTGCTAGCGGAATATCCCGCTGCACCACCTGGGCGCCGTCAGTATTGTTTTTTGTGTGTGTCTTAATCATTGAATTGCACTTCAATTAGTGCTGGACAACAATTCGATATCGATATATATCGCGATAGAAAATGTTTCAATAACGGTGATATGATTTTTAAACAAATTCGATCGATACGCTTACGTCAGTGTGTGATGACGTACGCCACAGGCACGAAGCCAGTGCTCAGCGTTACCGCTCTGATTACACTCCGCTACAACACGGTGGATATTAGCGGCTAAATGAGTTCAACAGCTGTGAGTGAACGAGCATCCACAGTCAGGGGCAGAGCCAGGGGGTGGCCGCTTTGCCGGTGTTACTTTTTTGCGGAAGCATTTTTGCACGCAGGTGTTCCCACAGGGACGCAATTCAACAGCGCACCTCAAGCGAGTAATTCTCCACCAAAACAGTGCAGTTACACACTCAACATAAATGTCAACCACCAACACTATTACAGAAGAAGTACTAGTACTGAGTACTAATACTACTGAGTACTAATACCAGTTATTACTACTACTTCTTATTAGTTGTGGCGCCGCTCGACGACGGGATATTTGCGTTCCAGTGTTGCCAGATTGGGCGGTTTTCCTCTAAATTGGGCGGTTTTTTTTCTTCTTTTTTTTAAACAATTTAATAGCATTTAAATAACACTTCTATGTAGAAGGCTATTAAAAGTAAAGTCAATTTTCAATGCTGATTTAGCTTAATAGTGTTGGTCAGAATGTATCATATTCTTGAAAGAAAATTTAAATTTGTTTTCCATGCATTCACACTGGCATGTTCTGGGGTTCAGATGAGTCTCATCAGTACACACAAGTTTGCAATCAAATGATCAAGTATTGCAAAGGAATATCTTTGAAATTCTGTTAAGGTTATAGGCTATATTTTAGTTTTTCACAGGGAAAATGAGAAAAAATAAAAAGCTTATTATGCTTGGCTTGATGTAATTCCACATGGCACTCACTGCCATAGGTAAATGAGTGAGTGACCAAAACACTACTGGATCAACAGCCACTAGCCTAGGGTGGCCACATTCATAGTCACAAAAAGGAGGACAATACACCCAAAAGTAGGGCATCATACCAGGAACAGGGGGACATGATACTGCAACACACAGAATGAAACCAGAACCCATATAACAGAGTTTTTGACCAATTTAATTTCTGACATTTGTATTATTCATATCAATATCGGAATTATATCGTATCGACCGAAATTAGGAGTTATATCGTGATATAAATTTTAGCCATATCGTCCAGCCCTAACTTCAATACCAAGAAAATGCCACCTTTACAAATTTTACTGTGGGTTTTCTGAACAAGATGAAGCCGTTAATAACACTGAATAAAACATACTGGTATTGTTTTTGCCTGGTTAGTAAAAAGAAATATTTTTGCAATATGAAAGTCTCACATTCTCACATTCCTACTTTTAAATAATGCAGAAATTCTGCAGTTTTTAAATCCAGACTTTGGTCTGTTGTATTAAATTGTTACTGTAATGTTCTGTCATGTTTTGAATCTGAACTGTAAAAGGTCACACACTGTAAATCACAATGTTGCAATGCTGTGCTCAGGGTCGGCCAGGCTTCAGACTCAGAGAAGGAGCGATTGCTGAAGCTGTGGGGATATCTCAGGTAACGTCACTGTGGCTCTTTACTTGGTGACACACCTGGTGGTGGTGGTGGGGTTGCTTAGGGATTGGCTCAACGCGCACAATGTTTTATTTATTTGGGTTTCCTCTGCTATTTTAACAGCTCATTTTGAGTTTATATATCATCATTGTTCCATATCAATAATTTTTGACATGCTTTTTAGATGTGCACATTTCCCAGTCCCAGTGACCATATTGTCAGTTAAAGGAATTAGGGGCAGTGCAGTTAAACATACTGTTTGTCATTAATCCTGTCCAAGTTATTAGATAACTGTGCTGGTGGGAGTAGCACGAAGTCCACTGTGGTTCTCTGTACACAATATGGCTCTGTGTGGCGGGTGTTAAGAAGTAGACGCAGATTGGACGCTTGTCGGAGGGGGCGTGTGGTGTCTGTCTCTCTTTGATCAGAGGTTGTGCAAGCAGGAGCAGATTCACAACCTGTCATTGTAAATGCCTCACAGCAAGACGGTCCTGGGTTTGAGCCCCAGGTGGGGTGGTCCGGGTCCTTTTTGTGTGGAGTTTGCATGTTCTCCCCTTGTCTGCGTGGGTTTCCTCCAGGAGCTCCAGTTTCCTCCCACAGTCCAAAGACGTGCAAGTGAGGTGAATTGGAGATACAAAATTGTCCATGACTGTGTTTGACATTAACCTTGAACTGATGAATCTTGTGTAATGAATAACGACCGTTTCTGTCATGAATGGAACCAAAGTGTAAAACATGACGTTAAAATCCTAATAAATAAATGAATAAATAAATAAAACATGCCCAGTGTAATGCCAAGTTCACACTACACGACTTTCCAAGTCGTCAGGTCGCTGTACAGTTCACACTACACAACTGGATCTCTTGTAATCAGGAGTCGGTGTGGCTTTCACACTACACGACTGATCGGCGATAGGGGGTGTCACACTACACGATCCATCACCAACTGGAATCGCAGGCGAGCGAGGCTGTTCGACACTGCACTCATTGCCAGTCGGCTGACTCACATCCAGATATTTGACATGCTAGATCTATAACTTCGGTCGGCGAGCACTCGGCGAGCCGCTCAGATCGAGTTGTTGAGTAGTTCACACATAGCGATTGAGAGCCGAGTTTCGATCACCGAGCGAAAATCAGGGCAAAAATTGTGTAGTGTAAACTAGGCATAATGTAACTTGCAGGGCTTAATGTGGTTCAGTAGCTCCTTTTCTGTTCTGCCAATCTTGTAAATTGCTCAGTGGTCATCATCCTCCTCCTTAAGATTTTTAGCAGTTTTTTTTTTATACACTTGTTTTCAAAAAGCCTAAATGTATCATCCAGTGTCCAGGCTTCACATTCATATGTGGCTACTCATTTACTGACTCTGTTGAGTTCTCATGCATTCTGAAGTTTTCATGCAGCTGTGTTGGGTTTGTGAGAAATAGATAAATGATTGTAATGAGTAATAGCACTTTTATTCAGCCAGTTCTCATGCAGTGCCAGCTGAGATGTTGAACAGCTGTGGAAGGGATTGCTCTGGTGGAGGTTTAATGAAGTGAAGCTTTGAACAGCAGGTGAAGCCCAGATGGTTATAGTAGTAGAAATTCTTTTGGTTGTGGTTATGGAAATAGAAATTCTTCTCAATTTTTCTCGTCTCTGCGTTTATGAAGATTTCCAATACTTTTTTTGAGTATTAACTCCCAATAAATTGTTTTTGCTATTTTTGCTATGTTTTTTTTTCTGATTACGTTCAGTTCAGCAGTTGGTTTCCTTAAAACCCGACTTATGTTATGTAAAGATGATTTATAAGTCAAGTAATTTATTTATATAGCGCTTTTTACAATGGACATTGTCTCAAAGCAACTTTACAGAATCCAGGACCAACAGACAAAAAAACCCCTATTGAGCAAGCCGAGGGCGACAGTGGCAAGGAAAAACTCCCCTAAAATTGCAGGAAGAAGGCCGCTCAGGTGGCGCAGCGGTAAAAACACACACTGGAACCAGAGCTGGGATCTCGAATACATCGTATCAAAGCTCAGCTCTGCCTGCCAGCTAACATGAACAACGTTTGGCCTGTTGTTCAGATGGGCGGGACTAAGCCGGATGTGGTCTCTCTCTCTCATGACTGGTGCAATTATGACCTCTGCTGGCTGATTGATGGCGCCTGCACAGAGATGAGAAAAGAGTGCTCTCAGAGTGTGTCTCTCCATACACAACGCTGAGCTGCACTGCACTCGTCAAAGTATGGGTGATAAGATGCATACGGCATGCTGCCAACGTGCCGAAGGGGGGTGTGAGTTAGCTTAATTCTCCTCAATCAGAGCGGGGATGGGCATGACACAATCGGTCAATTGGACGAGCTAAAAAGGGGAGAAAATGCATAAACAATATGCAAAAAATTAAATACTGTATTTGTGCTTATCTTTTATTTATCTAAATAATGAATGCCCTTTTATTTCTGAGGTAGGTACAAACTATGCCAAATAATGCTTGTTGAGTAAAAAAAACTGAAACAAATCCAACATTAAATAAATAAATGAATAATACAAATAAAGAAAGTATCCTCACATAAATAAATGTGGCTGGAAAATCCCCTACCTGGCAACTTTGTGAAGTGCCGTCAGCCAGGCGAGGTGAATAGCGCCAGTGCCCTTTGCTGTTTAAAGTGAATATCGATTCATCTTAAATGAATAACCTATTCAAATCGTGGCACATGTGCACCGATTTTTAACTGTCTTGTGGTGCATCGTTATATCCCTACTCAAAACACGAGCGCATTTTAAAGCTGAATTTCTTTTGATCATGTACCGTGTCAGTTGTAAAAAGGTGCTACCTGGTAGCTTCTCGTGTATAGCCAGCTTGTGAATGGCACAAAGCTGTGTAATTACCGGAAAGGTATTTTGGTATTTACATTGGTTTTAAGTATATCAGTATTGTTGTATTTCAGGCTGTGTTCTTTAGTAATAATAGCTGTCTTAGCACCAGCATAGTCAGTGTATTGTGTGGAGACTTATTATGCAGTGTATATGTTGAGGTTGCAGGCTCATCCTCATCCCGATCCCGTCCCTTTACCACACATTTCTCTCCAGAATTCCTTCAGTCTGAGTGTGTGGGTGTTATTAAACACTATACTTTCTCTTCCTCTGACACTTTGTGCTTATCTTTTATTTATCTAAATAATGAATGCCCTTTTATTTCTCAGGTAGGTACAAACTGTGCCAAATAATGCTTATTGTGTAAAAAAACTGAAATGAAATTTTAAAACAAATCCAACATTATATAAATAAATGAATAATACAAATAAAGAAAGTATCCTCACATAAATAAATCTGGCTGGAAAATCCTACCTGGCACTTTTGTGAAGTGCCGTCAACCTGGCGAGGTGAATAACGCCAGTGCCCTCTGCTGTTTAAAGTGAATATCGATTCATCTTAAATGAAAAAACGATTCAAATCGTGGCACATGTGCACCGATTTTTAACTGTCTTGTGGTGCATCGTTACATCCCTACTCAAAACACGAGCACATTTTAAACTCTATTACATGTACAGTGTCAGTTGTGAAAAGGTGCTACCTGGTACCTCCTCGTGTATAGCCAGCTTGTGAATGGCACAAAGCTGTGTAATTACCGGAAGGGTATTTTGGTATTTACATTGGTTTTAAGTGTGAAGGAGGCTTATTTCACTCTCTTTATCAGTGCTGTTGTGTTTCAGGGTGTATTCTTTGGTAACCATGGCTGACCTATTATGCAGTGTATATGTTGAGGTTGCAGGCCCATCCTCATCCTGTCCCTTTACCATTTAACATTTCTCTGCAGAATTCCTTCAGTCTGAGTGTGTGGGTGTGGCTTAACACTATACTTTCACTTCCTCTGACACTTTCTTTAGCTCTGCATATTTTCGTAGTCCCCGTCTCTCGCCCCTGACCGCCTTTGTATTCTCCAGCTCTTCTGACCTCTAGGGACCTGTTAATTCCTCACACACCCTGCCTGCAGGCCTGCTTCCTGGAGGAACCGTAAACAAGCTTCTCTTTTCCTATATAAACTTCTCTGACTCTGTTCTTCTCTCTCCTCTGGGTCTCTTCTTTTCTTTCGTAATTTCTTGCACTTCCTCTCTAGCTTTCACTCTTTCTCTTTATTAATCTTTTGCACTGTTACCAACCTAGTGAAGGCTTGTTGGGGTTGGGTATGGCAGTGTTTATGGATGCTGTAAATACCTATGTGTAGAAAATATGATGTGCCCTTGTCGGATTCATCACAAAAGCACAGCACGGCCTCCCAGTCTACTGTCTTTCTTCTCTGTGACCTTTTGTTTCTGGGTCAGCTAAGCTTTTAAATCTTGAAGCTCCTCTCTAGTCCTTTGATCCACACTGTCTGATTCGTCTGGCTCTTAACATCAGCTGCAGACAGACAGAGACCAAAATAAAACGAAATAGAGGGGAAGATTCCCTGCACATGTGCACCTTTTTCTTAGTCATTTACAATTATTAATGGTAAATCTACTGCTGCTTGCCCAATCCCTTCTGATACATGTTCAATCTGTGGCCGCTTCTCGTCGCCTGCCAGTGTTGGGCATGAGTTGGGCACAGATTTGTTTTGCCAGTTTTGTTTGTGTGTGTTTTTTTTCTATTGTATTTATGCATTTTCTCCCAATTTAGTGCAGTCAATTTGTCTTCCGCTGCTGGTGAATCCCTGATTGTAGTCGAGGTGGGTATATTGCTGCTCACACCTTCTCCGATCCACACACAGCCCTTAGCGGAACCCTTTTTCATTTATGCACTCTGCACAGGCGCCTCTCTATCTGCGAATCAGGGTCCTTACACAGCGTTTGAAGACCCCACCCACATAGCCCGTCATCCCGCCCTGCAGGCACTGCCAGTGGCAACGCCGAGTTTGGAACCGAGGAGTTTAGAATCTCGGCACTGGTGTGCTAGCAGAATATCCCGCTGTGCCACCTGGGTGCCTGTGTGTATTTTTTTTAACTTTTTTTTTTGTGCATTTTCCCCCCAATTTTCTCCCCTAATCTAGTTGTATCCAATCATCTGATTGCATTATGCTTCCTTTCTACTGATGTTGACCTCCAGTCTGACTGAGTAGAGCCGAGACTAACACACGCCCCCTCCAACATGTGTGCAGTAGCCGGCTTCATCTTTTTACCTGCACTAGGCGAGTTCATATGTGGATCAGCTTTGTGTACGGAGAGTCACACCCTAATCACCTTATCCCCCGTCTCTGTGCAGGTGACATCAATCAGCCAACAGAGGTCGTAATTGCATCAGTCATGAGGAATCCCATCTGACCTTTGAACAACAAGCTAATCGTTGTTTGTGTGGGTGCTCAGCCTGCCGGTAACAGAGCTGAGATTTGAACCGTCAAGTTTGAAATGTCAGCTCTGGTGTTCTAGCGTGTTTTACCGGCCCTGTGTTTGTGTGGATTTGCTAAGATTCAAGCTTACGTGTTTGAACACTTCACAGTGGTGTAACACCCCACATCATAATTTTCAGTGTCTTTTGTATTCATAAGGAACCCAAAACATTACAAGGATTCCCATTTGAAAATTCAAAATTCAAGATTATTGTCATATTCACAGTGAACAGGCAGCTACACTGTACAATGAAATTCTTACTTTGCTACTCTACCACTTTTACACAACTGTTAAGACTTAAGTTAAATATGACATCAGTTAAACTATTAGCATAATAAAGACAAACTTAAAGAACTGAAGACGTGGTTAGAAAGACATACAGGGGGCCGCTCAGGTGGCACAGCAGTAAAAACACGCTGGAACACCAGAGCTGGGATCTCGAATACATCGAATCGAGTCTCAGCTCTGCCTGCCGGCTGGGCTGAGCGGCCACATGAACAGCGATTGGCCTGTTGTTCAGAAAGGGGTGGGATTAAGCCGGATAGGGTCTCTCTCAGAACTAATGCAATTACGACCTCTGCTGGCTGATTGATGGCGCCTGGGATAAGAGTGCTGTCAGGGTGTGTCTCTCCGTACACATTGCTGATCCGCATTGCACTTGTGTGTAAGTGTAGGTGACAAAATGCATACGGCTGTTGCCCATGTTTCGGAGGGGGCGTGGGTTAGCTTTGTTCTCCTTAATCAGAGCGGGGATCGGCATTGGTGGAGAGGAAGCATGACACAATCGGGCAATTGGATGTGCTAAAAGGAAGAGAAAAAAAAAGACATACAGAGCTAGATATAACAGGTAGCTGGTTTTGTGCCCATCATCATCACTCCCCACACTGTAAGCCCGGATAAGTTCAATCTACTTAAAAAATTTGAGGAAACCGGTTGCCTTAAAAAAGTTAAGTAATGTATAATGAAAACTTGAGTTAGCATAACTTAAAACATTAAGTTATTACACCTAAAAGGCAAGTTGATTAAACTTTATTTTTTTGGTTAAACCAACTGCTTTTCCCAATAATTCTACTTAATATCTTGAGCTCAATGGACAAAAATATTGATTTCTTCTTAGTTTTCATGTTAATTACGTTTTAAATATCAATTAGAAATGTTTATAGAAAAACAGACAGAATAATAAAATTATTTTTCTTTATTTCACTTCAGAAGTATTTACTTAAAATACAATATGTCAAGAAAACATCTTAAAAACTGTACAAACTGTATATAAAGTTCTGATGAAACACAAACAGCTCTTCACAGTAACCATGAACCTGCACTCAGTTTCACACAGCAATCTGATTTCTTAACGTTTGGCTGCAGCTCTCTAAAACAAAACAAAGAAACAGAAGTATTAATATCAACATTAATACCATTCATTTAAGGATTAAAATAAAGCAAGCCAGCACACTCTTTGCTTCGTATGAAGGCTAGCATGCTAGCATGTAGCCTAAACACGGCAAATAAAGCAGCGCTGTTTGATTATTTATTTAGTGTCAACATTAAGATAATTTATTTTAAACAAAATTGTTAAGTAAAGTACAACACTTACCAAAATTGGACGGAAGATGAAAAAGTCCCATCTGACTGGTGTACATGCTACTCAAAAATAGCATAATGAGGAAGAAAATGTTCGTCCATTTAGTTTAACAAAGGTTCCACTTCACAAAAGACAAGTTTACTTTTGTAAAAAGCCTTAAATGAAAAGTAAAAAGTAATTTGCTACAACAGGTTACAAAAGTTAAAACAAATGGCTACCCGAACACAAGTAAATCATTTTTGCCTGATTCACCAACAGCAAGCTGAAAAAAAGCAGACTTACACATAAATGGTGGGCGTTTTTCTTAAATCTTTTAGCACATTTAAATGTGTACTCAAATGAGTACATTGTACTCTGCATTTTTTAGTAGAGCAAAAAAACTTAAATAATTTATGTAAGTTGTACTAAAAATGTTTGATTAGATATAAAGTCTGGGCTAACATTCAGCAAACTATAAAGTATTTAACAGTGTACAATGGCAAACAGACATGAGTATGTGTGGTATGGAGCTGTTTAATCAGGATATGAAACTCTATATTAGTAGCTGTATGACGTTGTGTCGTGCTGCCAGTCGCCATTATGTGTGCTAGAAAAGCAATGATCTGTGTGTTTACTGTTTAGTTTTATTATGAAGTACTTGTAAGAGGGGCAGAGTGCTTAAAGAAGCAGGGTAAAGCCAGCTGATAATATTTTGTTCACGTTCTCCTGCAGGATCACAGTGTGGTGTCCAGTCAACAGCTCTAAGCTTAGTGGTTTGTTTAGACTGTCACTGCTCAGTGCTCATGCTGTTCTGCTGTAGTCTTTTAGCATAGCCTCCACTGGTCCTCCCCCAGACATGGCAAAAATAACAGCGGCTTGTTACATGCTCAGCCCACCACAGGGGTGAATCAGAGCCGAGAGACTGAGCCTCGTTTTGTTTTTGTTTTTTTAACCGTGAAGCGCTCAGTACTGGATGAATAGCTCATTGAAACTGAACTAAATTATATTTAATTGTTTTTGAATTTGTGTTACATTCTGCGTTTTCTAAAGCACAAATAATTCATAGTTCTTGATGGACAATAAGGCCTCTGTAATCCAGAGAGCTGTAAGCCTTCAACCTTATCATACAAGAACTTGGAGTGAGCGGAATATAATAGTGTCTCTAATCAAGTGCCTGGGAGGGATCGTGGGTGTGCTGGGATGCTAATGGGAAAATTCATCCTCCCTTTGTACTGTCAAGGTCTAGCCTGAGTGGTGCATTCAGTTAAGGCTTTAAATGTCAGTACTGTGGTTTGTATTTCACCAATCAAACAAGAGGTTAGTCAAGTAACGGAGCTCACATACTTTTGGCTATTTTGTAATCTGACAAGGTGAGGTCAGCATTGTGCAGATCAGTATTGTGCACGGTGGCACAGCTTGTATAGTGGATGCCACCTAGGGACCAGAGTTTAAACATCACATCTACCAACTCGATTTAGCGCACTCAATTTTGTCTTCCGCTGCTGAGAGATACCAGATTGCATCCAAGGAGAGCACGCCTCCTCCGACATGTGTGATACTTTATTTATAAGCATATTCAATTTGTGCAGCATTCTGTGGACACGTGTTCTAATGTTCATTGAATATCCTATTTATAAACCATGGGCATTATCAGCTTGCAATCTTTTGGTAAGGTGTGTGAGGTAATTTGTGCCCATTCAGTCGAAAAAGCATTTGTGAGGTCAGACACATTAGCCTAGAAGACCTGGCCAGCAATGGAAGGTTTCATTTATCACAACAGTTTTCACTGGGGTTAAGGTTAGTGCTCAGTCATGCTGGAACTGTGAAGGGATTCCGGGACGTTGTGAGCATTAAATTTGCTATACTGTTAATTTTAAACACCTGCCAGCAATCGGTGTGGCTCAAACACCTCAAATATAATAATTAGGAGGTGTGTATACATACTTTTGACCATATACTGTATCATACCAAAGTAGATGATGAGCAAATACCCAAAACTATTACACATTTTAACATTGTACTGAGTACAATATGGAATACTTCTCAACTCAGATCTGGTCTGAGGGCAGAATTCTCTTAATATATATTTACCTTATATTAATAACACTTTATATGGACAGCTATTGGAGGGCCTTTTCTGTTCCAGCATGACTGTGCCCCAGAACACAAAGTAAGGTCCATGCCCAAAGCCTGGTTGAGTGAGTTTGGTGTGGAAGAACGTGACTGGCCCTCACAGAGCCCTGACCTCAACCTCATCAGACACCTTTGGGATGAACTAGAACGGAGATTGTGAGCCAGGCCCTACTGTCCAACATCATTGTCTGACCTCACAAATGCTCTACTTGATAAATGGACAAAAATTCCCACAGACACATTCCAAAATCTTCTAGAAAGCCTTCCTAGAAGAGTGGATTCTGTTATATTTGCAAAGGTGGGCCCAACACTGTATGAATGCTTATGGATTTAGAATAGCATGTCACAAAAGCTTGTGTAGGTATCTCAGTACTTTTGACCATATTTATATCAGTGTATAGGGTCTACTAAGGAGTAGGGTCACTTTTCAGCATTTAACCCTCTTCAAGTGATAATGGATCCTTCTTCAAGAGGAAATTCTTGCTTTTTTAAGGGATAAAGCAGATAAAGGTCTTAAAACTTGATAATCACAAACCTATCTATCTATCCATCCATCCATCCATCCATCCATCCATCCATCCATCTATCTACTAAACAACTTACCAACGTTACTGCCAAATCCAACCGTCTGTGTTTGTACAGTAAACCAAGTTCTTTCCACTCGAACAAAGTTGTTCTTTATTTAAATCATAATACATGCTTGATGGGTTTATTGCATATAACTTTACTGGCTTTTTTATCCCCCACTTCCCTGCTAGACCAGCATTACCAGTGACTTTTACAGCACAGTATAGTTTAGTGTATTTAAGTCTGTGACTGAGGGTGTGAGGTGAAGGATATTGGCAGGTTATTCTGAAAGTGTGTGGGAGAATTCCTCTTTGGGTGGTCTGAAACTTAGCACAGAGTTGTCAGATCAGTCTTCACACTAACATTCTGTATATAAGAACAAAAACATCAAACTAAAAATAGCACAGTTAGAACTATTTATGACCTATCAAACCCATCTGTGAAAAGCAGTTGTATATAGTGTATGTAGTTCAAATAGATTTAAAAAAAATACCACTTGGCTTAGAATATCTGTTACTGCACAACCCTGGAAATGTATTATAAACACACATATCATATATAACATACAGGAGTGGGGGTAACACATGGATGGACTACAGTAAGTAATTGTATACTCTATAAATCACAAACGTCATCTGTATGGTAATTGTAGCTTTTAAAAGAAGGAATGTACATACCAGATAGGTGTGTGTGTGTGTGTAATTATGTATATTATTTATATAATTATGTTTTATGTTTTGGCTTACTAACAATTGTATTTTTTTAATGCATTATCCTCCCGATTTAGCGAACTCCATTTGTCTTCTGCTGCTGAGAGATACCATATTGCATTTGAGGAGAGCACGTCGCTGTACATGCCTCTTCTGACACGTGTACAGCCCTCCTCTTCTCGCCCATGCATTCTACTTAGGCGTCTCTTCCACCAATCAGGGTCCTTACACAGTGTATGAAGGTCCCACCCCACACATAGTCCGGTCCCCACCCTGCAGATACGGTGGCCAATTAGTATCTGCTGCAGGCACTGCCAATTGTGCCCGCTAGATGGCGCCCAGCCGACCGGTGGCAACGCGAGTTTCGGACCGAGGAGTTCAGAATCTCGGCGTTGGTGTGCTAACGGAATATCCCACTGCGCCACCTGGGCGCAACAATTGTATTTTTAAAATTGCAGTTATAATTTGATGTCGCACTCAAAAATGTTGGGAGAGTCTGGTGTACCCAATATGACATTCTCACTTGTTACCAGTTACCAGTTTACTTATTGTGGAATGTTGGAATGTTTCAAAATGCTTTAACTTGAATTATCCTTAAACTTTTCACTCTTATTCACTCTATTCAAAGTCATTTTTGTGCCTTTGTTAGCTAAATAAAGGTTCGAGAGAATGAACAAATGATAATATTCTTGTTTTTTCCAACTTTTCTAGAAATGGGGTTACTGTTGCATGTGTCTTAACTCTTATACTTCAGTTTTAAGAACACTCATCAATTTCTTGCTGAGTCTGTTTGAACTGTTATGTATTTACTGTATTTTCAGCCTAGAAGTGGAAGCCTACACCATCATTATGAATGATATACTAAAGGCTGTTATAATAATGGCTGTTATTAATAATAATAACAGGTCTAGAACAGAGCCTTGTTAAACACTTTACTGCACTTAGAACATTGAGCTCTCAACCTTAGAAGTTACAAAGTACCTTATTTTCAAACCTTTTCTACCTGAGCAAAATACAAAAGACTTCCAGAGGACAAAAATGTTTAAATATTTTAAGTCATATTTAACTGGAAAGTGTGGTAAAGTACTTGATAATAAAAAAGTTACTTGTCATAAGTTGCCGTGAGTTTTCCATCTTTGCATTGTTTTTAATGAGATTAGTGACAGAGTTGGTCTTTTGACATATAATGCATAAATTGTTGTGCACTTCAGAACCTTTGTAAGCTGTTACATTAACGGAACTTTAACTTCTTTTGTTTTTTCTTTTCAGAGTTGGAGTGGACCCTGATCAGGATCTTCAGGCGTGTATAGATAGCTTCCAGGTCTTGCAAGGGGTAAGTGCAGTACAACGTGATAATGATTTACTTTTTTAACCTTTTTTACTTTCTTTAAATTCCTCTTTGTATTGCTTTTCAAACAGTTACAAGAAGCTTTTGACTCTTGTTGTGCATCGAAGTAAAGCTCATGTTTGTAAAGCTGATATGACCTCTTTTAGACACCTCAGATAGGTAGTTTCACTTCTTAAAGAACAGATAAGCAGAGCTCACTAGAGGCGTGAGACACCTTTGAAACTAACCGCAATGCTCTTACTTCTCATGCGCTTTAGGTATATGACTACAAGCAAAAACATCGACCACAGTAATTCAACATTTTCTAAAAGTTTCACTCAAGACCATGTAAAAGTAATATCATACAGTCTAAAATGTGTTATTGGTTAACTGTTAGTCATCTGTTCCATCTTTATTTTAGCCAATTCTCATTTGATAGTTGCACCTTATAAACATTTAAGAAGACAGCTTAAACAAAACATACACATGGCCTTTCTGGGCTTCCGTAGGTTTCTAAGAAACGTATGTTTGAAAAATCAGTGGTTATGACAGCATTTAAACATGCTGAACCCTGCACTTTCTCTCCAACCTTCTTAAAAGCTAAAGTTTACACACAGACAAAATTGGAAATGTGTTGTATTATATAATTGTATTATATGTGAATATGTATATATTGACTTTAAATGTATTCACTGAAAAATAAAAAGAAAGTACAAACATTTACAGCTGCTAGACACTCTAACCACAGTGATACAGAGTGATCCAGACGACAGCTTGAACGCTTTCACTGAATAAATAAGATTATGCAACATGAAAAATACAAGATCATGCTTAGAGAATCTTTTTGTTTTTGTCATTTCTTTTCTTTTAAGGATGGAAGTCAACAAGGCGGCCAGAGTAAAACCAAACAGGAGAGTGCCTGGCTCTTTAGAATGTGGTACACTTTTGACCACAAGTATCCTTTTAAACACTCACTAATGTCTCACTTATGTAACATGCCGTTCCCCATTTGCAGCTCTTCAGAAAACACTTGACTTGTTTTGTTTTTGTTCGTTTACACTGTGCTGTCATAACGGTTTGCATTTTTTCTCCTCTTTCTTTTCTCCCCTATTGTCCACAACAGCTAGATGATAAAAGCACTAAGAGTAACATCACTGGGTTTGGGTTGGAGGAGCTGATTTAATTAGTGATGGAAAGGATTTAGCTCATCCTAAGTTCCTAATTTATGTCTGATGGTTTAGTTTTGCCTAGGAGCTGTAAGGCTAATGTTGCAAACCAGTGACTTATGTGTTTCTCCCTCAAAAGTTCTAGATCTTGAGTGGGAGATCTCAGCTTTTTAATGTGTTTTGGAGGAAGCATGTGCTAACCCTTACCGTTTCTGACTAGTGGCTTAAATAGAAAGATCCAACATAATAGAAAGGATCAACATAATGATGTAAAGTCTTTGATACCCACGCCGTGTCGGAGAGGGCGTGGGTTAGCTTTGTTCTCCTCAATCAGAGCGGGGATCGGCATTGGTGGAGAGGAAGCATGACGCAATTGGGCAATTGGACATGCTAAAAGGGAAGAAAATGCAAAAAAAGCTGCCGTATGCATTTTGTCACCTACACTTTGACGAGTGCAATGCGGATCAGCACTATGTACGGAGAGACAGCACTCTTTTCCCCGTCTCTGTGTAGGCCCCATCAATCAGCCAGCAGAGGTCATAATTGCATTAGTTTTGAGAGAGATCCTATCCGGCTTTGATATCCCACCCCTATCTGAACAACAGGCCAATCGTTGTTAATGTGGCTGCTCAGCCCAGACGGCAGGCAGAGCTGAGACTCGATTTTCTCCAGCACTGTAGCTGATGGTCCAGAAAGGTTTTTGTAATGAGGACCTCTAACGGAAGTGAGGCCTCACTTGGTGATCCATGTTCACCCTTCTGAAGCATCACACCTACTGTACTTCCTGCTGACATGGTTCTTTTATATTTGCTGTAGATGAGCTGAAATGAGGATTTTGATTATATAAATACAGTCCACTATCTCAGACCTGTGAAACACTTTTAAAACATGTACATTCTGATAGATGTAGAGACTGGATGCAGTGCAACGACAAAACTAAATAAGTTATTAGTAAGTGTTTACACACACACACACACACACACACTTTCACCCTCCTCTCACTTCCTGCACAGCTTGTGCAGGCTCCCAGCTGACTCATAGCTCTTTATTATACACCAGCTGTGCGTATGTGCGTGTGCCTGTGGTAACATGGCATTTGGCACAGGGCATGAACTTCTATCACTAGGTTTACCTTGTTTTTGGTGTGAGTGGGCGTTTGCTTTTCAGTCTACGGATACAAGCTGCAGATAAAGCAGATAAAGCAGACTGCAAGCAAACACATAAGAACATAAATATGAATGCAGTGAATGACATTAATTAACTTTTCATCAGTGAGCATTAACTTAAAGACATTCCCAAGGGCAGTGTGTTTATTTCTTCTTATACACTAGCTGCTTCATGCTGTTTAGTGCTACAAGTCCCTTATAGAGCAAAACACACTCACATATTTACTTATTTATTCATATCTAGAGTAAGGAGATTTGAGGTAGAGTAACCAGAGTGCCCAAAGCAAACCCATGCGGTCATGGTACACAGGACTCATTTTGCTGTGTAGCACCCACACTACCAGCTGTACCATTGCACCCCCCTCACACATCACACCTGTCAGACCGATGTCTTTCATGCAATAACTATAAGTTTATATATACCTCATATACACAAGTGAGTCACATTATTATGGAGGAAGTCACGTCTCATGAGCTGGCTTGGTGGGTAAAAAAGATGTACAGACACAGGGTATGAATCCATCCTTGCAGATGTCTGCCCTGGGGCGGATGGGATCTTCCAGCAACACGATGCAACATGTCTCACGGCTAGAAATCTCCGACATTGGTTGGAAGAGCATGACCAAGACTTACAACTACAACTTTAGGTGGTAAATGATTCTCAGCACTGCAGTGACACTGACATGGTGGTGGTGTGTTAGTGTGTGTTGTGCTGGTATGAGTGGATCAGACACAGCAGCGCTGCTGGAGTTTTTAAATACCGTGTCCACTCACTGCCCACTCTATTAGACACTCCTACCTAGTTGGTCCACCTTGTAGATGTAAAGTCAGAGACGATCGCTCATCTATTGCTGCTGTTTGAGTTGGTCATCTTCTAGACCTTCATCAGTGGTCACAGGACACTGCCCACGGGGTGCTGTTGTCTGGATATTTTTGGTTGGTGGACTATTCCAGCAGTGACCGTAAGGTGTTTAAAAACTCCATCAACGCTGCTGTGTCTTATTCACTCATACCAGCACAACACACACTAACACACCACCACCATGTCAGTGTCACTGCATTGCTGCTCTGTAGTGGTTCTGTGGGGATCCTGACCATTGAAGAACAGAATGAAAGCAGGCTAAAAAAGTATGTAGAAAAACAGATGGACTACCGTCAGAAATTGTAGAAAAACAAAGTGCTCCTATAGGGTAAGTGGAGCTGATAAAATGGACAGTGAGTGTAGAAACAAGGTGGTTTTAATGTTATGGCTGTTCAGTGTATATTGTTGCCACAACTAGATATCCTCCACCACAACCTAGCTCATTCTGCACTATTGACTTTTTGCTCTTTCCCGTATGGACCATGTTGCCAGGCTAACAGCTATGTTTATCAGTGGGTCATTAGATTAGACCCTGTTCCAATCAAGTTATTTTCGAATAATTTAGGATTCCTTTAATGAACAGAATTACAGTGAAAGTCCCATTGTGTTCAGGGTTAAATGTTCAGCTTTGTGGCTGTGTTGCAATAGTCTGCTGTAATCCTCATTACTTTACAAGGAAAGCTGCCAAGTATTTTTGGGTCTCGTGCTACTCAGGATGATGCAATGGCTGTTGTGCAGTTGCTGTGCTGATATGATTATTTTTGTACATCTCTGACAGCCTACTTTAATAGGAAAACCAATTTTTTGCAGCACTGTGTTTTGTTCTGTGATGCATGTGTTGTGAATGATGCATAACAGTAAGAGTAACACATCTTTACTGAGTCCTTAGCTCACAAATGTGAGCTACAGAAAAGTATGTTTTTGTCATTAATAAATCTGTTTTAACAAAACTATAGGTGGACAAAAGCCTTAAAATAACACAAATTAATTTATTTAAAAAAATAAAGCTACTTATAAAGTCGTTAAATTGCCGCTCAGGTGGTGCAGCGGTAAAAACACACGCTAGCACACCAGAGCTGGGATCTTTTTGCAGAACCAGCTTTTTTTGAAAGTTTGCTGATCTACACTTTAACAAGGACACAAGTATTTAAAGATTAAGGAGAGGCAAGCATGAGGAGAGGAGAATTTAACTTCTATATGTCATGCCTGCTTGATATGAAATCCCACAGTCACACACTGGTTCTTTGTGAAAGATTGAGTACCAGTCACCCAGAGCATCATGACTTTGGTTTTTATTTCTGTGCAGCCTTACACAATCCAGTGCACAATTTCTTGCCTGCTGTAGTGGTATAAAGCACAGTGCTGTTGGAATCAGAAGCAGCAGAAAGTTGAGGTCTGGATTGATTGATTCAAGAGGCTTTGTTATCATTTCAGTTATAAACAAGTACATACTGAAACCAAACAACACTCCTCCAGGACCAGGGTGCACCAATGAACATGAGCAAACAAAACAACAAAAACAGTACAAAGCTACATTAGTGCGTGCTGTAGTGTTCGGTGGAAGTGGAATAATGGCCTGGGGTGGTTGTTGAAGATAAGATGTTAATGTTTCGTCATACACTCCGCAACAAATGAAAAGAGTTTATATCAGCTGCTTCAAATGCTTAATGTTTTACTTCAATTGAAACTTCATAGCTGTCCCCCAGCAACCAAACAAGGAATGGACGTCCATTAATCCATTAAACCAAATGTGCATTAGCATTTGCCTACTTGACAGATAGTAGCTCTGCGCTAATGCAAGTAAATGGCTTTTTTATTGAAGATTTCCTAGTAATTCGCTGCTACATTAAGAGTGCATGAGCTCTGATTGAACTGTTGGCATGATGGATTAGTGTCTGAGGACAACGAGTCCTGGGTTTAATTGGAGACTCTTTGGATCCTCCTCATAGCAAGGAAACAGTGTTCTATTTAGTGTTCATCAAATTAATTTCTACATTATAGGCATAACATTAAAATCACCTCCTTGTTTTTACACACATTGTCCATTTTATCAGCTCCACTTACCATATAGAAACACTTTGTAATTCTACAATTACTGACTGTAGTCCATCTGTTTTTCTGCATATCTTTTTAGCTCCCTTTCACCCTGTTCTTCAATGGTCAGGACCCCCACAGGACCACTACAGAGCAGGTATTATTTGGGTGGTGGATCATTCTCAGCACTGCAGTGACACTGACATGGTGGTGGTGTGTTAGTGTGTGTTGTGCTGGTATGAGTGGATCAGACACAGCAATGCTGCTGGAGTTTTTAAACACTTCACTGTCACTTCTGGACTGAGGTAGGAGTGTGTAATAGAGTGGACAGTGAGTGGACATGGTATTTAAAAACTCCAGCAGCGCTGCTGTGTCTGATCCACTCATACCAGCACAACACACACTAACACACCACCACCATGTCATTGTCACTGCAGTGCTGAAAATTATCTACCTTCATTTAATTTATAAAATTTAATTTAATAAAGACTGTCAGTAGGTATTATTGTATATACTGTGTAGCCAAATATATGTGTACACCAGTGGCGGCTGCTGGTCTTTCAAAGAGGGGAAGCTCATTGTCGGCTTACATCATAAAATTTGTCAATTTATTTACACATAAATTCTGCCATCTGTTCCTTTTACAAGAAAATGGCCTGAAATGGGTTACAGCAGTTTGTCTTTCGACTTCACTCGCAAAATCCGCGATGGGACTGAAGCTCCCAGTGATTAAGTGACTAATGAAGTGTATTGCTTTGGCAATACGAATGTCCTTATTTGTCATGCCAATAAAGCTTCTTTTGAGTTTGAGTTTAAGAAGAGACGGTGTAGCGCTCAAACGAGCTGTCAATCAAAACGGGATTCAGCCTTTCCACTGATCCTCCAATCATCTTGCAGAAGCTCAGCGTCCACACCCGCCCACAGCCCCATTCAACCCTAGAGACGCTCAGCGTCCGCGGGCGGGACAAAATCGAGGCATTCATCCAATGACCGGCGAGTTTCGGAGCATAAAAAAAAAACTCAACGCAGTCCCATAGAAGTAAAGAGACGCTCACCTTCTGCGGGCAAATGCATTGACGCTACTGGAATGTATGAGTTAAGTTAAGAAAATCGAGTCGATTTGTGATAAGTAGCTGATTCTGAACGAACTCGTCTTCGAGATGAACGTGTTCTAACGCATTTGTAGTCAATGAAATGTTAACACAACTGTACATATTTGACCATTTAATTTTGGACATTTTAGGGGAAGCTGAGCTTCCCTTGCAGTCTTAGAGAAATCGCCACTGGTGTACACACACAAATATACAAATACAGTGCCTTGCAAAAGTATTCGGCCCCCTTGAACTTTTCAACCTTTTGCCACATTTCAGGCTTCAAACATAACGATATGAAATTGTAATTTTTTGTGAAGAATCAACAACAAGTGGGACACAATCGTGAAGTGGAACGAAATTTATTGGATATTTTAAACTTTTTTTAGAAATAAAAAACTGAAAAGTGGGGCGTGCAATATTATTCAGCCCCCTTGCGTTAATACTTTGTAGCGCCACCTTTTGCTGCGATTACAGCTGCAAGTCGCTTGGGGTATATGTCTATCAGTTTTGCACATCGAGAGACAGAAATTTTTGCCCATTCTTCCTTGCAAAACAGCTCGAGCTCAGTGAGGTTGGATGGAGAGCGTTTGTGAACAGCAGTTTTCAGCTCTTTCCACAGATTCTCGATGGGATTCAGGTCTGGACTTTGACTTGGCCATTCTAACACCTGGATACATTTATTTGTGAACCATTCCATTGTAGATTTTGCTTTATGTTTTGGTTCATTGTCTTGTTGGAAGATAAATCTCCGTCCCAGTCTCAGGTCTTTTGCAGACTGCAACAGGTTTTCTTCCAGAATGGTCCTGTATTTGGCTCCATCCATCTTCCCATCAATTTTAACCATCTTCCCTGTCCCTGCTGAAGAAAAGCAGGCCCAAACCATGATGCTGCCACCACCATGTTTGACAGTGGGGATGGTGTGCTCAGGGTGATGAGCTGTGTTGCTTTTACGCCAAACATAACGTTTTGCATTGTGGCCAAAAAGTTTGATTTTGGTTTCATCTGACCAGAGCACCTTCTTCCACATGTTTGGTGTGTCTCCCAGGTGACTTTTTATGGATATCTTTGAGAAATGGCTTTCTTCTTGCCACTCTTCCATAAAGGCCAGATTTGTGCAGTGTACGACTGATTGTTGTCCTATGGACAGAGTCTCCCACCTCAGCTGTAGATCTCTGCAGTTCATTCAGAGTGATCATGGGCCTCTTGGCTGCATCTCTGATCAGTCTTCTCCTTGTTTGAGCTGAAAGTTTAGAGGGACGGCCGGGTCTTGGTAGATTTGCAGTGGTCTGATACTCCTTCCATTTCAATATGATCGCTTGCACAGTGCTCCTTGAGATGTTTAAAGCTTGGGAAATCTTTTTGTATCTAAATCCGGCTTTAAACTTCTCCACAACAGTATCTCGGACCTGCCTGGTGTGTTCCTTGGTCTTCATGATGCTCTCTGCGCTTTAAACAGAACTCTGAGACTATCACAGAGCAGGTGCATTTATACGGAGACTTGATTACACACAGGTGGATTCTATTTATCACCATCAGTCATTTAGGTCAACATTGGATCATTCAGAGATCCTCACTGAACTTCTGGAGTGAGTTTGCTGCACTGAAAGTAAAGGGGCCGAATAATATTGCACGCCCCACTTTTTAGTTTTTTATTTCTAAAAAAAGTTTAAAATATCCAATAAATTTCGTTCCACTTCACGATTGTGTCCCACTTGTTGTTGATTCTTCACAAAAAATTACAATTTCATATCGTTATGTTTGAAGCCTGAAATGTGGCAAAAGGTTGAAAAGTTCAAGGGGGCCGAATACTTTTGCAAGGCACTGTATACACACACATTGCTAACAAGCGTTTATCAGCTAAATACCATTAATCATATGTTTCCATATGCTTGACAATAAACAACCTTGCATCAAATGCAACTGTTTTCAAGACGGTTGATGGTTTAGGACTTGCGCTGAAGAATCTGGTGGTTATTATTCTTCTTTATTGTTCGTTTCACTTTCTGGACGGCACGGTGGCTAAGTGGGTAGCACTGTCGCCTCACAGCAAGAAGGTCCTGAGTTTGATCTCCAGGTGGGGCGGTCCGGGTCCTTTCTGTGCGGAGTTTGCATGTTCTCCCCGTGTCTGCGTGGGTTTCCTCCGGGTTCTCCGGTGTCCACCCACAGTCCAAAAACATGCAGCCAGGCTAATTGGAGACACTGAATTGTCGTATAGGTACCTAGCCACTAGGATGCATAAACCAGTGCATTGTAGTGCCGGTCCCAAGACCGGACAAATAGGGAGGGTTGTGTCAGGAAGGGCATCCGGCGTAAAAACTGTGCCAAATCAATAATGCGGATCACGATCCGCCGGCGACCCCTAACGGGAGCAGCCGAGGAAATTTATATTGTTCGTTTCACTTTCTGAAATGCACAAGTTCGACTGTCTCAGACCACTATACAACCACCATCATGTTTGACAGGTGTTGTTGGGAATAAACAACCAAACTTTTCTTTTCCAAAAATGCTTTTGGCCATTGCGACCAAATAACTCAATCTTGTTCAATCAATGTTCCTTCAAAGGGTTTTTTTTTGTTGTTGTTGATCATCATTGTTGATTTTGCAACTGTGCCCATTGTGATATAAAGCTACACTGGTATTTTTACACCAGTATTGATGTGAAACTGTATTCATAACTTCTAAATCAGGGCAAACTTCTTTTGGTATGAATTTGGTATGAATTATTCATTTTTGTGTGGATAAAGACATTTTTGTTTTACTTATTCAGACAGAAAGACCACAGATATAACTAAAATCCAAGACTGCCCTAACAAATACTACATGGCCAAAGATATGTGGACACTCCTTGTATTATTGAGTTCAGATGTTTCAGCCAGACTGTTTGCTAAGAGGTGTATAAAATTAATTACATAAAACAAATTATATGCTTACAATATTGTGGCACCAGTTTGGGAAATGCCCTTTGCTGTTCAACTTTGACAATGTCAACAAGGTATGAAAAGAAATAGTATGCCAAGTTTGGTGTAAATAAACTCCAGTGGCCTGCACAGAGCCCTAACATTAACTTCACTGAATTCCTCATGTATGTATTAAAACATTGATTGTCCAACAACAGTGCTTGACCTCACAATGATCTTTTGACTGAATGGGTACAAGTTTTTGGATTGAGGAAAGTCAATGCTTGTTTAGTACATTAAAATGTGTCAAAATGCCTGGGCATGTCAGATGTTCGTTACAGATGTGCTGGATATTTGCTTTGTTTGACTAACAAAGCTCAGAAATTCTCAACTGGAAATTCCCTCAAGGAAACTCAAAATTGCCTCCTTCTAATCCAAGTTAGGTGTGTGATATTACATCAACATTTTTGCTTACATTTTGCTTGTCTATATTTAAGTCATACCAATACTGTTGGAAAGTGTGGTTTTGCCTTTTCCCCTAGGTGCCTTGTTTCTCTTCTCCTTAACCCTAAGCGTAGCTACCTGAAACCCATCCTGACCCACAGTGGCCCTCCACTCACTACCACCTTACCGGCCTGCTGTGGACCCCTGGCACACTGCCTCACTAGCCCTCAGGCCTATGAGGTAAGGAACACACTAACAGTGTAAATTCCCAGTTGACACCTCATCATCTGGTGTGTGTGTTTGTTTGTGTGTGTTTGTTTGTGTGTGTATGTGCTCACACTAAATGTGTACACAGCTGTCTAACAGTAATTTGTGATTAAACCGAAAAGCAAAAAAAAAACAAAAAAAAAAACCCAGTTAATTATAAAGGCTAAAATAAACTATGCATACATTTTACTAACAAAGTCATTTAGAAATGTGTGTGTGTTATTTTTTTTCAGCACATGGCTGCTAACAACTGATTTTTGAAAAATGTAGTTCTATGCAATATGCTGTATCCCACTATAGTGCAAAATTAGGGGGGGAAAAGTCACTGTAACTCTTAAACAATGTTTTTACAAAGTATTTATTATGATTGAATAATTGTACTTGAGTGCATGACTAATGATGTATAAAACCATCACTGCAGGGGCTGTGCTGCATTCGGTCATTACATACACCAATTAGGCATAACATTATGACCACCTTTTTGTTTCTACACTCACTGTCCATTTAATCAGCTCCACTTACCATATAGAAGCACTTTGTAGTTCTACAATTATTAAATGTAGTCCATCTATTTCTCTACATACCTTTTTACCTGCTTTCACCCTGTTCTTCAATGGTCAGGACCCTTACATGACCACCACAGAGCAGGTATTATTTGGGTGGTGGATCATTCTCAGCACTAAAGTGACACTGACATGGTGGTGGTGTGTTGGTGTGTGTTGTGCTGGTATGAGTGGATCAGACACAGCAGCGCTGATGGAGTTTTTAAACACCTCACTGTCACTGCTGGACTGAGAATAGTCCACAAACCAAAAATATCCAGCCAACAGTGCCCCATGGGCAGCGTCCTGTGACCACTGATGAAAGTCTAGAAGATGACCAACTCAAACAGCAGCAATAGATGAGTGATCGTCTCTGACTTTACATCTACAAGATGGACCAACTAGGTAGGAGTGTCTAATAGAGTGGACAGTGAGTGGACACAGTATTTAAAAACTCCAGCAGTGCTGCTGTGTCTGATCCACTCATACCAGCACAACACACACTAACACACCACCACCATGTCAGTGTCACTGCAGTGCTGAGAATGATCCACCACCTAAATAATACCTGCCCTGTGGTGGTCCTGTGGTGGTTCTGACCATTGAAGAACAGGGTGAAAGCAGGTTAAAAAAGTATGTGGAGAAATAGATGGACTACAGTCAGTAATTGTAGAACTACAAAGTGCTTCTATATGGTAAGAGGAGCTAATAATATGGACAGTGAGTGTAGAAACAAGGAGGTGGTTTTAATGTTATGGCTGATCAGTGTAAGTCAAGATTTTGCTTAGGCCACTAAAAACTTCATTCTGTTAATTTTTAGCCATTCAGGGTTGGACGTTTTTTTGTTTTTGTGTTTTTTTTTTAATTATTATTACCCTTCTGCATAATCAGTTATACCTCATCTTCAGCACATCTGGCCTTACAGTCGTCCTAAAAATGTACTGGTAAAGTGGAATTTACTGTTCCCTCCATAACCTCATGCAGCAGACAACACACTATTACAGTCTTGCCACTGACCCACAACTGCTCAGTTCATTAAACCATCTACCAACTTTCCATGTGCCTGGACTGATGTTTGGGTCACAAACATCAGTCTCAGCAGTATACTCTGGATTCTTGAGGGGTTGAGTTTGCGCCACAGTGATTTTTCATGCCTTGTTAGTTCTTTCCAGTTATTCAAATCTCATTTAGTTTGAGAGCCACGGAAGCTGATACTTATGATCATACTTGTGGGACCCAAATCAAATCCTTGATTTTATTATGATTGGTGGTGAGTGTAACTGTTTGGCAAACGTGTCATCACATTTAATGCCTAGACTAACAGAGGGAAAACATCTTTAGGGAGAAGATGTTTAGAATTTGTTGTTTGGTCAGCTTCAGGAGCTGAATTTGTGGTAAAATAAATAGTTAATTCAAAGTGTAGATTAAAAAATATAGACTAAATAGGAGGCATGGTGGTGTGAATATTATTGTGGTTTTGTTAGTATACCCAGACAATTCTACCCAAAATACACTATTCAACTTCACACTTTTTGCGGGCAGCAAGAAGATCCTAGGTTCGATCCCCAGGTGGGGCAGTCCGGGTCCTTTCTGTATGGAGTTTGCATGCTCTCCCCGTGTCTGTATGGGTTTCCTCCGGATGCTCCAGTTTGCTCCCACAGTCCAAAGACGTGCCAGTGAGGTGAGGAGATACTAAATTGTCCATGACTGTGTTCGATATAACCTTGTGAACTGATGTAATGAGTAACTACCGTTCCTGTCATGAATGTAACCAAAGTGTAAAACATGACATTAAAATCCTAATAAACAAACAATCCATATGCCGATTATCCATATTATCAGTATTTCCATATTAGGCAGTATACTCTGGATTCTTGATGGGGTTGGGTTTGCTTCACAGTGAATTTTCATGCTGTTACTGGTTACTTCTAGTCAGTTATTCAAACTTTGTTTAGTTTGAGAGCCACTGAAGCTGTGACTTAAACCCAGTCCTTGATTTTATTATGATTGGTGGTGAGTGTAACTGGTTGGCCAACTTGTCATCACATTTAATGCCTAGACTAACAGAGGGCAAAAATCTTTAGGGAGCAGATGTTTTAAATTTAGTTAGAATATCTCTGATCTAGAAAATTGTATCCATTCAGTGGGTGATTTGGAGGCCTCAGGAGCTGAATTTGTGGTAAAATAGATAGTTAATTAAAAGTGTAGATTAAAAAATATATAGACTGAACAGAGGGCATGGTGTTGTGAATATTACTGTGGTTTTGTTAATATACCCAGACAATTTTACCAAAAATACAACCAGAAACAGGTTGATGATTAAAATGCAGACTGACTCTTTATGCCAGGGTACTGTAATGGTGAGGTTTACAAATTATAAGCAGAAGCCAAGTCAGTTTAGCAGTTTATGCCAGTAACAAAGAGGACTTGTTAGATATTTGAATAAGAAAGTAGGACGTTCGGAACAATGATAAAATATACAGTCACAGCTATTCACCTTATTCAAATGTAGCTGTCCCTCTGCCAGTAGTTATGTGTAGTTCACCTCAGTGCTGTTCATTTGCACTGATGTGTAGATAGTATGGTCGCTACAAAAACATAGTAGAATTCAGGAAATTATTATACTACTTCATTATTTTACCCAATTTAGTTTTATTTTCTTAAAGCTAATTCTTACCTACCTATTCTGTTCCTCTATCACACCTCTATAAAAATAATGTAACTTAATGTACTAAAAGAACGACATAGAAACACTAAACCTCTCTTAATTATTACTGCTCATTTGTTCACTCCACTAATTAAAAAGCACCATGGACCATTAAAGGGACCATGGAACCATAGAATGCATTAACAGGTTTCCCATACATCCTTATGTGAAAAAATACCTTGAAACTCAACGCCTTTTAAACTCAACGCCACTCCCCGAACCAATTGACATTGAGTTTCAAGGTACCACTGTACACTTTGCTATTATGGGTAAATAGTTGTAGGTGGGTAAAAATAACAATTATATTCATTTTAAATCCAATCTACAACACTAAGTCAAGGGGGTTGAATACTTTCTGAATCCACTGTTTGTAGAGAAAATAAAACTATTTAAATTTTCTTTATTTGTTATGTTAGATTTTATGTGAAAACCAAAGGCATTGTACAAAATATTAGCAGAATGGCAAAAAAGTGTAGCTAAAAATACTGTCAGTAAATAAATATTTATTTATTAGGATTTTAACATCATGTTTTACACTTTGGTTACATACGTGACAGAAACGGTAGTTACTTGTTACACAGGGCTCATTAGTTCACAAGTTTAATGTTGCACACAGTCATAGACAATTTAGTATCTCCAGTTTACCTCACTTGCACGTCTTTGGACTGTGGGAGGAAACCGGAGCTCCCGGAGGAAATCCACGCAGACACAGGGAGAACATGCAAACTCCACATAGAAAGGACCTGGACTTCCCCACCTGGGGATTGAACCCAGGACCTTGCTGTGAGGCAATTGTGCTACCCACCGAGTCACCGTGCCGCCCCAGTAAATAAATAACATAGCATATCATCACTTCTGTCTGATGTTGACTCCTCAAGTTGTAAAAAATTATAGCAATCACTCAGTTGCTGCTAAAGCTGATTTGATGTACTTTGGGGTCAAAAAGCTGATCAGTGTTTTGTGGTCACCCATTTTCTCTGTGTGTGGTACACTTGGTACCCTGACTAGACTAGAGAGAGAACCGAATTCAGCGAGAGTAATTATTATAATTACTAATTTTGCATATTTGGCAATTGTCCAAATGCCTTTTTCATCATCACACTGCACGCAAATTTGTAAAGGAAATAAGTGGCTCGAGGTCGGTGAACCTTAACGTTCTTAGTTTAACTGATGTTAATGGTGCCATAAATGTATTTTGAAAGGGTTGCAATAAAGGCACAAAAGAGCTGAGCTTTAAACCAGGCTTGGACTAAAATAAGATGTGCTGTGTTCTCTGCTGTACAATAGAGGCTTTAAGTGATGGTACTCCCAATGACTAGTCACCCTGCAAGCCAAGTCCGTTCCAATGTCTCGAACCCAGAGAACGCTACTATTCACTGCTCACTCACAGCCTGATTCAGTCTATTCATCTCAGTGCTGATACTGTAGTGAGGAGATTTTGCTGATTTTTACAAATGCCTCTTAGTCCTCCATTGTGTTTCTGAGGCACAATGAGACAAATGTCTTGCAGGGCAATGTCCCCCTCCCCTCTTTATTGTGGTAGATGACCTAACTCTGTGGAACAAAAGCAGAGTCAGAATATGTCATCTGCACTGCTGCAACCCTTTTTTTTTTTTATACTGATTCGACCCTTCACCGCTGACTGAGGACGCCTCTCAACTGACATATGCCCCCTCCGGCATGCACAGTCAGCACAGACTGCATTTTTCACCTGCACGAGTCGAGTTCATACACCGACGGCCTACTGTGTACGGAGGGCCACACCCCCATCAGCATTATTCCTCAGCCCTGTGCAGGCGCAGGGGCCGCAGTCGCACCAGTTACTAGGACCTATGATCCGACTTACCCCTAACCCTGAACAACAGCCAATCGTTGTTCATGCTGCCGCCCAACCCAGTCGGAAGGCAGAGCTGAGATTCGACACGATGTATTAGAAACCCTAACTCTGGTGCGCTAGCGTACTTTACCGCTGCGCCACCTGAGCGGCCACTGCTACAACCATGAACATGTCGTGATGTAGCATCACTCTAAGCTTTGTGGGTCAATTATGAATAAGAACATCATAAGAATTTTCAGATTATTTTTTTAAATGTTTACTAAAATGATTCTGTATCAAGAATCTATTCAATATATTTAAAACTATTTAATATATTGAATATTAAATATACAGGTACAGTCATTTATTCCATCCAATTTTTCTCCCCTAATCTAATTGTGTCCAATGACCCTGATTGCATTATGCCTCCCCTACCCATGCTAACCTCCACTGCTGACTGAGGAGAGCCGCAACTGACACACGCCCCCTCCGACATGAGTTGAGGTGAGTTCATATGCGGATCAGCTTTTGTGTACGGAGAGACACACCCTGATCAACGCATTATCCCTCGACTCGGCGCAATCAATCAGCCAGCAGATGCCATAATTGCCTTAGTTATGAGGAATTGCCGTCTGGCTCCCACCCTGTATGAACAACAGCCAATTGTTGTTCATGTAGCCGCCCAGCCTGGCAGGTGGCAGAGCTAAGATTCTAAATGACAAGTTCGAAATGTCATGTGATCCACTCATACCAGCACAACACACACTAACACTAACACTGCTCTGTGGTGGTCATGTGGGGGTCCTGACCATTGAAAAACAGGGTGAAGGCAGGCTAAAACAGTATGTAGAGAAACAGATGGACTACAGTCAGTAATTGTAGAACTACAAAGTGCTTCTATATGGTAAGTGGAGCTGATAAAACGAACAGTGAATGTAGAAACAAGGAGGTGGTTTTAATGTTTTGGCTGATCGGTGTAATTTAAACTGTTGCTTTTATCTGTACATTTTTTTTGTATGTATTATTCTCGCAATCTGGTCGTTTCCAGTTAGCGTATTGTATTGTCCACATCTGCGTATCTGAATCAGAGAGTCACACACCGATCTCTATTATCCCACCTATGGCCTCCCTCCCTCTTAACAGCCAATCATCTTCTTTGTAGGCGCCCAGCCAGCCATAAGCAGAGATTACCATAATATGTTAGACCTTAGCGCCACCCAAGCACACAAGTTTTTGTAAATAGATTAATAAAAAGGATTAACTTAATGAAGTGGCCTGTGTAAACTTACTCTGTCATTGTGCTTTACATTGTTCCTCATGATCCTCTGTTCCAGGCTTGCGAGTTTGTGTTTAACACTCTGTGTGTGTGTGTGTCCCATTCCCCACTTGTCCTTTTGCTGTGCAGAACAGTGAGCAGCTACCAGACACGGATTCTGACCTCATTCTAACTGACGGAGACCTGTCACTGACCTACGGCGACACCGCCATCACAGTCAACGGTGCATCAGCTTCAACTGGCTCGAAGAGCACCAAACGCAATGGCAGCACATCCGAAGAGGCGCTGGAGCGCGAGCTGGACTCACGGGAGCAGGAGCTGCTGAGCCGGGGCACACGGCTGGTTTTCCCAATGGAGGATCATCCCTGAGATCACCCGCTGTAGCTGTATAATCCGTCCATATTAGACCTGAGCCTTCTCACCCTGCACATTCTCTCTGTCACTCTGACGCTTTACTCCATCCAGGTCATTAAGAAACTGAGTCAAAAGAAGAGGAAGATGGAGAGGTTCTGAGAGATTCTGATGATGAAGTTGGAGCATTCTCATTCTTATGTTCACTGAACTGCATAAATTGCAGAATCCTGGGTAACCTAGAGCTGCCTAGTGAATACATGCTGTGATCATTGCTTTCACTTTTTCTTGTTTTGTTTTGGTAGACGGTAGGAAACCCATTTGTGGAAAGTGTTCAACAGTCTGGGGCATCTGAGGTTTGGTAATGTGGTTTGGTTGACGCACAGATGTTGGGAGACATGCAAAAATGTGAATAATGATAACCACATTTGCAAAAGAAAAAGTTAGTGAACCCTTCGGAATGTGTTCGGATTTTTTCAAATAGGCAAATAAGCTACTTAAACTTATAACACACAGTTGGGATTTAATGTCTTTATTGAACACGTTCATCCATCATTTACAGGCCAGGCTTTAAAAAAATTTCATAACGTTTAGAAGATAATAATGTTCCTTCCGCAGTCACAATATTTTTCTGGGTTTATTTTAAAGTGGATTTAAAACTGATTGATTAAAACGGTTCTTTTCAGCCTTGCATCCTGTGCTTTTGGTGTAAACTTTGCAGAATACTCACTTCTAAAGAGAATAGTAACAGTATTACATTCATTTCATTTGTAGACAGGTTGTGTTAATACACCTTGCTGAATAGCTTCTAATGTTGTTCTGCATTGAATAAGGAATTAAATTGCAATTAAAATAAGATCTCTACAACAAAACTAACACAATATATGGGCAAAAGTATGTACATTATGTATAAAATTCAGGAGGCATGAAGGGCCAGAGTTTGCATGTTCTGCATGTGTCCTCCAGTTGCTCTGATTTCCTCACACAAGTCCAAAGACATGCAGTCAGGCCAACCCGAGCTACAAAAAAAATCCCCCAATGTGTGAATGTGTGTTTGTGTCTGCTCTGTGATGGCCTGGCGACCTGTCTGAGGCCCAGTGAATCAGACCCACTGTGACCCTGACCAGGATAAAGCTCTGGTTAAACAGACAATGAATAAATAAATGAACTGAAATGAAGAAAAAGACTAAATAGGTGTATTTACACTAGTTGTGTAAGAATCATTTACATAAGTGTTTATGTAAATTTCAGTTGTTCAGACATTCAAACCACAGTGGAAACACACGGCTAATGTACACATTTCTGAATACAATCTGCTTTGTTTGAAAGAATTCACTTACACGAGCGACGTCTGCACTTTACGATATTAAACGTTGCCTGTATCATTACTGCTTTACATACTGAGTGTCTGATTCGTGCTATAAAGCCAGACAGGAGCAGTGTATCATCAGTCCAATTTTCTATTTCATTTGCATTAAGTGAACTTGAGATGATAACAGTAGGCTTTGGATGCACACATCTGTGTTGTGTGCAACAGCTTTCATAATGACTCAGTACTTTCACTATCTCTGTCCTTACTCAACCTGAGCACCGATTGACTCACTGCATTCATGTAATGACTCAAACACAGCAAATTTCATGAAACTGGTTTTTATGATACCCAGTATGTACTGTTATTTAACAGTGCTAACAACCATGTTTAGCCATATTATGTAAAATAAAGTATCTAATGGAGAAGAGTAATGAAACACAAAGATTCAGTGCTCAGTTGAGCTCCGTGTTCTATTATGTATGTCATTAAAGTGAGTAGAAATCAAAAGCACTGACACCTCTGGACATTATAATACACTTCTCATATTTTTTTATATATATTTTATGCATTTTTCTCCCATTTTCTCCCAATTTAGTGTAGCCAATTTGTCTTCCGCTGCTGGGGATCCCCGATTTTTTTGCAGTTAAGGAGGGTATATTGCTGCTCACGCCTCTTCTGACTCGTGCTCAGCCCTTAACGGAAACCTTTTTCACACATTCACTCTGCACAGGCGCCTCTATCCGCCAATCAGGGTCTTTACACAGCTTTGAAGACCCAACCCAAATATTCCGGGCATCCCTCCCTGCAGGCACTGCCAATTATGCCCACTAGATGGCGCCCAGCCAACTGGTGGCAACGCCGAGTTTCAAATTGAGGAGTTTAGAATCTCAGCGCTGGTGTGCTAGCAGAATATCCCGGTGTGCTAGCAGAATATCCCGCTGCGCCACCTGGGCGCCCCTTCTTATATTTTTAAAGCCAGTCATTATAAACAAGGCCAGTACATAAAGAGAGCTTGAGGGCTGCTTATCATATCTATCAGACAACATCCCCATTAACATGTAGCTGTAAACTAATTCATGCTGATGCACCAAAAACACACCATGATTGAATGTTGTCTTCTTGGTCATCACTGGGTTTCCTGTTTACTTGTCCAGCATTGTTTACTTTCTGGCTGATGCTGAATGAGTGTCAGTTTCTCAGAACTGGTAAAGCTGTTTGAGATTGTATGTCTGATGTAGTTCCATGTAATTCAGTTTCTCAACTACAGAGCAGCAACTGTACATCAGTGTGGGCATTAATCCTGCCAACAGTGGGGAAAAACTGTTGTTTAGCACACACATTATTGACATTAAACCATTTAGAAATTAGCAGAGCAATTGAAACATTTGTTCTGAGAGAGTTGAGAAAGTTTCAGCCGTGCTAATGCCACAGTCATGTGTATCTGTGAGTCCAAATGGTGTCACGTTTAGGAATTTAATGCTGAATTCATCCAGCAACGCTGACCCCACCTTAGTTATACATTCCCTCATCTCTCACACAGATTTGACAAAAATGTGTGGTCTACAGATTAGTCTCTGATTTGTTTAAAAGATTGGACAGCACTGATTATCACTCCATCCCTAGTAGGTCCCACCAGAACTTGCAGCTTGTTTGTGATTGTTGGAGACTAAAATGCTTGCTTTTGCATTCATTATTTAATTAGTTGCTGTATTAGAATTTTTTGGGGGGTGATGGACCAGGATAATTCAGTTATACAGAAACTCTGATCTGGTGATGGATTCTTTACGTGTTCACTTAGTACACTGAGTAGCTGAGTTAATGCTTCTTGGTGGGAAAATAAATCTCTATCATCAAGTAACTTTTGCACACCATGCAGCATCGTAGTGGGCAAAAGTTACTTGATGATAGAGATTTATTTTCCCACCAAGAAGCATTAACTCAGCTACTCTGAACAATATTGTACTAAGTATAGTGTACTATGTCATAAGAAACATTCAAAAAACAATCTGTCCTTATAGTGATCTTTTTGGTATTGGCCATAATTTAGCTGCATGCTTACAATAATTGCAGAAGCATTTACAGGCATGCATGAATTTTCTTAAAATATTGCAAAAATTGCTTACATTTGTAAACATTACCTCCCAACAGTCTATGACTGTCAATCTTTAAATGAAGGATTATAGTAAAGTATTACAAATTTGTTTTCAGTTTAATGACAATTATAAACAGATTATCATGTGTATTATATATTTTACTTTCATATGACTATAAAGCTGAAATCACCAAACCTGACAAAGTATTGACTTTCTTTTAATATTGAGTTAAACTGAAAGCCTGGTTTCAGGCTGTGAGGAGATGCATTGCTTTTACAAGCTGTTTAGTTTCCTCTAATTCATTTCTAGTCCCATGTATTAGATTGTTTTTGTTTTCTCAGGCTTGTCCATCATTTTATTTGAATTTTTAAAGCACCTTCAATTAAAATGTTAGAATTGTTTCAGAATGAATGAAGAGATTTCATAATTGTTTTTGTTTAATCTCATTGTTTATGCATATTTTATTTCTTTCTAGTCCGACAATTTGCTCATTGTTTTTTGTAAGTAATGTGGAGTAACAGCTGCTTAGCCAGTGGACATGGTTGTCTATTTGTATTAGAAAAAGTGGGTTTTCCATGACATCAGTAGAATGTTTAAATGATTTGTCTGTGTAATTGTTTTTTTATATTAACTCCGTGTTTATTAATGTTGGTTTTTATTAGACAGCATGGTAAATTGCAGAAACCATGAGGTCCTAAAGTTCACCCAAATTTAACCAAAATGCTGGTTGGCTGCCCACCCAACACCAAATAAAATGAAATTTTAGGATCATATCTTATCTATGTTATATTCTCAATTAAAATTCTGAACATAATTTTGTTTAGTGGGCGCCTGTGTGTTGCAGGGTAATAACAGGCAAAATGTGACTGCACTTACCTAATCAAAAAACAAACAGAGCAGTGAGGATACTGTGATAATTACAATCAAATCCAGAATTATTGGCAACTTTGGTAAAGATCGTGGAAACTGATATTCTAAAAAAGCCACTAAAACATGAAAAACTCTGACCGTCAATTAATGTACATTTAATTTTTTGTTTAAACAAAACCCCAGCACTGTTATTAGCACCCTTCCATTTAGTCATTTGTTCCACTTCTATTCGTTAACAACACCAGTGAGTCTTCTCCTATAATGCTGGATGGGATTGGATAATAGAAAGCAAGAAATGTAAGAGTACTTCTCAATGAAGAATCTCTCCAGGACCTCTGAACTTCTTTGTCCTGTCTTGCAGCTTTTCAGCTCACACCACAGCTTTTTAATAAGGTTTAGTTTAGGTTCTGGGATTACCATGGTAAAAGCTTGATTCTGTATAAATCTGACCATTTTTGTGTGCATTAGGACAAATGTTTTGGATCATTGTCCTGTTCAAAGATATAATCACAGCCTAATTTAGCTTTTCTTTGCATGGGCAGCCAGATTAACATCTTCAGCCATATCAGCCGATCAGCCATAACATTAAAACCACCTCCTTGTTTCTGCACTCACTGTTCATTTTATCAGCTCCACTTACCATATAGAAGCACTTTGTAGTTCTACAATTACTGACTGTAGTCCATCTGTTTGCTGCTGGAGTTTTTAAATACCGTGTCCACTCACTGTCCTACCTAGTTGGTTCACCTTGTAGATGTAAAGTCAAAGACGATCGCTCATCTATTTCTGCTGATTGAGTTGGTCATCTTCTAGACCTTCATCAGTGGTCACAGGACGCTGCACACAGGGCCCTGTTGGCTGGATATTTTTGGTTGGTGGACTATTCTCAGTCCAGCAGTGACAGTGAGGTGTTTAAAAACTCCATCAGCACTGCTGTGTCTGATCCACTCATACCAGCACAAGAACAGCATGAAAGGGGGATAACAAAGCATGCAGAGAAACAGATGGACTACAGTCAGTAATTGTAGAACTGCAAAGTGTAGAAACAAGGAGGTGGTTTTAATGTTATGGCTGATCAGTGTATATATAAACCTAAAAGGTCATTTGAGTCTTAGGGAAAAAAGTCTTAAAACATCACAGACTGTCCATCATACTTACCTGTGAGGGTGATGTTTTTTGGTATAACCATTTTTGTTTTTATGCCAGGCCCACTTGGATTGTTTGTTGCCATAAGGCTATTTTTGTTTCATCTGACAACCCAGAATTCCAGACAAACAGAATTCTAGTCAAAGCTTTAGTTTGTAGCTTTATTAAAGCATTTTTATATCAAGCATGCCTTCTATCTAAATCATCTTTTGGCATGGAGGTACCAGCTAATTATAGATTTGGAGACTCAGTGACTCCAAAATGCTTTAATCATTAAATGTCTACCAGTAATCATGGGATAATACCTAATGTGCATGAGTCAAATATACAGGATTGTAGCTATTTTAAAAACATTGCTTAGTTTATTAACGCCAGCAAATTTGTGCAATGTTTAATGTTCTGTTCGGCCTGTATCTCATATTTATACCCAGTAAAACAGAAATAGATAATACATGAATAGAGACGCTTCAGGGGTGCCAGTAACTTTGCCACATTTGTGTTTTTTAAATATATATTTCTGTATGATTAAAATAATTACCCCCACATTTTAATCATTAGCTTTTTTTTAAACTAATTTCTACCAAGGGTGCCAATAATTTTAGCGCTGACTGTACGTAACAGTAAAATATTCCTTATATGCTATATGACCTCAGTAGCTGCTAAGGCGACTAGATGACTATCATTATACTGGTTTTGCATCATACATCAAAATGTCAATTCAGCAATTCATCCAAAAGATCCAACATGGGCATGAGAAGTAGTTTTGGATAATAATTTGCACTTTGTAATTAATGATTCAGCAGATTTATCACAAGTGCATCTGTATTTAACTGTAGCTAAAAAGAAGCGCTGCTTCAGAGCCGTGTGACGTCTTTCCACCTGCGCTGAGGTGTACGGACTCTTCCTCTGGTGTAATACAGAGAATTTGTACATATGTCTAGTACATTCTGCCTATCACTTTCATCTCTTACCTGCCCTTCTGCATGTCTCTGCCAACGTATAACAAGGATGGCATTTTGAATCTATTATATATCTACATACGAGATGTTCTGTATCGCTCTGACAGCATCCTCTTATATTCTTATCGATGTGAAAATGCACTCGGCCTGTCCGACAATGTGAAAAACTGTAGTATGTATTAAAGAATGACAACTGTGCATTTCAAAAATATTCAATGTATCAAACTGGTTTACAGTAGCAATATGACATGATTTTTTTTTATTTTGTTATGAAATAAAACAACAGTGTTTACTACAAAACTTTTATTTACAGCTTTTTTTTCATAAATAGCAAGTTCATACACAGTCCACAACAGAGTTCTACTTGTTTTTTTTTGTTAAGTTACTAAAACTCAGTGATGGCTTGATCCATGGCTTTTCAACAGAGTAATTGGACAGAAAATAATACTGTCCGTGTCGTTCAACAAACTCATCAATTTGAACTATTTTACCATCCAACAGTCTTCAATTTATTTTTTAATGACCTGTTCTTGTCATTGTTCAAGTACTCTCGTGTTGACCTACATGAATGTGTGCTAAAAGACTGGTGAGCAGAAGCAAAACAAAACATTTCCTATGACTATATTACAAGATGCTTGGACATGTCATGATACACGCCGTGTTTTTCAGCCTCTTTATCAGCTGGGCCTCAACAGTAGCTAAACGGCTAAATGACTGTCTATAGCCAGATGTATGTCAGCATGCCTCCTTAACATCGAGTTCTGATGTTTTAGCCTCTCGTATTGCTATATGCCTCCAACATGGTGGCCACATTTTTGTGTAGAAGAGCCACAACCACAACCGTCATAGGATGAATTTGAGCCAGCATCAGTACCTGACCTGGCAAATACCGTTCTGACTGAATGAGCACAAATTCCTAACACTACAAAATCTTATGGAACTGCTTCTCAGAAGAGTGGAGGCAGATATAGGAAGCAACTCCATATTCCTGCCTATGTTTTTGGAATGTGATGTCCAACAATAGGCCTATAGTATATAAATGCAGGTCGTACCTTCATGAGCCAAATCTACAAATGGACCCTGAGCTTCTGTTTTAAAGGGAAACTCCATGTTGTAGTGTATGAGTGACTGGCATGGACAAGAATTTCCCTGTACTATAAAAAACACAAAAAACAGCTGCCTTAAATCCCTCTTCTGATGGATGTTTATTTCTCCTTCCAAAAGGTTTTTCTAACATGAAGATGGTCATATACGTTCTTCAAATGTGCAGAGAGGAAAAGGTTAAAAAGTTACTTTCTGAACCAGCTGCTCTGTGATTGGCTAGTAAAGATTTATAAACCGGTGTGGCTATGCCAGTAGCCTTAGGTGCGAAATACTCTACACCAGTATTGAGGTGTAAATGTATTTCACAATCAAAAGTTCAGCTTTGTTCACTTTAACAAATGTGTCACTGACCAATAACAACTGTAAACTGAGAATTGAGTGGAAGTCTATGTATAATTAAGGTCAAACATTTACATACACGAGTAAGGACATGCATATTATGTATGACTTGGATTTTACATTTCATATTTTCTGCAACTGTTCTTTTTCTGACTGATTGTCCAATACAAAAAAAATCATTTGTTACATCCTAAAATATAAAAGGCTTTTTTCTTGCACAGCAGCCTTCAAACATCAATCTGATGTAAAGCTCACTTGACTGTGGACAGCAAGAGTGTTTTAGCAACTTCAGAATAAAAAGAAACTAGTGATTTCTGGATTTTTTAAGACTGTTCGGCACAAGTTTAAGTTTCCTTCTTGACCTTGGCAAAGAGGTCATGGTCTCTTATACTTTATAAAAGAGGCAATCAAACTAGCCCTATTGATATGGGCACTGAAAAGTCACTAGCTATAGTTAATCACAATCACTGACAGATTGCAATAGTAATCTACAGTATAACAATCTAAGTTGCTGTATGTCATATTATGCAAAACAAAGAGTTTTAACCTCAGACATTAGTTTGGTTTGCTCTTGATTGTTGAAGTGAGTGTTATCCCCATGGTGAGATCTAAAGAGCTCTCTGAGGCCTCCAGAAAGAAGGTTGTAGATGCATATGAGTCTGTGAAGGGATTTAAAAAGATCTCAAAACAATTAGAAATCAGCCATTCCACTGTCCATGGTGAACATTTAAAACAACTGCCAACATGGCCAGGTCAGGCAGTTCTAGCAAGTTCAGCCCAAGAGCAGACTGCAAGATGCGTAAAGAAGTCTCCAATAATCCTACAATGTCATCACAGGACCTACTGGTAGCTCTTGCCACAGTTGATAGCAAGGTAAGTGCATCTACCATCAGAAAGAGACTGCACAAATGTAATTTTCATGGGAGGTGAATGACAAGAACGAATTACACCATCAACCGATAATCTATAATAATCTAAGTTGCTGTATGTCATATTATGCAAAACAAATGAACTCATGAAAGATAGATGTATCTGTATATATACCAGTGGCGATTTCTCTAAGACTGCAAGGGAAGCTCAGCTTCCCCTAAAATGTCCAAAATTAAATGGTCAAATATGTACAGTTGTGTTAACATTTCATTGACTACAAATGCGTTAGAACACGTTCATCTCGAAGACGAGTTCGTTCAGAATCAGCTAATTAGCACAAATCGACTGACTCGAACTTCTCATACATTCCCGTTGCGTCAATGCATTTGCCCGCAGAAGCTGAGCGTCTATTCACTTCAATGGGGCTGCATGGGAGGGTTTTTTTCATTGCTTCGAAACTCGCCGGTCATTGGATAAATGCCACGATTTTGTCCCGCCCCCGGACGCTGGGGGTGAATGGAGCTGTGGGCGGGTCTGGACGCTGAGCTTCTGCAAGATGATTGAAGGATCAGTCAAAAGGCTGAATCCCGTTTTGATTGACAGCTATTTTGAGATCTACACGCCACGTAATCACTGGGAGCTTCAGTCCCATCGCGGATTTTGAGAGTGAAGTCGAAAGATAAACTGCTGTAACCCATTTCAGGTCATTTTCTTGAAAAGGAACGGAGGGCAAAATTTATGTATAAATAAATTGACAAATTTTATGATGTAAGCCGACAATGAGCTTCCCCTCTTTGAAAGACCAGCAGCCGCCACTGATATATACACACTGTGCGGCAAAGAAGTATGTGTTCACATCAGTCACAGAAAATTTGAAGCCTGTCAGAGCACACATTTCCCTCACGTGTTTGTATTTTTTTTTTTTTTTTTTGCTTTTAATTGATTACTGTTAGCTTAATTTGCTAGCAACCAACTAAGACAAGTTGGCATATGAGGTCAGTACTTATAAGTCTGGAAAAACTGTTGCTGTTGAGAAAAAGTTAAGCAAAAAAGCTAAATGCTGCACCACAGTTAAAAGGAGAACAATTCATGCTCAAATTTAGCTTTCTATTTCTTCTAAATGACAATTTTAACAAAACCCCAGTTAGACTTTATAATATAGGCATGTAAGAAAATTAAATTACTGTTTTTTTCTTAATGCAGGAAAATCTGACAAAATTGTATGTGATAATTTCTCATACGTTACGCGTTGAATAGAGATATTGAGTTAAATGGCTGGAGTTTTGCTTTAATGTGGTGGCTGTTCATGTGTAAAGACTTCTGTTTGTTGGTTCATGAGTCTTTAGTGATGTTTTGATTACTCTAATCCTGTAGACACAACAATGTGTGGCAAAGACAAACGCTGAATTCAAATAAAGGTTGAACTTTAAATTTGGACCTCAAGTTAGAAAAAAGAAAAGCACCAAAAACTGGAAAATCCTAAGAAAAAAAGTGTCCAATCGCTAATGAACTGGGCATTATGATATGACAGCAACATGGTTTCTCGCACCATCAATAACAGTAAAGTAGAATTAATCTACTATTAAATGAGATTTATATTTGTTTATTACATCCATGTAGACTATAAACTAGTCATAAGTTTCTGTTGTTGGACAGACGACTTAGAGACAAGCTTTATTGGAGGCATCTACAGTGTATAACAAAAGTGAGTACACCCCTCACATTTCTGCAGATATTTAAGTATATCTTTTCATGGGACAACACTGACAAAATGACACTTTGACACAATGAAAAGTAGTCTGTGTGCTGCTTATATAACAGTGTAAATTTATTCTTCCCTCAAAATAACTCAATATACAGCCATTAATGTCTAAACCACTGGCAACAAAAGTGAGTACACCCCTAAGAGACTACACCCCTAAATGTCCAAATTGAGCACTGCTTGTCATTTTCCCTCCAAAATGTCATGTGATTTGTTAGTGTTACTAGGTCTCAGGTGTGCATAGGGAGCAGCTGTGTTCAATTTAGTAGTACAGCTCTCACACTCTCTCATACTGGTCACTGAAAGTTCCAACATGGCACCTCATGGCAAAGAACTCTCTGAGGATCTTAAAAGACGAATTGTTGCGCTACATGAAGATGGCCAAGGCTACAAGAAGATTGCCAACACCCTGAAAGTGAGCTGCAGCACAGTGGCCAAGATCATCCAGCGTTTTAAAAGAGCAGGGTCCACTCAGAAAAGACCTCGCGTTGGTCGTCCAAAGAAGCTGAGTGCACGTGCTCAGCGTCACATCCAACTGCTGTCTTTGAAAGATAGGCGCAGGAGTGCTGTCAGCATTGCTGCAGAGATTGAAAAGGTGGGGGGTCAGCCTGTCAGTGCTCAGACCATACGCCGCACACTACATCAAATTGGTCTGCATGGCTGTCACCCCAGAAGGAAGCCTCTTCTGAAGTCTCTACACAAGAAAGCCCGCAAACAGTTTGCTGAAGACATGTCAACAAAGGACATGGATTACTGGAACCATGTCCTATGGTCTGATGAGACCAAGATTAATTTGTTTGGTTCAGATGGTCTCGAGCATGTGTGGCGGCAATCAGGTGAGGAGTACAAAGATAAGTGTGTCATGCCTACAGTCAAGCATGGTGGTGGGAATGCCATGGTCTGGGGCTGCATGAGTGCAGCAGGTGTTGGGGAGTTACATTTCATTGAGGGACACATGAACTCCAATATGTACTGTGAAATACTGAAGCAGAGCATGATCCCCTCCCTCCGGAAACTGGGTCGCAGGGCAGTGTTCCAGCATGATAATGACCCCAGACACACCTCTAAGACGACCACTGCTTTATTGAAGAGGCTGAGGGTAAAGGTGATGGACTGACCAAGCATGTCTCCAGACCTAAACCCAATAGAACATCTTTGGGGCATCCTCAAGCGACCAGCAGAGGAGCGCAAAGTCTCGAATATCCGCCAGCTCCGTGATGTCGTCATGGAGGAGTGGAAAAGCATTCCAGTGGCAACCTGTGAAGCTCTGGTAAACTCCATGCCCAGGAGAGTTAAGGCAGTTCTGGGAAATAATGGTGGCCACACAAAATATTGACACTTCAGGAACTTTCACTAAGGGGTGTACTCACTTTTGTTGCCGGTGGTTTAGACATTAATGGCTGTATATTGAGTTATTTTGAGGGAAGAATAAATTTACACTGTTATATAAGCTGCACACAGACTACTTTTCATTGTGTCAAAGTGTCATTTTGTCAGTGTTGTCCCATGAAAAGATATACTTAAATATCTGCAGAAATGTGAGGGGTGTACTCACTTTTGTGATACACTGTATGTTTCCTCACTTTATGGCTTGGACGTGCCGGGGTTGTATTTGACATTAGTCCGAGTTCTTACTTCCCAGTTCTGAGGTAAGTCAAATGCATAATAAGCACACACAGTCACAAACACGAGTCCAACAACCCAGAACTCCACCTTCTGTTGCTGAATAAAGGCTGCTGACGATAGAAGGATTGGCACTGATGAAAATCTCTTGCTCAGCACATAGTTCAAGTACGTGGTCTTTCTTCCTCCCGTCCTCGTTATTTTTTATTCACGTTACCAGTCTCAGTGTTATTGTTTGTGTTTTCCCCTACAGGCTCTGTCAGTGTCCTCCGAGTCCTGTGGCTCTGTGTCCTGTAGCTTGGTTCAACATGGCCTTCAACAGCTACCGAGCCCGTAAGGAAATGTTCCTAGTGTCAGTTGCTCACAGCTTAGCACTGGCCTTCCCACCTCTCACTGTAGTTCCAGCTCTTCCTCCCACCGAACTGCTCTCTCTCCCAGTCCGCCTTCACAGAGCTCTGCAACCACAGAGACAGCACCATTTAAAGCACATGAGCTTGCTTCGATAGTCAGCAAGACAGACCTGGTGCACCGTTCTCAGGCCGAGTCAACACATTGTCAGACTTCAGATTTCACATAATAATCAAGTTTTTATGGTATTAGGGTGGATTTTTATACTGTAGATTTCTATATATTATTAGAGATAGCTAATAGAAACAAAACTAACATTGAATCCAAACATACTATTAATTCAGTTCCTTAAACACTCTCACAAGATCAAAAAACTAGTTTTACAAACAATGAAGATGTATTTTGTATTTATTAGAAATAATGAATAGAGAATAATAAAGAATTAGAAATAGATAATGGGGTATGAATCTCGAATCTCAGCTCTGCTACCGACAGGCCGAGTGCCTTTACAGACAAAGAGTGGCTCAACCAAGGAGGGATTTTTTTTTTTCATTTTAGATACCATTCTGATATTAAAGCTACTAAAGAACCTCATTGTTAAAGCAGTAGAATTAATATTGATAAATTAATAGGTCAATATCATAGATCCAACCATCAAAAAACTTATACAGAAGTTTGGATCCAACACAATACCAGTCCAACCCACTGGCCAATACTGGGACAGATGCCGATATTCACGCTCTGACAGATGTACCTTTATACACTGATGAGCCAGATGCTGTCATATAAAAAACAGCTTTGACCTGCTAAGAAACTGACTCCACAAGACAACTGATGGAGTCCTGAGGTATCTAGTACCAGAGTATAACCTTTAACTGATCCTTTACGTTACAATGCGGATCATCCTGCAGTGCATTCTGGTGCCATCTTTTCTGTGGGCTAACAATGTACACATGTGCTTTGCCATCCACATAATCTTGGAAAAAACAGGACTCGTCACACCGGTCAACCTTCTTCAATTGTTCCAATGACTGAGTGCCCATTATAGAAGCATTCGAGGGTGGACAGGAATTTGTGTGTTATTACCAGTATTCAGATAATTTGCAATACAAGCTACAGTATTGTTTTTCTGTTCCTTTCTAGTCCATATTAGATGCCATAGCCTTCATATCTGGCATGAACAAGACTTGACCACCAAACAGCCTGTCAGCTGTTTGTGGCTAAAATCTGAATCAGCCAACCGTCAATGCATCCATTTTCAACAAAAGATTTTGTCTTTTATCACCTGACTCAACTAGATCTTGACTCATTTTGGTTATTGGGTTTGTGGCACAGTGCAGCTTAGAGAATTTAAAGATTCTATAAATAAAGATAAAGAATAAGAATGGTTGTGTGGGTTCTGAATACTCCAGTTTGCCTGCTCACAAGTACATGAAAATTATTGGCTATTATTAATTGTCCCTAAGTGTGGGTGAATGAATGGATCAGTGTTTAACACCCTACAATGAATTGGTGCCCAGTTTAAGGCTGAAACAGTAAGAGAAAATGTTGGTACTAAAAACTAGTTACATTTTCCCATGTAAACACATTGTCTGATACATGATCTGGCCCGGAAACTGTTAATTTTATTGTAATCTGTATTTTTTATTGATTATTTTTGCTTTGTACTGTGTCCCTGTAATCATGTACAGTGCTTGAAAAGGTATTTGCCCCCTTCCCAAAGTTTGTCACTTTTATGTGTTTCAGATCATCAAACTGCTTTTAATATTGAACAAAAATAACCAAAGTAAATACAAAAATGGAAAGAAAAATTGCCCTATCTGGTCCTATTTGAAAACATAATTACCACTTTAGCTACTAAATCAACCAGGTAACCAAATTAATTTGACAGCCAGATTTAACTTCACTACCCACACCCTGCCGTGATTACCGCCAGACCTGCTGAATCTAAACATCACCTACACAGAACCTGTCTAGCAATGTAAGGCTGGCTTGTCAGTTAATGACCTAAAGCTCAAGTGTAGTTGGGTTATGCAGCAGGACAATGCAAGCACACAAGCAAGTCCACCTCGGAATGGCTCAAAAGAAACAAGATTAAGGATTGGAGCTGCCTAGTCAAATACCTGACTTAAATCTCGTTGAGATTCTATGGCAAAATCTTAAATAGGCAGATCATGCCTGAAAACCCTCCAGTGTAGCTAAGTCTGCAAGGATGAATGGGCCAAAATTCCTTCACAGCAATGTAAGACTCAAGTTGTGCAAGTTGTTGCAAACGTTCACAGCTGTTACGGTCAATCCTGCCACATTAGGTTTATAGGGGCAATTACTTTTTTCATATGAGTGATCTAGGAATAAATATTTATATTACACGATGGACTGATTGTTTAAAAGCTGCAGTTGTGTTTACCCGTGTTTTTTTTTTCTTATTTTAAAATTAGCTGGAAGATCTGAAACATCTGAATGAGAAAAAATAGCAAAGATAGAAGAAATCAGATGAGGGGCAAATCATTTTATAGCACTGTATTTGAGAGTTGAGTGTTTAGGAAAAAAGCATTGCATTTACAGTCGACTGGGTAGAACAGATAAACACTGCACATGTGCAAGCCACACATGGTTTCACATAGTGGTTTTCTTTACATTAGGGTTACGGTACAGCAGCAACAAGTGCGGTGCATAGCTAACTTGCATACGTCAAAATGAAACCAGTCTAATTCTGCATCTTCTTTGTAAACGTATTATAAGCTTTTCAGATCTGTTTTGAGTAACTGTGTTTACATGAAGACAACATAAAATTATATAATTTAGACTGGTTATAGAACTTTCATATCTCTGAGATAGGAACACTGAACATCTACTGTGACTATGGCATCTCAGTTTCTGCATTTTCTCACCCTGCACAAGCATAAAAATAGCATGAAGAAAATTGACTATTTAAAAGTAAACATCTGTCATACAGGGATCGACTAAATATAGGAATACCAATATATTTTGCAGTGCTAATAAGAGCCAGAGCCTGCATTTGCCTCCTATTTTTCACACTTAGCGCTCCAGAACTTGCCATTGTGAAGGCTATGCATGGTGCTTCTTTTCTTATAGGTTTTAAGGAACATGTGGACATTATCTGGTGTTTTTGGCTACCACCTGTACTTATAATAAATGGGGAACACGGCATCGTCTCCTATATTTTGACTATGAAGGATTTTCCTTGGCATGTCACCTCTAGCTCACCTCCTGTGCTTTTTAGGTTTAAATCTACAACCTCATTTTGTTTAAAACCAACCAGGGATGGAAAATTCCTTTAATTAAATCAACATTTCAGTCATTGTGAAGGCTATGCATGGTTCTTCTCTTCTTTCAGGTATCAGGAACATATAGACATCATCTGGTGTGTTTTTCTGTGATGTTTGCTTTATTTGGCTACCACCTGTATTTATAAAAATTGAATAGCTGGGCCCAAGACAAGTCAATTTTGCAAACGAATAGCTTTCTATGTGTACTTGACCTAGACATAAAGACTCAGTGGGCCATGATCACCTCAAGTCTACTTAATTTTTACTGGAGTCATGGTAGGCCCTGGGAAAACTGGGTGCCAAGCTTGAATGCATCCTGTGCAATCAATTGCAGAACATTAAGTGAACATTGACATATTCGCTGGCACAAATTATCAAAGAGTTAGAATTTTGCCAGTTTACCTATTGGCAGATTTAAGGGGAGGTGAGCGGCAACTGGAGTCTTGAAGGAAATCCATGCAGACCCAAAACAGTAACCAGATGCAAGAATCAAACCTATGTCCTTGGAGCTCTGATATAGTTAGACACTCACTTTCACCTCTGAGCAATACAGAAAGAATAACTCATTTCGCTTCTAACTGGAGGAAACCAATAAAGACATGGAGAACTACAGTCGCTGGATGTAAGGCTCCAACCATGTCTCAAAGAACCTAGGGCTATACGCTATCAAAACTACCAGATGCACCACGGTCCAACCAGTAATAAATCATTATGTTCTGTAAAAATGGTCATGATTTCCACTATAAATAAGATTTCTTACTGTAGGCCTATGTCTGGTCCAGGTTCCTTTTTTTGTATCCCAGTTGGTGCATCACCTCACTGCAGTAAGCCTCCACTTGAGTCACTTGCTCCACGTTTAGCCTTTCCCTCCAAGCGTATATGGCTTCTTTGGCATCCCTTGAGGAGATGAGAAATGGCCGGTCAGACGAGTAGCCATGACCTCGAGTCATATTCGTTACAAACTTCTCAAGTGCTGGAGATGTAGTCAGGTTGGCAAAGCGGTACAGTCTGTGGAGTTCATTTACAGGGTGATGCACCAGGTCTTCATACTTTATCTGGAGATAGTTGCGTCTGAGCCAGGATGGGGCACTGGACACCAGGAGCATGTCACTGAGCCAACTGTCACAGATGAGCTCCATGGCACCTGATACATAGCTCTCAGCACGGTTCATCCTGTTACCAGGTGCAAGCAAACGCTTATACTTGTCAGTCTGTTTCTTGCTTCTGAGGACCTGAATGCTCTCACGGACCAGAGCCAGCTTGGACTTGAGGCGTGAGTTGTGGACTGCTCGGGGGTCCCTGAACAGCTGGATGATCTGCAAGTTGAGTGTGGGATCTCGCACCAGAGGCACAAGGACACTGAGATCTAACACCCGGACGTCCTTGATCACAACCACCGGGTACTTTTTGCACTCCCGCTCCAGTTCCTTGATGTCTCTGTGTGCGCACTTGCCGCACAGCTCGCCTTGGACCAACCCAACTTCGTGTCTCTTGTACGCGTTGCATAAGGGCTCGGAGCAGATCACTTTATTAGTCTTCCATCCAAAAATAAAGGAGGTGCTGATGTTGGCGGATCCGGCGTATAGTCTGAGCACAGAGAAATCGCAGCGGAACAGGGAGTTCATCATGTCCCGCACGGCTCCCTGCAAACTTCCCGCGTCCCCTGGATAAAGCGCCTGCCACATGTTCCACATCGGCTCGTACAGGTAGAAGACGTCCGGATGCTGGTTGAACAGCTCCCCTAGGAAAGACGATCCAGTCCTCCACGTAGCGTGCAGATAGATGTGCGTTTTGGTTTGACTCCTGTTTACGCCCTCGTCCGCCGCCTCGCTCGTGTTTCCGATGCCAGCACCGGTTCCTGCGCCCGTCCGGTCCGCGCTGTTCCACAACGCCATGCTACTCTCCAGATCCGGACACCTCTGCTGCTGCCGCCGCATACCATGCTTCAGCTGAGCCGACCTGCTGCGGTAGTCCAGCACGTACGGGATGAGGAGTAAAACGATCGAATAACCGAGGATCAGCAGGATATATTTCTTCTGCAGCCTCCTCTTCATTTCCTCAGAGGAAACGCGCTCCTGTCTGAGACCCAGTGAGCTGTGTGAGCCGCTTCACTACACCAGCTTCACCAGCAGCACAGGGGGGCGGAGACACCAACTCCAAACCACGCCCACAAACAACGGGCCTGCAGACGTCACAGACTTATGTTTGTTTGTTTGTTTGTTTGTTTGTTAGGATTTTAACGGCATGTTTTACACTTTGGTTACATCCATAACAGGAAACGGTAGTTACTCATTACACAAGATTCATCAGTTCACAAGTTTATATCAAACACAGTCACCTCACTTGCACGTCTTTGGACTGTGTGAGGAAACCCGGAGCACCCGGAGGAAACCCACACGGGCACGGGGAGAACATGCAAACTCCACACAGAAAGGACCCAGACCGCCCCACCTGGGGATCGAACCCAGGACCTTCTCGCTGTGAGGCGACAGTGCTACCCACTTAGCCACCGTGCTGCCCACAGAGTTATGTAAATAATATAAATAATATATTCTACGTGCTTGGTGTCAGGGTGGGCGGGGGCAGGTGCACTGGGGCCCATGGCGGTGGGGGGTGGCATCTGCGACCTGCACTTGCCAGGTTGTTATTATGATATAACAATATTTTCGTTAAGTAAAATTAAAATAACTAAAACTGTGCATTAAAAAATACCGGAGCCATAGATATTAAGGCAAGCCAAATAGGAAATATACAGCAAACACTGATGTATTTGGAATGAAACTCGATATATTTGGAATGAAACTGATATATATAATGAAACTCAATATATATAGAATGAATACTGATATATATATATATATATATATATACAGTATATATAAGTTTCATTCCATATATATATATATATATATATATACAGTGCCTTGCAAAAGTATTCAGCCCCCTTGAACTTTTCAACCTTTTGCCACATTTCAGGCTTCAAACATAACGATATGAAATTGTAATTTTTTGTGAAGAATCAACAACAAGTGGGACACAATCGTGAAGTGGAACGAAATTTATTGGATATTTTAAACTTTTTTTAGAAATAAAAAACTGAAAAGTGGGGCGTGCAATATTATTCAGCCCCCTTGCGTTAATACTTTGTAGCGCCACCTTTTGCTGCGATTACAGCTGCAAGTCGCTTGGGGTATGTCTCTATCAGTTTTGCACATCGAGAGACAGAAATTTTTGCCCATTCTTCCTTGCAAAACAGCTCGAGCTCAGTGAGGTTGGATGGAGAGCGTTTGTGAACAGCAGTTTTCAGCTCTTTCCACAGATTCTCGATGGGATTCAGGTCTGGACTTTGACTTGGCCATTCTAACACCTGGATACGTTTATTTGTGAACCATTCCATTGTAGATTTTGCTTTATGTTTTGGATCATTGTCTTGTTGGAAGATAAATATCCGTCCCAGTCTCAGGTCTTTTGCAGACTGCAACAGGTTTTCTTCCAGAATGGTCCTGTATTTGGCTCCATCCATCTTCCCATCAATTTTAACCATCTTCCCTGTCCCTGCTGAAGAAAAGCAGGCCCAAACCATGATGCTGCCACCACCATGTTTGACAGTGGGGATGGTGTGTTCAGGGTGATGAGCTGTGTTGCTTTTACGCCAAACATAACGTTTTGCATTGTGGCCAAAAAGTTCGATTTTGGTTTCATCTGACCAGAGCACCTTCTTCCACATGTTTGGTGTGTCTCCCAGGTGACTTTTTATAGATATCTTTGAGAAATGACTTTCTTCTTGCCACTCTTCCATAAAGGCCAGATTTGTGCAGTGTACGACTGATTGTGTCCTATGGACAGAGTCTCCCACCTCAGCTGTAGATCTCTGCAGTTCATTCAGAGTGATCATGGGCCTCTTGGCTGCATCTCTGATCAGTCTTCTCCTTGTTTGAGCTGAAAGTTTAGAGGGACGGCCGGGTCTTGGTAGATTTGCAGTGGTCTGATACTCCTTCCATTTCAATATGATCGCTTGCACAGTGCTCCTTGAGATGTTTAAAGCTTGGGAAATCTTTTTGTATCCAAATCCGGCTTTAAACTTCTCCACAACAGTATCTCGGACCTGCCTGGTGTGTTCCTTGGTCTTCATGATGCTCTCTGCGCTTTAAACAGAACTCTGAGACTGTCACAGAGCAGGTGCATTTATACGGAGACTTGATTACACACAGGTGGATTCTATTTATCACCATCAGTCATTTAGGTCAACATTGGATCATTCAGAGATCCTCACTGAACTTCTGGAGTGAGTTTGCTGCACTGAAAGTAAAGGGGCTGAATAATATTGCACGCCCCACTTTTTAGTTTTTTATTTCTAAAAAAAGTTTAAAATATCCAATAAATTTCGTTCTACTTCACGATTGTGTCCCACTTGTTGTTGATTCTTCACAAAAAATTACAATTTCATATCGTTATGTTTGAAGCCTGAAATGTGGCAAAAGGTTGAAAAGTTCAAGGGGGTTGAATACTTTTGCAAGGCACTGTATATATATATATATATATATATATATATATATATATATACTGTATATATCAGTGTTTGCTATATATTTCCTGTTTGGCTTGCCATATAATATATATATATATACTGTATAATGAAATTTGTTGAGGGGGCCCAAACAATTTTTTTGCACTCGGGCCCATGAGCTCCTAGTTAAGCTTTGGCAATACGAATGTCTATATTTTGTCATGCCCAGTGGCGTAACTAGGAGCTCATGGGCCCCAGTGCAAAAAATAAATAAATTTGGGCCCCCTCAACATAAAGAACCCTATGAGCTTTGGTGCCGAGTGGCACCCATCCTAGATCCAAGAACACCAAACCAGAAGTTCACAGATTCCCGGGAGCTAATGGTGCTGTGAGGCATCCGCTCTATATGCTGTGCCTCCGTGCCATGTTGCCATCCAGAAGGTGGGCTAGATACAGTGCCCCGAAGCATGAGATGGATTCCTGTCTTTTAACTTGTCTTTTCAGTCAGCAGATGGTGCAGATGGTAAAGTAGTTGTTGCACAGCACCATGGGTCCTGAGGACCTGGGTTTAATCCTTCCCTCAGTTTGTTACTGTGTGTAAGAACTGTATCATGTTCAAACTCCCAGAAACAAGAACAAAAAAAACACACCTGGGTGGGTGTATGTGTATATGTTAGTATGTGACGCCCTGTGGTACGGTGCACGGTGGCTAAGTGGGTAGCACTGTCGCCTCACAGCGAGAAGGTCCTGGGTTTGATCCCATGAGCCCAGGTGGTCCAGGTCCTTTATGTATGGAATTTGCATGTTCTCCCTGTGTCTGCGTGGGTTTCCTCCGGGTGCCAAAGACATGCAAGTGAGGTAAACTGGAGACAATAAATTGTCCAAGACTGTGTTTGATGTAACCTTGTAAACTGATTTACCTTGTGTAATGAGTAACCAACATGAAGGTAACCAAAGTGTAAAACATGACGTTAAAATCCTAATAAACAAACAAACAGAGACCAGACCCACTGCGACCCTAACCAAGATGAAGCTGTACTGAAAATAAACGAATTATTAACCTTTGTGAGCCGTTAGGGGGCGCTGAAGAGTTGTTGGCGTGTTCATTTCAACCAGAGAAGGAATATGACAACAACCAAGCGGCAACAACGAAAGCTGCATTACATTGATTCGCTTTAATATATAATTTATTCAGCTTGTAGCGGTTTATGCATTTATTTAAACAATTTTACAAGTAAATACGACACAAAGTTATCATTTAATAGTGAAATTGCTTGAGGGAAACAGAACTAAGAAGAGCTTAGGTTAGCCTGCTGACGAGCTGTATCCGTTAGCTACAATGTATATTCTGGATGACTTTAGTTTAGATGGTTTAGTATTATTAAATATGTTTCTTCTACCTTAATCAGCCTTTTTTTTTGGATCAGTAACAACTACTAGATTACAGCAGTAAGGTAAGAATGGCTCACTGGACTAAATTTGAGAAAGATCTGGATCAGGAGGTGAGGAAACTCATCATGCACCTGAGTGGAATCCAAGATGAGAAAGATCAAAACTTTCAGCTGGCTTTTAAATTTGCCTGGTCCAACTTCAGGTAAAGTTACTGACGAAACATATGCATCCTAAAATCTATATAAATGACTCATTATTACATGAAAGATGAAACTTTATCTTTTCTTTTACTCTGCATAGGTTTCACAGGTTTCTGGATGTCAGCAGCCACAAAGTGCAGCGTTCAATAAATGGGTGAGAGTGTGATACTGCTAAACATTCCTGTACATTTCAGTTTGTAATTCTGCACTGCACTGTGAGGACAAAAATCAACCTAAAGGACCATTCCTGTAGCTACATAATTGTATAGATAGATAGATAGATAGATAGATAGATAGATAAATAGAGAGAGAGAGAGAGAGAGAGACAGACAGACAGACAGACAGACAGACAGACAGACAGACAGACAGACAGACAGACAGACAGACAGACAGGGAATGTCAAGTATTACAACAGCTCAAGATACATCAGAAAAAAATTAGTAAAGGCTCTCAAGGTACATTAGGAAAGAAATTAAGTAAGTAAAAGACTCAGTAAAAAATTATTAATTAAATAGGCTCAGGGTGCATAAGAAATATTAAGTAAGTATTGCAGTACAATGTTGGTAGGTAATAAATATACAGGTCCTTCTCAAAAAATTAGCATATTGTGATAAAGTTCATTATTTTCCATAATGTAATGATAAAAATTAAACTTTCATATATTTTAGATTCATTGCACACCAACTGAAATATTTCAGGTCTTTTATTGTTTTAATACTGATGATTTTGGCATACAGCTCATGAAAACCCAAAATTCCTATCTCAAAAAATTAGCATATCATGAAAAGGTTCTCTAAACGAGCTATTAACCTAATCATCTGAATCAACGAATTAACTCTAAACACCTGCAAAAGATTCCTGAGGCTTTTAAAAACTCCCAGCCTGGTTCATTACTCAAAACTGCAATCATGGGTAAGACTGCCGATCTGACTGCTGTCCAGAAGGCCATCATTGACACCCTCAAGCAAGAGGGTAAGACACAGAAAGAAATTTCTGAACGAATAGGCTGTTCCCAGAGTGCTGTATCAAGGCACCTCAGTGGGAAGTCTGTGGGAAGGAAAAAGTGTGGCAGAAAACGCTGCACAACGAGAAGAGGTGACCGGACCCTGAGGAAGATTGTGGAGAAGGGCCGATTCCAGACCTTGGGGGACCTGCGGAAGCAGTGGACTGAGTCTGGAGTAGAAACATCCAGAGCCACCGTGCACAGGCGTGTGCAGGAAATGGGCTACAGGTGCCGCATTCCCCAGGTCAAGCCACTTTTGAACCAGAAACAGCGGCAGAAGCGCCTGACCTGGGCTACAGAGAAGCAGCACTGGACTGTTGCTCAGTGGTCCAAAGTACTGTTTTCGGATAAAAGCTAATTTTGCATGTCATTCGGAAATCAAGGTGCCAGAGTCTGGAGGAAGACTGGGGAGAAGGAAATGCCAAAATGCCTGAAGTCCAGTGTCAAGTACCCACAGTCAGTGATGGTCTGGGGTGCCATGTCAGCTGCTGGTGTTGGTCCACTGTGTTTTATCAAGGGCAGGGTCAATGCAGCTAGCTATCAGGAGATTTTGGAGCACTTCATGCTTCCATCTGCTGAAAAGCTTTATGGAGATGAAGATTTCATTTTTCAGCACGACCTGGCACCTGCTTACAGTGCCAAAACCACTGGTGAATGGTTTACTGACCATGGTATTACTGTGCTCAATTGGCCTGCCAACTCTCCTGACCTGAACCCCATAGAGAATCTGTGGGATATTGTGAAGAGAAAGTTGAGAGACACAAGACCCATTACTCTGGATGAGCTTAAGGCCGCTATCGAAGCATCCTGGGCCTCCATAACACCTCAGCAGTGCCACAGGCTGATTGCCTCCATGCCACGCCGCATTGAAGCAGTCATTTCTGCAAAAGGATTCCCGACCAAGTATTGAGTGCATAACTGAACATAATTATTTGAAGGTTGACTTTTTTTGTATTAAAAACACTTTTCTTTTATTGGTCGGATGAAATATGCTAATTTTTTGAGATAGGAATTTTGGGTTTTCATGAGCTGTATGCCAAAATCATCAGTATTAAAACAATAAAAGACCTGAAATATTTCAGTTGGTGTGCAATGAATCTAAAATATATGAAAGTTTAATTTTTATCATTACATTATGGAAAATAATGAACTTTATCACAATATGCTAATTTTTTGAGAAGGACCTGTATATATGCAATATGTAATATAATGGAAAAATTACAAAGTATCCTGGGCATTAAATATCCATAGATGTGCAATGACCTAAACAGTCATAAATAGCAGACATAAACAGTCATAAATAAACAGACTCATACAGACATAAATAGCTGCCACTGTTTATATCTCGAAGGTAAAAAAGGTATTCATTAATTAATGCACACTGCACCTGTTTTTAATTATAAAAGATGTGACACGCAGCAACCATGGTAAAGTAAAAGAAGCTTCATGAAGTCTTTAAGGATAAAATTACATTTACATTTTCAGCATTTAGCAGACACTTTTATCCAAAGTGACTTACAGTACTGTGACAGTATACAATCTAAGCAATTTAAGGTTAAGAGCCTTGCTCAAGGGCCCAACAGTGGCAATCTGGCAGTGGTGGGGCTTGAACCAGCAACCTTTTGATTACAGGTCCAGTATCTTACTTAGTAGAAATGGTTCCGCAAGTGGAACGTTCATGAAACCACATGCAGTTGTCCCTGTACAGTTGTGCCAGGCAGGGTGTCAAAAATGTAGACACATGTCAACAAAAAGGGGAACTTATATAAAAGCTAGTTGTAATACTATGTTTATTCAGACATCAAGGGATACTTTTGTTTATGCTTATAAATACACATTATTATTCAAAATTGGAATTGGATGTATGCTGTGGTAGTTTATTGAATAACAAAAACAGAGCAAAGCCCACATGTGACACTAAGCGACCAATAAGTTGCATTTATTTTATAAATTCTGAAACTTTCTGAAACCAAACCTTTGTTTTCAGGATCTATGAAAAGCTCATGGTGCACTCAGATTTATGTAAAGCAGAGAGCTGGAAGAGATTAACAGAAGAATTTCTGAACTCGCCTCTTCCTAATACAGACGGTACCATGGTGAGATATTGTACAATTACACTCACTCACTGTCTTAACCGCTTATCCAATTATGGTCGCGGGGGGTGCTGGAGCCTATCCCAGCTTTTTTATGGGCGCAAGGCACACAGTAACACCCTGGACGGAGGGCAAACACACACATACCCATTCACCTTTAGGGCAATTCAGTGTCTCCAATTAAATTGGATGCATGTTTTTGGACTGAAGAAACCGAAGCTCCCGGAGGAAATCCACGCAGACACAGGGAGAACATGCAAATTTCGCACAGAAAGGACCCGAGCCACCCCACCTGGGGATCGAACCCAGGACCTTCTTGCTGTGAGGTGACAGTGCTACCCACTAAGCCACCGTGCTGCCCTGTAAACTTACAGTAAACTACAAACGTGATAACACATTCTGTACATGTAACTAACTGTGTTCATTTTTGTGTTTTATTACAGACTGATGTTCATCATGGTATATTGTTTTTTTTGCTCTTGCTTTCTGATTCTCCTTCCAATACGGACTACAATGAGCGACCCAGAGTGAAAGAAGCAGGTGATTCACTTTGACTTACCACATCAGTGGTTTGATACATACAGCATTACAGGACAGCACGAATAGACATAAAAAATGTATTCTGACGCTAATTATTTCTAACTTTAGAAAAAGAAGATGTATTTGACTGGCCTAAATACTTAATGGAAGGAGAAGATATTGACACTGGTCCTTTTCCTGATACTCCAGTGAGTCGTCGTTTGGTAGTTGGATTTATAAACACATTACATTTTTAAAGGTTTTATATCAATTTACACAATATATTTGCCCACCCTACTGTACTTGTAATGGACAAAGCCCTGTGATGGTGTCCTGTCCAGGGTTTGTTGAAATTGAAATGAGTACTGGGATTTTATATGTATATTGGTCTGATATAACGTTGGTGTGTCTTATAACTAGGTTACTCTGTTTTTACTCTGTTTTAGGTGTGGTCAGAAGAAGAGAGCGAGGAAGAAAGCCAGCCACCTATCAGCAGAGAGGATTCTGGGATACAGGTGGACAGAACCCCACAGGAGGATCAAGAACAAAACAATAAAACAGTACAAGTGACTTGGACTGGTAAGGTCAAATCACTTACTGGGATGGTACAGGACAGTTTTGTCTTATTTTTTTCAGCTCGCTTTAAATCTAAATACTGGGATTTTTTCTGGCTTTATCTGAAAACCTGTACGTTATGTAACTTACTTCAGTAAAATTTTTACACATAGTGGGTGAACCAGATTCCAGGACCTGGCTGGAGCTACATGTTGTGACGCCATACTGGGTTCCACATTCGTCCCGTTTTCCACACAGTCTCCATCTACACTCCAACCTGCTTAATGTCTGGTAGGAAGATCGCATTATTGTTGCTTTATCTCTTTACCTGATTTGAATTCACTCACAACACTGGTGTTTTAGAACAGCTTTTCTCAGTTGAAAAGTGTCTCATTGGCAATTAATCTTATACCATTGTAAGATAAATTAAACTTGCCTGTGATTGTGAATGTATTTGATCAGATGCAGAATGGTATGGAAGGAGAGAAGGTTAGCACTTCCCTTGTCAATGATGGAAGAGGCTCTGGTGACCTACAACACACGTACAGTTAATGCATTGCCACTTACTTTGTGGTAGCCTAGTGGGTAGAGCTGTGGGTTACCAACAGGGGGTTGTGAGCATGAATCCTGGCTCTGTTGTGCAGCTGTTTTTGGGCGCTTAAGCAATGCTTGCCAGTGCGCTCTGACCCCCATAAAAAATGTCATTGTACTGTATATACTGTATATGTATAGGCATTACATCCTCTCTAAATTATCCTTATCACTTTAGCCTCTTTTCCATTGCACAATGCCTTACAGTAAGTACATGCTGTAGCTCTTTGTGTGAGGTACAGTTCTCTGTAAGACTCCACCACTGGAAGGTGAAAAGATGCATCCAGCAACTGTTGGGCATAGCACAGCTGTTGGGGCAGGTACCTGATAGCCTCTGGTGCTTGAGGTCAAGGTTTTTCCTGCCATTTTGTGATGGATGCCTAAACAGAGTAGATTTGATCTGCTTTCTCAATTCTGATTCTCTTTTTCAATTTTGATTCTCTTTTCCCCATACAGGGATCAGCATCTCTACAACACTGATCCGCTGTACCTGCCCGAAGAGAAAGCTTTTGTCACTGAAACCCAAGTGATCAGAGAGACTCTGTGGTAAGGTTCAATCAGGTTTTGATTCTAATGCAGTTTGCAAAAGTCCCTCCCTAAAAGGTCAATTAACTTGTTACAAGATAGCTCATCTCATAGTAAAACTCTTGTCATAATGAACCCTAATATACAGGCCCAGTTCCAAAAAGTAGGTAGAACACAAATAGAAACATGAATCAGTAAATTGGTAATGGTCTTTTACATTAATTTAATCAAAAACAGCACAAGGTATTTAATACTTTACCTTATTAGATTTTTTAAAGGTATACTAATTCGTAATTTGATGCACATTCATAGTAGACTAAAAGGTTGTGGAATAATGTGTTGGAACTTTTGACAGGCACACAGGTGATGCTATTATGATTAGGTTTTCAGAGCATTAGGCTCAGATATTTATGAGCAGGAATGGGTTAAGGTTTGCCACTTTTTGGCAGACAGAAAACTGTGTGGGTGAATAGTCATGATTGCAATTATTTTGGGGGTTTTACCATCTACAGTCCATAACATTATTAAATGATAAAGAGAGTCTGGAGATTTTTTTCAAACTGAATACTAAAAATCTGAATATTATAAACCTGTAACACCCCACACGGCACTGCATTAAAACATCATGCTTCTTAGAATGAATGTAAATACATTATCTCTGGAATAGTTTGGAAAGCCGTCATCGCTAAACAGTTTGTCACTGCATTTATAAATTTAGCTTAAGAATCTACAGATAAAGTAGGAGCTATGAGTGGGTGCAAAGCAAGTGCCATATATCAACAAATTTAAAAACGCAGCTGACCTTTCTGGGCTCAAGCTTATCTCATATGGACTTGTGCACAAAGTGGAAACGTGTGCTGTGTTTATGGAAATAATAGACGTCTTGTTCTCCGGGCCACAAAGGACCATACTGATTGTTAGAGAATTCAAAAGCCAGCATTTGTCACATGGGGTCATGTTTGTACAAGTTGCAAATTTGTGAAACACAGTTAATGCTGTGGGCTTTGTAAAGCATTTCAAAGCAAAACATGGTACCATGTGAACAATGACTTTTTGGAATTGGGTTTGGAAATGATAAGGTTTTAAATTAAGGAACCGTTCTAATGCACCTTTTTGCACTAAAAGCAGCCCAGATGCACAGAAGTTATTCTGAATGGCCACTCGTATCGAATCTCAGCTCTGCCTGCCAGCTGGGCTGAGCAACCACATGAACAACAATTGGCCTGTTGTTCAGATAGGGGAGGGATATTAAAAGCCGGATAGGGACTCTCTCATAACTAATGCAATTACGACCTCTGCTGGTTGATTGATGGCACCTGCACAGAGACGGGAAAAGAATGCTGTCAGGGTGTGTCTCTCCGTACACAGTGCTGATCCGCATTGCACTCGTCAAAGTGTAGGTGACAAGATGCATACGGTTGCTGCCCACGTGTCGGAGAGGGCGTGGGTTAGCTTTGTTCTTTTTAATCAGAGCAGGGATCGGCATGGTGGAGAGGAAGCATGACGCAATTGGGCAATTGGACGCGCTAAAAGGGAGAAAAAGGGGAAAGAAATGCATAAACAAAATATAAAAAAAGAAGTTATTTTGAATAGAGTTCAACCTAAATGTGTGTGGCCTCTCACAGCCTATGGTTTTGGTACATTAGGCCATATTAAGCTTTTTCCTTGACTGCAAGCTCATAGAATGTTTATAAGAATCTTCTTTTGTTGTTTAATATTTTTGTACCTTTTAAACAAACATCTGAAAAAGAATCTCACAGCTATTGAGTCACGGTTGGCACTCGTTTTTTTCATGTCGTCACCTTAGTCTGTCAGGGTTTTTTACCTGTTTTTGTTCTGCTAATCTAATGGGTAATTGTCTGTGTGCTTAGGCTTCTGTCAGGAGTGAAGAGGCTTTTTATATTTCAGCACCATGATGGCAAAGTCAGTGTGAGAAATGATGTAGTGGTTACCCACTTAACCAATGTAAGCACCAATGTTTCCTTCTATTTTTAACTTCGGTTAACCTGACAGCTAATTTCCTTTAACTCTGGGCTGCTTGCCAGCAGTGAGGCGTGAACCGGCAACTTGCTAAATACTTTTTTAGTATCTTAAGTACTGAGCTTCCACAGCAGTGTGTTCTTTTGTTTTACAATATCTTTACATTTACATTTTCGGCATTTAGCAGACGCTTTTATCCAAAGCGACTTACAGTACTGTGACAGTATATTGTCTAAGCAATTGAGGGTTAAGTGCCTTGCTCAAGGGCCCAACAGTGCAACCTGGTAGTGGTGGGGCTTGAACCAGTGACCTTTCAATTACTAGTCCAGTATCTTAACCACTAGGCTACAACTGCTCAGTTTAATAGGTTTGTGTGTTTTTGTGTTATGATTATAATCTGAGTGTGTGTGTGTTGTACAGGAATGCTTACATTCAATCCTCGAGCATGTAGCAGCGTATGGCCAGGCAGTCTTCCGCCTGCAGAGGTTCATCGACGAGGTGACTGGTCACAGTGCCGAACCATGTCCTCCCGTCATCAATTCCTCCTCATCGTCCAAGAAGGGCTCGGAGCCTCCGTTCAGAACTTACCAAGCCTTTGTGTGGGCACTGTATAAATACTTTACCAGCTTTAAGGAGGAGCTCACTGCTATTGAGAAGGAGATTATCGGCAAAGGTACAGTATGTTGTACTTTTCTGTAATTGATGTCATGGTCAAGTGTTCATACTTTGAAAGTCTTTTTTTAATGTGTTGTTTGTGGTGTGTAGATGAGACGGTGACTTTGTCTACTGTGTTGGAGCGACTCAGCCCTCACCTGGCACAGATCACTGTGCTACATAGGGTTTTCTGCACTGGAGTGGCTGAGGTACCCCCTGGCACGCCTAACGTCGTACGAGCCTCACACTTGCTCAACACCCTCTACAAGGCCATCATTGAGTATGATAGTGTGGGTGAAGCGTCTGAGCAGTCTGTAAGTTTGCTAGTGTAAATAAATTCAAAACTATTTCATTATTACATTAGCTTTAATGTTTTTTTTAGATTTAAATTTATAGTTATATACAGTGATCAACTACAACATTAAAACCACCTACTTGTTTCTACACTAATTGTCCATTTTAACAGCTCCACTTACCATATAGAAGAACTTTGTAGTTCTACATTTACTGACTGTAGTCCATCTGTTTCTCTACATGCTTTTTTTTTAGCCTGCTTTTACCCTGTTCCTTAATGGTCAGGACCACCACAGAGCAGGTATTTAGATGGTAGATAATTTTTAGCACTGCAGTGACACTGACATGGTGGTGGTGTGTTAGTGTGTGTTGTGCTGGTATGAGTGGATCAGACACAGCAGCACTGATGGAGTTTTTAAACACCTCACTGTCACTGCTGGACTGAAAATAGTCCACCAACCAAAAACATCCAGCCAACAGCGCCCCATGGGCAGCGTCCTGTGACCACCGATGAAGGTCTAGAAGATGACCGACTCAAACAGCAGCAATAGATGAGCGATCGTCTCTGACTTTACATCTACAAGGTGGACCAACTAGGTAGGAGTGTCTAACAGAGTGGACATTGAGTGGACACGGTATTTAAAAACTCCATCAGCGCTGCTGTGTCTGATCCACTCATACCAGCACAACACACACTAACACACCACCACCAGTCAGTGTCACTGCAGTGCTGAGAATGATCCACCACCTAAATAATACCTGCTGTGTGGGGGTCCTGTGGGGGTCCTGACCATTGAAGAACAGCATGAAAGGGGGCTAACAAAGCATGCAGAGAAGCAGATGGACTACAGTCAGTAATTGTAGAACTACAAAGTGCTTCTATATGGTAAGATGAGCTGATGAAATGGAAAGTGAGTGTAGAAACAAGGAGGTGGTTTTAATGTTATGGCTGATCAGTGTATATGGCAAATGCTCATGATAGTTTCTGGCTCTCCTTGATCACGGCGAGGGTGGTGCAAGCAGCGGAGAAGCTGCAATCGGGAACTGGAAATGACTAGATTAAAAGAAAGAAAAAAAAAAGTACATGACTTTGATGTGATGCTCGGTTTATCTCTTTCTGACCAGGTGGCGCTCCTCTTCCAGCTCTGGGTTGAAACTGTCAGGCCATATCTTGAGATAGTGGACGAGTGGATTGTTCATGGGCACTTGTTCGACCCAGCGAAAGAGTTTATAATCCAAAGGTGATATATCTAGACATTTTTAAGTCTAATATTGTATGCAAGGATATTGCAACACACCAAACCTAGCACAATGTCATAGTTTTGTGGTGTCCTGCAATCCCTAAATAGGGTGTTTTAACCTGTGAAGCACCTGTTAAAACCAGCATGTCAGAACACATTTGTTATTATTGTATTAAGCAGACAAAGTTTTCCACGTTTAGGATAAACCTAATTCGCTAGACCACTAATGCTGGCATGTCGTGCTCTCTAGTTTGTGCTCTTGACTGGCAGGGTACCTGCACAGACATACGATAGGCTGTGTCTCTGTACGGAGGTGGGACACTGGTCAAACAACAGTTATGACCTCTGCCAGCCGGTCAAGTTGGCTGCATGGTCCCTTGGCTATTCTGATCACATGGCAGTGCTCTGTGAAATCCTGCCCCTGGCAGGTGAAAAGAAGCGATAGTCGACTGCACGTATGTCGCAGGGGGAGCCTGACGACCACAATCCTCCTTGATCATTGGCATCAGCGACGTAAGGGACAGAAGTAGTCAAACAGAGATCTGGTGATGTACCAGCAACATGCATTATGGTAATACAATATGGCTACCTAGATCACTCAGCCCTATCCACTGCTACCAGAAGATTCATTTAAGGGTGGTAACAAATAAGACAAATTCATTAAATCAAACACCACGACAAAGTGAATTTATCTGAAGTTTTGGCTCTGTGTGCGTCAGGAACAAGGATGTGCCAGTGAACCACAGAGACTTTTGGTATGCCACCTACACCCTCTACAGTGTGTCTGAGGCTGTAGACAGTGAGGACAGGCTGAGCGACACTGCCAGTGGAAGTTCTGTTGGAGAGCAGAGCTCCAGCAGCCGACAGCACACCATGGTGTCCTTCCTCAAACCAGTCCTCAAGCAGATCATCATGGCTGGAAAATCCATGCAGCTTCTGAAGAACCTGGACTGCAAGGAGACGGAGCAGACTGGCACTTCTAGAGGTGAGGCTTAAGCTGAACAGGATTTCACTGCTTTTGATTCTATTAGCTGATGTTGAACAGACTGTATGAACAAACACAGTTATGAGTTAAAATGAAAATTGATCAGGCATCAGTGTGTTATACTCATATTGTAGCCATAGTGTTGTTCTGTATTCAAGTTTGAGTTTGGTATTTGAAGTTGGAAATTGAATTGAAATCGAATTCGGGTCTCAATCTGAACCATGAAGGTATAAAAACTGTTTATCAATCACAATACTCACAATATAATGGCCAGCCATGGCTAATTACCAGTTCATTCATTTATTTTAAATAAATGATGGGGGTTTGACACAAACTGAAAAGGAACACATCCTTTCAACTTTGTTCCACCCCAGCATACATTTACACTGCACTTCCATTTGTATTGTTTGACATATGTTTATGTCTCCTAACCTTTAATAAAAAAATTAATTCTAGGTTTGCCCTGCAATCTAGCACATTAGTACAGCGTGTAAACTTTGTCTGAACCTCAGCAAAACCACCGGCATGGCCGGGTGTCCACACAAACACAACTAGCTGTGTTTGATGAAGGAAGGGTCAGACGTGGAATCCTACCCTGTCGCTATGACTTGCAATCTCCGGGTCTGGTCCAAGCACCTGTGTGAGTGTGTGGGGTTGGGAGGGGGGTAGTTTACCCAACACTGACAACTGGCCACATGATAGTCTGTAGTGCTTCTTGGCAAGAACAGAGGTAGTGCAAGCAGCATTTGAGTTGTAATCAAGAATCGGAAATGAATAGATTGGGAGAAAAATGATAAAGGGAAAAAAAAACACTCACTGCAACCCTGTATCCCAGAAGTAATTCTTTACTTATAATTTTATTAGAAAATTTCAAAATACAAAATTCCCAAAATGCTAATATAAAGAAAGCTTTTTGGTGTATTGGTATGTTCTGCCGGTGTCTAGACCAAACATCAGGAGTTTTGCAGTTTTGCAGCAGCAAGGAAGCAAATCTCCATCTGGTCCTTTCTCCTTCAGACACAGCTAACAGGCTGTGGCACAGCTGAGACAGCTGAATACAAATCCTAATAATTGAAATGAATGTTTTAACTCAGACGCAGAGAGGAAAAGTCTGTACACACTCTTCCTGGAATCGGTGCAGACGCGTCTGCGTCGTGGAGAGGAATCGCCAACAGATACGGTAACCGAGCAACAAGCCACCAAGAGGAGCCTTATAAAAATGCAGTCCATTGTGGCACGTCATCTGAAATTGGATGACATTCATGATCCGCTGCTGGCCATCAACTTTGCCAGGTATCAATCTGATGTAAAACAATATTGGTCCAAATAACAGCTTTTTTTTTTTTTTTTATGTAACCTCATGCACACAGTTTATATTGTGTAAAACATGACCAAAATCTTAATAAGTAAATAAACATTAGTACTTTTCTTTTTTTCCAGTGTCCTAATCCATTGTCTTGAATTCACTGTTAGGTTGTATTTAGAGCAGAAAGATTTTCACGAGAAGTTCTCCGGTGCTGGGGTGATTGTGGACCGTTCGTCTGAATCAGTAACTTGTCAAACCTTCGAGCTGACTCTGCGTTCCTGTCTGTATCCACACATCGAGAGGAGATACGTCGAGTGCTGCGGAAACCTCATGAGAACCCTCAAAAAGGACTACAGGCAAGATTCTCTGTCTTTAACCTAACTTGTTTCACACTGGGGCGGCACGGTGGGCTCGGTAGGTAGCACTGTCGCCTCACAGCAAGAAGGTCCTGGGTTCGATCCCCAGGCGGGGCGGTCCGGGTCCTTTCTGTTCTGGGAGTTTGCATGTTCTCCCCGTGCCTGCGTGGGTTTCCTCCCACAGTCCAAAAACATGCAGTCAAGTTAATTGCCCTATAGGTGTGTGTGTGTGTCTGCGTGTCTGCCCTGCGATGGACTGGTGCCCCGTCCAGGGTGTTACTGTGTGCCTTGCGCCCATTGAAAAGCTGGGATAGGCTCCAGCAAACCCCCTCCCCCATCCTGCGACCCTAATTGGATAAGCGGTTAAGAAAGTGAGTGAGTGTTTCACAGAGTACACACCCCCCCCCCACAAACACTTTTTATCACAAGTCCCAGATTAACTCCAATGTACTTGTGCTGCCAAAGTTCTTTCTTCTTTTCAGTACATTTATTAATTTATTTAAAAAAGAAGAAGCATTTGTACCCTTGGTTATGGTAAGGGAGGTACTGCAATCGGAGATGACGAAATGACTAGACTGGAAGAAAAATTCAAACAAAATACAAACAAACATGACTGCAGCAGTTCATAATTGTACCATTTTTGGCTCCATTGTGTTGGTTCCTCTCTAAGGTTACTGGGATACCTTCAGGCTATGAGGAACTATTTTCTGCTGGAGGCTGGTGACACCATGTATGATTTCTACACGGCCATCTTTGACAAGGTGCTGGAGAAGGAGAGCTGGCAGCAGCTGGCTTTCCTCGATGTGCAGCTGCAAGAGGCTGTAGGACAGCGCCACCGAGAGGATAGCAGCCGGTACTGCACATGACTACTTTAAACACTGTTGATCCAACTCAAGATTTTATTGTCCTTGTTAGGGTTGTTTTGTTTATGCTGCACTGATGTGTCTTGGGTCTGGGTTTACAGATTGTCCATCTTTTTGGAGACTATAGATCCTGCTAAGAAGAAACAACCGATCAATAACCTTGATGGTCTTACACTGATCTATAAGGTAAATAAGCCTAAAAGTTGAGGGTTTTAAGAGGTTAAGGCTACGTTTTCATGGATGGTTTGTGGCATCTATTAAAAACTGCACTAATAGCAGTGATTTTAATAGAAACAATGCGTTGACTGATTTTAAGCCCTGCCACCGAGCCATGCGTCAAAGTGCCTCTTTGTCTTCTGCTCATATTATAATATAATCTTGTGGCAGCCAATCAGACACCAATAATCAAGTCAGTTGGGTCAGTCAAGAAGTAGATGGAAGCAAATTAGCTTTCTTTTTTATTTTCATGCTTTACCACTGCTTTAGCCTGGTCAGGGTAGTGATGGGTGTAATTTCCTCTGAAAAACTGGACACAATGCAATATCAAACCCCAGACCGGACATCTGTGCCTTTACTGATGGATGCGGAAAATCTCCATGTAAATGCAAACTGGGTCACTAATTTAAATTTAAAAAAAAAGATTTTTCTGCCTTTCTATTTCTTCTGTTATATTGTAATTTTACTTGTGCTATAACTGAAATAGATCTTTTTGCTCCACAGGTTCCATGGCCTGTAGATATTGTCATTAGCTCTGAGTGTCAAAAAATCTACAATCAGGTCTTTCTGCTCCTTTTACAAATTAAATGGGCCAAATATAGTCTGGACACATTGAGATTTACAGGTGAGTGACAATAATATACCTTGTTACTTTGCTAAATATACACTATATGGCCAAAAGTATTTGGACACCTGAACATGAGCTTGTTAGGCATCCCATTTTAAAAACAAATTGTTTTAAAATAGAGTGACCTCTGTGATCTTTCAGCTATAACAACAGGCACTCCTCTGAGTAGGCTTCTCACAAGTCTTTAAAGTATATCTGTGGGAATTTGTGCCCATTTGGTCAAAAAAGCTTTTGTATGGCTGGGCACCGATGTTGGTCAAGAAAGACTCAATTGATGTTTCAGTTTATTCCAGAGCTGTTCAGTGGGGCATGGCACTGGAACTTTCTTTAAACAAGACTTTTTTCAGTCTTTATAGACCTTGCTTTGTGCATAGGGGACACAGTAATGCTGGGACAGGAAAGGGCCTTCCCTAAGCAAGCCTAGGCAAGCCGTAGCCTAGTGGTTAAGGTACTGGACTAGTAACCAGAAGGTTGCTGGTTCAAGCCCCACCACTGCCAGGTTGCTGCTGTTGGGCCCTTGAGCAAGGTTCAGACTATATACCGTAACTGTAATGTAAGTTGCTTTGGATAAAGGCGTCTGCTAAATACAGAAAATGTCAATGTTGCTACAAATTTGGAGGCATATAATTTATTTTTATATATCTTTTATATTTCTTTTTCTTTTCATATAATTTCTGGCTTTTTATAACACCTATTAGCAATTGTTTTTGCTAGGACACATGAATTCGAATATTATAAGGGGTGTCCCATACCTTGAATTAGGGCTTGTTTTCCAGACACAGTTAACCCTTGGATTAAATAAAAGCATCAATGTTGATTCAATACTGAAGATTCCTGTTTAATCTAGAACTAATATTGGTCTGGAAAACCAGTCCTGTGTTATTTTTTTTACTTTCTGTTGGAGATGATACTGGACTTTTAGGAGCCATCTTCTTAGTTTGGTTTGTTGTAGAGAAAAATGATTGTGAAATAAGATCGCCTTCATTTTTCGAAACTCTTCACAGATTTGACAGTAGCAACTAAAAGGCAAGAAGAAAGCCCTTCTGAAGAGTACACCGCCAAAGAACCAAAAGAACCTTTAAATCAGCAAATCCACAGGATGTTCCTGCTCAGAGTGAAACTCATGCATTTTGTGAACAGTCTGCACAACTACATAATGACCAGGGTGGGCATGTTCAACATGTTTACATGCTTACATTATTATTATTGTGAGACCAGGATTCTCTTGTCCTAACTGTCCTAATAATAATTTATTGATGCCACTGTGTTTTTTATCTACTGACAGATCTTACACAGCACAGGCTTGGAATTTCAGCACCAGGTGGAGGAGGCCAAAGATCTGGACCAGCTTATAAAAATCCATTATAGATATCTGTCCACTATTCATGATCGCTGCCTTCTACGAGAGAAGGTACATTGCACAACCAATCTTTGAGTCTGTAATGGTTGTACCTTACAGGAGCTTGTGTTTTTTATCTTTATTTAGCCATACTTAATTGAGCACTGAATCATGGTGATCTTGTCATTGCAGGTCAGCTTTGTAAAAGAAGCCATCATGAAAGTCCTGAATTTGGTTCTGATCTTCTCTGACCGATGGCAGGCTGGCTTTGGAGCATGGAAGTAGGTTCAGTAAAGATTCACAATAAGCTGCATTGTCACAATAAGCTGCATTGTCAGTAAGTTACATGTCTCATGTAATGTTCACCAGTGTAGAATTTACTCTGGTGCAGTAAATGAGAGGTCCAGCAGTCATGTTTTAACTGATGAGTTGATTGTAGTTTGGGGTGGCTAATTTCTTTATAGAGCTTGAGTGAAGTAACAATGCTAGTTCGTTTTACCATAATTAATTCCATTTTTTAAGGTGATGTGGATCAGTGTTGGATTGCCTTGCCCTTTACATAAATAAATTTTACGTGATGCAGCGGGATTTTCAGCTAGCACACCAGCGCCGAGATTCTGAACTCTTCAGTTTGAAACTTGGCGTTGCCACCGGTCGGCTGGGCGCCATCTGGCCGGCATCATTGGCAGTGCCTGCAGCAGATACTAATTGGCCACCGTATCTGCAGGGTGGGGGCCGGACTATGTGTGGTTGGGTCTTCATACGCTGTGTAAGGACCCTGATTGGCAGAAGAGGAGGGCTGTACACGTGTCAGAAAGAGGTGTGGACAGCGACATGCTCTCCTGATCCTTACACAGCCCCACCCTTCTGTTAAATCCGGTCATTTCACACCCTAGCAGACTGGAGGCCAGTGATAGCTCAGTGGTTAAGGTACTGGACTAGTAAACAGAAGGTTGCCGGTTCAAGCCCTGCCACCACCAAGTTGCCACTGTTGGGTCCCTGAGCGAGGCCCTTAACCCTCAATTGCTCATCGTGTTCAGCTCATTGTGTAAGTCGCTTTGGATAAAAGCGTCCAAAGTATGCTGAAAATGTAAATGTAAATGGAGGCCAGTTTTGTTTGCTGCAGGCATTAGCCAGTTATGCCTGCTAGAGGGCGCCCAGCCGACCGGTAGCAGAGCCGAGACTCCTGGGAGTTCAGAATCTCGGCGCTAGCGACTTATCACACTGCGTCACCTAAGCACCTCATTCAAGCATTTTTGACAATATAACCAGATTTGCTTAATGAGCTGAGTCATTTACATAAAAGGAAGAATAGAGATGGGAAGAAGGGATGAATACTTTTTCACACCACTTGATTACCACTTGCTAAAACATACAGTATATACGTCATAAATTGACCAACAGGCCACTCAGGTGGCGCAGCGGTAAAGTACACTAGCACACCAGAGTTGGGGTTTCGAATACATCGTATCGAATCTCAGCTCTGCCTTCCGACTGAGCTGGGCAGCAGCATGAACAACGATTGGCTGTTGTTCAGGGTTAGAGGGTAAAAAGTCGGATCATAGGTCCTCATAACTGGTGCGACTGCGGCCCCTGCTGGCTGACTGATGGCGCCTGCACAGGACTGAGGAATAATGCTGATGGGGGTGTGGCCCTCCGTACACAGTGCCCGTCGGTGTATGAACTCGACTCATGTAGGTGAAAAATGCGGTCTGTACTGACTGTACGTGCCAGAGGGGGCGCATGTCAGTTGAGAGGCGTCCTCAGTCAGCCGTGAAGGGTCGATTCAGTATAGAGGACGCAATCAGGGTAATTGGACACGACTAGATTGGGGGGGGGGGGAATAATAATAAAAAATAAATGTACCCACATTTTTAATAATCGTATCTACTGTTTTCTCGGTTGCGTGTGTGTGTTTCATTTCTGTTTCAGAATTGAATCTATTGAAAAAATGGAGTCTGACTTCAAAAACTGTCACATGTTCTTGGTGACTATTTTGAATAAAGCCGTCTGCAGGGGATCGTTTCCTCATTGTGAGTGTTCTGCTTGTGAGAGTTTAACTACTTCCTCTCGTTTAACAATCTGTGATTTGCTTAGCAGAGTTATACACTACATTATGCTGTCAGTAGGTGTGTTGTTTATTACATCTGTACCTTTTGTTTCTAGTGGAATCCCTGGCTCTGTCTCTGATGGCTGGGTTTGAACAGTGCTAGAAGACTTTCACCACAACAGCAGCCCACTAGCCAAGCTCTCACTGCTTGTGTGCTGTGTCTTCCTCTTTTTTCCTACCACCATGCTTTACTGTGTCTTGCACATGGAACACTATCATTCTCCTTCACCCAGCAGTTCTTCTCTTGAGCTGAGCTATCTCTCTCTCTCTCTCTGTGTGTGTCTGTGTAGAACCAGTGAAACTACTAAATATATACACTGATCAGCCATAACATTAAAACCACCTCCTTGTTTCTACACTCACTGTCCATTTTATCAGCTCCACTTACCATATAGGAGCACTTTGTAGTTCTACAATTACTGACTGTAGTCCATCTATTTCTCTACATACTTTTTTTTATCCCGCTTTCACCCTGTTCTTCAATGGTCAAGACCACCACAGGACCACCACAGAGCAGGTATTATTTGGGTGGTGGCTGGGTCATTCTCAGCACTGCAGTGACACTGACATGGTGGTGGTGTGTTAGTGTGTGTTGTGCCGGTATGAGTGGATCAGACACAGCAGCACTGCTGGAGTTTTTAAATACCGTGTCCACTCACTGTCCACTCTATTAGACACTCCTACCTAGTTGGTCCACCTTATAGATGTAAAGTCAGAGACGATCGCTCATCTATTGCTGCTGTTTGAGTTGGTCATCTTCTAGACCTTCATCAGTGGTCACAGGATGCTGCCCACGGGGCACTGTTGGCTGGATATATTTTTGGATGGTGGACTATTCTCAGTCCAGCAGTGACAGTGAGGTGTTTAAAAACTACATCAGTGCTGCTGTGTCTGATCCACTCATACCAGCACAACACACACTAACACACCACCACCATGTCAGTGTCACTGCAGTACTGAGAGTGACCCGCCACCAAAAAAAAAACCCTGCTCCGTAGTTGTCCTGTGGGGGTCCTGACCATTGAAGAACAGCATGAAAGGGGGATAACAAAGCATGCAGAGAAACAGATGGACTACAGTCAGTAATTGTAGAACTACAAAGTGCTTCTATATGGTAAGTGGAGCTGATAAAATGGACAGTGAGTGTAGAAACAAGGAGGTGGTTTTAATGTTATGGCTGATCGGTGTATGTTACTTTTGCAGTTAATGTTTCTCAGTTGTTTACATAAAGGCAGTTATTTTCATTAAATAAATGATGCTGTGCCAAGACAAAATACTTGGGTCAGGGTGACAGTGGTGCAGCAGGTAGTCTGGATATCTCACTTCTCCTGAGTCCTGAAGGACCTGGGTTTAAGATTGACGGTATTCTCCCCCCTAAGTGTGAGTCAGTGTAGTGGTGAGTGTGTTGCCCTACAATAAACTTCATGGTGTCCAGGAAGGGCTTCAGTCCCACCACAATGCAGATCAGAGTAAAGCACTTACTGAATATAAATGAATGGTGATTATCGTTCAGCAACTAAAAGCCTAAAACACATTCACATATTTGTACGCAGCGTATACTGGTGTAAAGATGTGTGCTTTTGATATGGTCAATAATCCAGACTAAAGAATGTTAAATGTTTGTATATATCAGCTGTTTCTCAGATTGTATGTTTTTTGCCATTTGTTCATAATAAATGGGTAAAACGACGGACTTTGCTGCATCTGTTCACAACCCAAATCCACAGGCTATTGAAGAGTATTTATCATATAAACGTACAATACCTATAGAAAATCTTCAAAACCCTTTGAAATAGTCACTTTTTTTTGTCTTACAGTGTAAAATTAAGACTCACAAAAATATCTTTCTCAAGCTTTATTACACATTTTGCCCTATAAAAAGTGATGACAAAAAAACATCTCTGAAAAAATACAGTAACAGGAAGAAAAGTGATCAGTCCCCTAATTAAGTATTTTGTAGTTCAGTCAAATTTTGTGGTAAACGGCAATGCTTTTAAGTCCAGGCACAGATTTTCTATTGGATTTAGGTCTGGGCTCTGTTTAGGCCACTGAAAGAAATTCAACGTCCTATCCTAAAAAATTTTGATGTACTTGGTATCATCCATTTTCCCTTCCATCGTGACCAGTTGCCCATTTACTGCCTAAGAGGAACACCCACGTAGCAAAATGTGGCCACCACCGTGCTTTGTGGTAGGTATGGTGTATTTTTTGTGACGTGCTGTTATTGGTTTCCTTCAAATCTTCACAACCATGGTGTGTTTTTGTGTTACCATATATTAGTAGTACTGGAATTTTCAAGGAACATCTGGTTTTATTTGTAAGTATTCCAAACCACTTCAACTGATGCCAGGTCTGGGACAATAAGCCTGGTGTGTGAGCTGGAAGGTGAGTGGTTGTAAATTAAACCGATAACCTCCTAATTACTAGTCAAGTACATTAACTGCTTAACCACCACTGCATTTATTAGGGTGCAGTGTGACAAAAGATGTGAATTCTGATAGGGTATGAATATTTTTTATAAGCATTTTATGCAAGCATTTTTTAAGCAAGAGGTTAACAATGCATTGGTGGTGGTGAGGGAAATGGACATGTTTAAAAATATATTAAAATTTTAGCAAACATTTACATTTTGGGCATTTAACAGACGCTTTCATCCCAAGCGACTTACAGTTGTGACAGTATATTATCTAAGCAATTGAGGGTTAAGGGCCTTGCTCAAGGGCCCAACAGTAGCAATCCTGCAGTGGTGGGGTTTTAGACCCAGCAACCTTATTACTAGTCCAGTACCTTAACCACTACAGCTGCACACTGTAATTAAGTATAAACACAGCTATTTTTTTTATTTTTATGCAAGTTTACTGGCACGGTGGCTTAGTGGGTAGCACTATCGCCTCACAGCAAGAAGGTCCTGGGTTTGATCCCCAGGTGAGACGGTCCGGGTCCTTTCTGTGTGGAGTTTGCATGTTCTCCCCGTGTCTGCGTGGGTTTCCTCCGGGAGCTCCGGGTGCAAGTGAGGTGAATTGGAGATGCAACATTGTCCATGACTGTGTTCGATATAACCTTGTGAACTGATGAATCTTGTGTAAGGAGTAACTACCGTTTCTGTCGTGGATGTAACCGAAGGGTGTAAAACATGATGTTAAAAATTCAAATGAACAAACATTGTACCTGTGTATAGTGATAATATTATTTTCTATTCTATTCTAGCTGAACATTACCAAATGCAATTCCAACACACAACCAAGAAACCATTGTTTTATGTGTTTTATGCTTTATTTATATATTAGATGTGTTCGTGAGGCACATTGCTACACAGTGGCGGTTCTAGACCATGTGAGGTGGGGGGGCCAGGCAGGGGCCAGAGGCTATGTTAGAGGGGCCAATTACTTTCTGCCCAAATGTGCATTCAATAGAATTCAACATTTTATTTATGCAGTTTTCAGTCTACATTTTCTTGAGTTTGATGTAAACAGATCAACAATTTGATTTGCTCTGCTTAAATGTCATTTATTCAGTCCTTTTCTTTTTCATATTCAATTTGAGTTGCATATACTGTATTCCTTGGGTGGCCGTAACAGGGGGGGAAAGCTGGTGCCCCCCCCGTACCGCCACTGTTGCTACATAAAAAGGCCAGGTATGAGCCATCGTTTCAGCCTGTAAATAGCGCCTGTAGTAGAGATTAGGGTTGCCAACTTTCAAAACTGGAAATAAGGAACACCCTGGGCTGGCAGGTTGGCGGAAGGCATAGGGTGGGGGTTGCTTTGGTTTCGTCATAGGAACATTATTAAAATGTTTAATATAGGCTGTTTAACATTTATTATTTTTGCTCTTTATAATAATAAATCAGAACCATATTTTAGGCAAAACAACATGCATGAAGAACATCATGTAACATTTTTTTCTCAATAGTGCAAACTATTGCAAATTTCACTTTAAAAAAATAATAAAACAGACCTGGTATTATAAAAAAATGCTGAACATTTCTCACACTTTTTCATAAATACTTGTTTTTTTTTGTTGTCTTGTTTAGTTGATGTATTACAGTGGGCACTGTGAAATAAACTCAACTGTGTGGCTTCTTTTGCTGGCATGTTACTTTTTTGTATTATATTTTGTTAGAATTTCATATCACATGTACACTGTCAATTTGATATTTTCTTCCACAAAGTAATTTTAATTAACCAAACTAGATTTATTCTTAGGGTAATTTTGCTGTAGTTCAGCTTCTTCCAGTGTGGAAGTCTCAGTCTAATCTGCAGCATTTCTCTCCCATCGATAAAAATACGGAATAAAGCGCGTCCTGTATCGGTTCAATACGGAACACCACGTTTAGTTTCCAAATAAGGAACGATTCTGTATTTTACGGGACGGTTGGCAACCCTAAGTAGGGAGCCATTTGGGATCGATCCCTGATTTTAACGTTCTTTAGATACAGTGTGTGAGTGAGTGTGTGTGTGTGTGTGTATATGTATCGCGGCGCCCCCTGCTGGCCGCTGTGTGAGCTGCGCCTGAGTTTCCTGTTGAGTTTTCCTGTAGAGACGGGAACTCCCAGTGTGAGCGATGATCCGCCCGCTGTACTTCTGAGGCGCAGCGGCTGGAAATCAGCGCTTTACACGGTGAACTTTTACTGGAAATATATCGTAGAAACGACGCGGGATAGGAAGTGTCTCGGAACAGACGTGTAACTCGGACATATTCTCTGTAAATGGATGTTTAACCCACCGGAACCGACTGATTCATTCCTGGGAAAAAGTTAAAGGTGGGTAGCTCGTTCCTGCAGCCAAAAAAAGTTTTGCTAACTCAGTTTGGGTGTTGTCTGTTTCGTTTAGCGTGACTTTTTGGTTCTTTCAAGTTATTTATCCGTGTTATGAAAATTCAGTAACATTTATGTAGGAATAAATCCTACCGTAGCACTTTAATACAACCAGGGAGGTATTTTGTACAGTTCAGTAAGTAGTTAGCTCAGGCTAGGCCTGTGTATGTGTATGCGTGAGGCTGTATCTCAAACCGCATACTACCGCACTAAATAGTATATCAACATATAATTATTTGTGCTGCTATTTTTACATCCTATGTAGTGCTCCAGTATGCGGTTTAGGACACGGCCGTGGTTTCAGTAGAAACTCCAAGTACAACAAAAACTCAATAGCACAGTTAAGATTTAACATAATTATATTGGAGTTTTTACTTGCTTAATTTATTTACCATGTTATTGTATTCATGTTTAGTCCACTTTTACATCCCAAAATAGCTACTAATTTGATATACAAATAAGTATGATAGTATGCAATTCGGAAATCAGCATATACAATTTATTTATTTATTTATTTATTAGGATTTTAATGTCATGTTTTACACACTTTTGGTTACATCCATGACAGAACAGGCAGTTACCCATTACACAAGATTAATCAGTTCACAAGTTTAATTTCAATTCACCTCACTTGTGTGTCTTTGGACTGTGGGAGGAAACCGGAGCACCCGGAGGAAACCCACGCAGACACGGGGAGAACATGCAAACTCCACACAGAAAGGACCCGGACCGCCCCGCCTGGGAATCGAATCCAGGGCCTTCGTGCTGTGAGGCGACAGTGCTACCCACTGAGCCACCTTGTCGCCCAAATCAGCCTATATAAAAGAAAACAGCTACATCATAGATTATAACGCGTTAGGCAGGTTTAAATTGATCAAAATACAAGTACAAGCCTTAAGTCAATAAGTTTCAGGTAGGTAAGTAAGTAAGGTTGCATGGGAAGTACAAATGTATTTAATGTCATTACCTTTCATGTGTTTGTGTCAAATTTAAGAAAGAACGACAGAAATTGTTCAGCTCTTTTGCTGCGTCCGCTGTATAATCAGGTATAAATCTGAAGTATTGGCAATAGTATAGAGGAGGTTAATTTAATCTCATACAGCACCTGATGACTGAAGGAACTGGCTCATAGAAAACTAGGGGTGTGAATAATATACCCCTAAATGTCTACAGTTTCACCACCAGACAGTCTACGGTTTGTGTTTGTAACCTTATTCCAGTCCATGTTCTACCTGTGTCTGTGTGGGTTTCCTCCGGGTGCTCCGGTTTCCTCTCACAGTCCAGAGATGTGCAAGTGAGGTGAATTGGAGATACAAAATTGTCCATGACTGTGTGATATAACCTTGTGAACTGATGAATCTTGTGTAATGAGTAACTACCTGCTCTGTCAAGAATGGAACCAAAGTGTAAAACAGGACGTTAAAATCCTAATAAATAAATAAATAAATATTATTCCAGTCAGAGATGCAGAACTTAGGTGGTAGACTTGGGCCACACTTGGACTTCGATGTCTAAGACTTGAGTTGAATGAATTCCATGCTATGAATTCCAAATTAGTTATTTAGACAATTATTTCTGTTAAGCATTTTTTCTGTATGACTTTATGGGTGAGTAGGGATGTAACGATGCACCACAAGACAGTTAAAAATCGATTCACATCGGTCGAATCGGTTTTTCATTTAAGATGAATCGATATTCACTTTAAACAGCAGAGGGCACTGGCGCTGTTCACCTCGCCTGGTTTACGTCACTACAGGGTTGCCAGGTTTGGAATTTTCCAGCCAAATTTATTTATTTAAGGATTCTTTCTTTATTTGTATTATTCATTTATTTATTTATGTGGGATTTGTTTTAAAATTTCATTTCAGTTTTTTTTTTACACAAAAAGGGAAATGTGCAGCATTGTTTTGCATAGTTTGTACTAGGATGTCCCGATCCGATCATGGCATTTTTTAACTGATCGGTATCGGCTTTACTAAGGCCGATCCTATGCCCGAGCTGGAGTCATCGCGTTAGCCAAGCACGCTATTCCATGCACTATGGAAGCCCCAAAGGGTCAAAACACACTCACTTCGCGTAGAAACGTCCATCAAACCATTGTCACAAAACAACCACAGAAAAGTTTGTTACAGTTACAACACGCATACAAGTACGGTGGCTCATAAGAAACAAACCAGATATCATTTAACCAAACGATCTACAATTACTACCAATTTGATACGGCACCTAAAAAATAAACACTCAGCCGAATACAGCGAGTTTATTATTATATATATTTATTATTATATACGGCAGAGATGCTGATTTTCCTTAAAAAGAACCTTCACTTTATTTTGAGTGTTCTAGTTTTACTACTACAATGCTGCACTAAGTTTGTTTACTTTTATTTTGCAGGCAATTTTGTTCCTACAGCACTGCAGAGCTATTCAGTTGTTAAACATGTACACTGGATTAATTTGAATAACTGTAATGTACGTGAAGTGTGCACTGTGTGAACAGTATTATCTAGTTCTTATCTAGACAATATCTAGAAAATACAAGTATCGGTTTCAGACTCGGTATCGGATCGGGATCAAAATTAACGATCGGGAACAAAAAAAACGTGATCGGACATCCCTAGTTTGTACCTACCTCTTGTACCTACCTACTAGGGCTTCATTGTTTTTGTTTTTTTTGTTTTTTTTCCTTTTTCTCCCCCTTAAGTGCATCCAATTGTTCGATTTGCATCGTGCTTCCTCTCTGTCTATGCCGAACCCTGCCCTGACCGAGGAGATCGAAGCTAACCCATATCCCCTCCGAAACATGGGCAGCAGCCGGATACATTTCTGCCACCCACACATTGATGAGTTTGGCGCCACCTAGCGTTGCATGCGGAGAGACACACCTTAAGGGCACTCTTCCTCATCTCTTGTGCAGGCGCCTCTAATCAGCCGGCAGAGGTCGTAATCGCATTCTGACAGAGAGAGACCCACATCGGGTTCTTTGTCCCACCCCCCCAACTGAGCAACCGGCCAATCGTTGCCCATACAGCCACTCGGCTTCAAACCGGTGAAGCAGAGCTGGATTCGATACGAGGTACTCAGAATCCAGCCCTGGTTGCAGCGTGTCTTTTTACCGCTGCGCCACCTGAGCCGCTAAAGGGCTTCATAAAAGATAAATAAAAGATAAGCACAAATACAGCATTTTATTTTATTTTTTTTAAAGCGAAATAATAAAAGGAAACTTTGTTACATTTTGTTAAAAGAAAATGGGAAAAAATTGTATCGTGAACCCAGTATTGTGAATCGCATTGCATCGTCGGTACAGTGTATCGTTACATCCCTATGGGTGGGTGATTTAACATATAATATGATAAGAAATGAGAGATACCGTTACACAATGATTGTCAGTTCATCTAAAAAGTTCTGCTGGTTTTCTTTACTTGTCTGGACAAAACTGATTTATATAACCTCTGTGAAAGAAAAATGATGAAGCCGAATCTCTGCCATGTTAATAGGATTTGGTCTTTCGGGCACCACTATTGCAGCCCCTGTACTAAATAGTTTAAACAGAGGAAAGACAATCTGTTTGAGACACAGTGGTCTGAACACACTTGCAGTTTTGACTGCTTAGACTACTTTTATTGTCTCATTGTACATTTACATTTTCATTTTCAGCATTTAGCAGACGCTTTTATCCAAAGCGACTTACATTACTGTGACAGTATATTGTCCAAGCAACTGAGGGTTAAGGGCCTTGCTCAAGGGCCCAACAGTTGCAACCTGGCAGAGGTGAGGCTTGAACCGGCAACCTTCTGATTACTAGTCCAGTACCTTAACCACTAGGCTACAACTGCCTAGTGTATCAGCGTTGGGTTGAAACAGACAACAAATGCTTTTACTACTCCCTGTTTACTACCCTTCACTTTTTTAACAGGCATTATTTAAAAACACTACTGCCCTGAACATCTCAGGTTGCTTCAATTTGCTTTAGGCAGCTCACTGAAATGCTTTTGGCCGAGTACAAACCAGGCTCAAAGCAGCCATTAAACTCCAGCCGAGACCCCCACTGAGTGTTTACATTCACACAATATAATTGATTTCATATTTAAATCAGTTCACAATATTCGTATTCAGCATTATTTAATAATTGGAAAAGTATTAGTGTTTTATTAAGCCTGATTTGGCCACTTAATTATTTATTTGGTTATAGGTGGTTATAAAGTTTATGTCAGAAAACCCACTTGATTCATGCAGTCACCTGTCAGTAGCGTCTCTGTTAAGGATGCAAATGTCAGTTTCTATTAACCAATAACTGACAAGCTTATAGCATCCAATTAACGGAGGCGGTGTTCCAAGTGATGTTGAGAAATATTTACAAATAATCCCAAAATGTACAAGAAGAGAAGATTGAAGCAGAAGGAGGAAATTTAATGAAAGATGTGAAAGTGAAAACAAGTTTGTGCTTCAAGAAGAAAAACCGGTCCGTCTCTTGTGTTATGAGGCCGTGTCTGTGGTAAAGGAGTACAATATAAATGTAGATATACATTATAAATATACAGTATAAATTAAGCATTTTGACACCAAACACAGAATTTAGTCTCCAAGAAAAACAACAAATTGTCCAAGGCAGAATGCAGTCACAGCAGGATACGGTACAATCGGCCCTTTGAGGGCCACCATAATGCAGATGTGGCCCTCAGTGAAAATGAGTTTGACACCCCTGGTCTAGAGTACGAAGCCAAAATAGTAATTAATTTGACATACTAATAAGTACGGTAGTGTGCAATTCGGAATATATAAAATGAAACAGCTACATCATACATCATCAATTTAAAGAAATAATGTCGCTTTACAAAGCAGCTCTTAAAACAGAAAACACATCACAGCGTTTCATGTGGGCCGGTCTTTATACTTTATTTGGAGCATTAAGTAGACCGCTGCACTTTTGTCTGATTAACATGTCAGCATTAGTTTAGATTTGCTTCTTCTCCAGTGTTTTAGAAACATACATGTTGTGCTGAGTTGTGTTCGTGGAACTCGTAAATGTTCTCACTGCATTTCAGTCTTTTTACTTCTGCTTGTGTTCAGGCTGATCACACTTTGTGCATGTGCAGGAGGAAACTGTGAAATGCCAGTGCATGTCGGAAATGTTTTTTCAGCTAATTGTGTTTCGCGCGCGCGTGTGTGTGTGTGTGTGTGTGTGTGTGTGTGTGTGTGTGTGTGTGTGTAAACAGTCTGCATGATTTTTTTTTTATTTTTTTTTTTTGTTTTAACAGATTTTGTCTCCACCCAACAGAAAATCTGATCTGAAGTAGAGATTTTGTTCTTAGCCTCTCTGCTCGGTTTCTCTCACTAGTAATGCTAGACAAGATCTGTAAAATTTGAATTGTCATTGTTTATGTTTGGACTAAACAATTAATGGTGTCCAGCGTCCAGATTATCCACCTGTGATGTGACACAATGCTGCTTGTTAACTTGCATATTGAATATCATTTAGGCTCTGCTTTTGATAACACAGTTGTAAGGACTAGGACTTTTCTTTGTCATATCGTATCGACTACCTGTCCAACATTTTAGGCCAGCGTCGACCTGATATAATACTTAGCATCAAATCAGGATGACCAGATAGATGGATGGATGACTGATAGATTAGACTGATAGATAGATAGATAGATAGATAGATAGATAGATAGATAGATAGATAGATAGATAGATAGATAGATAGATAGATAGATAGATAGATCGATCGGCTATGTATCGAAATCGGCCGATTTTTAATCAAAATATGCGATCGGCGATCAGTCGATATTTCCTAAATTCAGCAGATCAGATCGCGTGATATATAAAGATCACCTCCATGTTAAGCTTAACAGCTCAGTGGATTGATCCAGACTTTGAGCTACAAAGGGCCAACCATCGCATCACCATTCATCAACCATCGCATTTCACAACCTAAAATAACATCATTAACGTTGTGCACCCTAACCCTAACCCATACGATGCAATTTTGCTGATTGAAATATTTACTTTAAAAAGATAATTCAACCCGGTCACATCTGAGCCGATTCTATCAGCACGTTATATAAACTCCTGGTTCACTTTGGTAAATCGTGAGCGGTTCTTACTTGTGATGTAGATGAGAACAGAAAACGTTACAGAGCCAATCAGAGGCAAACGTTTATTAGTTACTAAATTCGTTAGTTCAGGATCATCTGCTCTGACTGACAGAAAACTTTTAGCTCCACAGGCAGAACGAGTCTGGCTCGGTTACCGCTCTGTGGTAATAGCAGTTTAATTATGCTTTTTAATTGAGCTTTTTAATGTAAGAGAGTCACACAAAATGTTCTGTATTAGTTGGTGTTTATTTAAAACCACGACATTAATTAATAACAGTAAACACGGAGGGATAACTGAGAAGAGAAACTTACGCTTCACATAAATTGAATCGACTCCTGAATCACTTATACTGTGAACAGAGCGTCTCTCTTAAAGACGCACACACGCCGTTGCTTTTGTCACCGGTTTATCTTCACTGTGAGCACCCCCCCGCCCCCCGATCGGAATCGGCCATCGGCCGATCGCCCTGAAAGGAGCTCGGAGATCGAAATCGGTGCCAAAAACCCCGATCGGTACATCTCTAATAGATACAGTACATAAATACATAGATAGATACTTTATTTATCCCGAGTGAAATTATTGGCCTCCAGTAGTCGAACAAGCAAAAGAAGAAGAACTAATACAAATAAAGTAAGTAGGGTGTAGCCAATGTACAACGTGTACATTATACGGTATGCAAAAAGTATGTGCAAATTGTGCATCTGGCAACATAATAATAATAGGAGCAGTAGTGTATCTATTATTATAAACAATATATACAGATATACAGTATAAGTATACATATAGAAATAAAGATATCGTTATAGGTATAAATATATACAATAAGAGCAATTACGTAAATATATAGATTAGGGCTGGGCAGTGTGACCAAAAATTTGTATCATTGTATTTTTTAAGATTCTGATGGTTTCACTGTATATCACTGTATGTTTTATTTATTTATTTATTTATTTGTATTACTGGGACTTTTCATATGTCTGTGGCTGATTCTAAGTACATAGAATATAAATAGTTTTAATTTTACCATATGTATAATAAAGGTTTGAGTACTGTAAGCTTTGCTCGGCCCCACAAAATGACACAATATATGATGGAAACAGTACGTGTGAAACAGTTGCAATAAAAATTTTTTATTGTTTATTTAATACCTAAGAATTGTACAATTACCCTTAGCTCTCCCTTTAACAAATAAAACCACGTTTGCAAACCCCACTGTACAACTTGACCACAGGTCTGTTTTAAAAAAGTGGTCGACTTTAAATATCTCTACTTCTAGTTTGTTTGTATCGTTGGTTTAGCAACTGATCTGAAGTATTTTCGCCCTGTAAGACATACCTGGAATCCACTGTTCTAGTTCTAGTTCTAAAAGCTTCTTTCTTGACTGTCTATAGAGGGACACTATATGATTTGCTGCCTACTGAAGCCTACAGCTGTTGTATTAACTGTGCTACGGTATGGTGGTAATTGAAAAATCCATGCGATATGAGGAATCAAAGACTGTAGACCAATGTACCGTCATACCTCCCAGCCCTAATATAGATATATATATATATATATATAAGGATAAATATTAAATATAAAAAAAAACTATCAGATATAGGTATGAATGAGTATAGTAGTAGTAATGTACAGATAATAATAATAATATAGATAATAATAATAATATAGATTATAACTGATATATACACATAGGTATAAATATAAGAATGAAAATATCAAAGAGGAATATGTAGGCTTGGATATGATGGTGCAAATGTGTCTTAGTTTGAGTTTAGTTTGATTTAGTTTAACATCCCATCATTGTGTGGTGTTAAACAGTCTCTGACCAATGGTCAGGGACGGTATGATCCCACTAAGGGCAAAGCAGTAGAGTTTAAGCTATCCAACACTGTCTAGGATTAAGTATCAGTTTCACCTGATGTGTGTTGGATCATTTCTTTAAGGTCATTTTCATTTAATGCAGGATGGTGCTGATCCTTGCCTTTGGATTACATCCATGTGGATTTTGATGCTTATCAAGTGTTTGTGAGAGTTTTTCTCAGGTACTTCAACCTTTTCTGACCCCACAAAACATGCCGGCAGGTAGTTTGACTTCTCTAAACTGGACTAGTGCTCTGCCCTGAATGAGTGCTCTCACATTGTTTGGTGTAATGAAGGGCCTGATACGGTTTGTACCGGGAGGCAAATAAATGCAAATAAATGATCAGTTACTCAGAACAACCAAACAGCAGCTCAGCTGGGCTACTGCAATGTCTGCTGCAATGCGGCCTGCATGACCAGACCTGCAGAGCTGGTGGAATAGTTATCTCTTCTCTAAAACACACACGAAGAACTTCCTTTTAAAGGCAAAGCTAGAACCAGGGCTGTAGTGATCGTGTAGTGTAGTGTAGTGATGAAGCAAAGAAATTCAGACGATTCTGCCACAACAATTCTGTTTAGATTTTGATTGAGACAAAAGATCAAGCCATCACATCTATCTCAATGATTATTAAGTGTTCAAAAGTGATTAAACATGTTAAAGCCTTTTCAAACCAGTTAGTTGCATACTGTGTATTTGTTATTCCAATTTTATTATTCAAAGCGAGAAACTAGTTCAAGAGTTTTGAGGAACAATTGCAGAGAGCTTCCCTTTTTTCTTTTACCCTTACAGCTCTAGAAATGTATTTGTCTGTTTGACCCATACTGACACATTTGTTTAAGTCCTTTAAAGCCTGAGCTATTCAGTGTACATACACATATGAGTCGCAACATGAAGAGGCTTGTTTAAAATTAGTATTTTCCTCCTAACCGGCCTTAAAGTGAAATGCTAAAACTTTAAGTTATTGCTACACACTTAAGCTAAATATGACATCAGTTTGTCTGTGCACAGACCTGTGCTCTTGGTGTCATGTAAAGCCTTATTCTACGAGTGACCACGGGTCAAGAGTGACAGCAAATACAAACACACATACGATGGCATTACACTGTCGGGTCCATAAAGAAATGGTTTAACTAGTGTGGTGTGGAGTCACTCACATCAATGCCTTTTTGACTGAATATGCACAATACACACGTCATATACACACTTCAAACCCTTGGAGAAAGCTTATCTAAAAGTGTGAAGGCTGTGTATGGCCAAGTCCATATTGTATGGTCCGTATTTTTTTTGCTGACATCTACACACCACACTAGTTTACAGAGAATTAGAAGTAGAAGGAAGCCTTACGACAGCTGATTGTGTACAGGAGATTGTGAGCAGTCGGAGGTTTATAAGCCACAAGCTCCATCACACTAACCTTCCATGTTAAAACAATCATGATTCAATGTATTTGCTTCATAAAACAAGGTTTTTTAGCAACAGCTGGCTCTGTATTAAGGAGGGCCGTTTTATAGGTGTGAGGAAATTAGCTTGTGAGTCTTCTGTATATATGTATTCTGTATGTATGACTTCTGACACCACTGGCCTTGTGGGCTCAGCAGGATTATTGCCTAACAGAAGGGAATGCAGCAGTCTCCACACCTGCAAATGAAGGGCTTAAAAAGGCAGTGTGGTCCAGAACAACACAGCTCCACCTGTCATTAGGAAGGGTAGGAAGAACTTAAATCATCGTTGGTAAGCCAGAGTGTGCATCAATATTGCTTTGCAAGGATTCTTTTTCATTAACCACTTTATTCGGATCAAGACTGAGCAGATCTGGTTCTATAAGCCTTAACAAAAGAATGGAGACTGGTTTCTCCATGTTTACAAAAAAGGTATCAATGAACGTTGTATTACTTCTTGTAACAAATTGTGTTCGGCATTCCGAATTGTTTTTATCAACCTGTAAAATCAGTGTAGTCTTTCTTACATGAGCCGACGTTTAGTCAGGCATCTTTCATACCAACTTTGTAATGTTTTGATTGTTTAGATAATTTTTTTTTTATGATTCTGTACACAGTAATTGATTCCTCCTATACAGATACTCATGCACCAAAAAGTGAAAAAACCCACCATAAAGTGCATCACAAACTGAGGAGTTTTATTTATATCAGTACTGTATGTATCATGGGTGGCACGGTGGCTCGGTGGATAGCACCGTCGCCTCACAGCAAGGACGTCCTGGGTTCGATCCCCAGGCGGGGCGGGCCAGGTCCTTTTTGTGCAGAGTTTGCATGTTCTTCCCATGTCTGCGTGGGTTTCCTCCGGGGGCTCCGGTTTCCTCCCACAGTCCAAAAACATGCAGTCAGGTTAATTAGAGACACTGAATTGCCCTATAGGTAAATGGGTGTGTGTGTCTGCCCTGCGATGGACTTGCGCCCCGTCCAGGGTGTTACTGTGTGCCTTGTGTCCATTGAAAAGCTGGGATTGGCTCCAGCAAACACCCCCCCCCCCCCCTCACCCCCCCCCCCCCCCGGTGGGGCGGTCCGGGTCCTTTCTGTGTGGAATTTGAAGGTTCTCACTGTGTCTGTGTGGGTTTCCTCCGGGTGCTCCGGTCAATTGGAGATACTAATTTGTCCATGACTGTGTTCGATATAACCTTGTGAACGGATGAATCTTGTGTAATGAGTAACTACCGTTCCTGTCATGAATGTAACCAAAAAGTATAAAACATTACATTAAAATCCTAACAAACAAACAAATCATTAACCTACAGTTGTGCAAAACCAGTAACACAAAGCCTGTTTTATAATATAGTGTTAAATAGCTTATGTAATTTAATGAATAATGTACTGAAAGTGAAATACAAATACAACATGGTTATACAGTACTCTCCAACAGCACAGATGGGCATTTCATAGACATGATAAATAACACAACATTGATACTAGAGGGTGTCCATGAAATTTGAGCGACACAGTACACTACAGTATAATGTATCAGTTGTTTACACAAGCGACCGCTGCTCAGCTCAGTCAGCTGGCTGCTGCCCGGATGCCCAGCATCTGTGAGAGACTATCGTATAGTGTGTTGCTTGACATGGGAAAATTTTTATTTCAAATTCATAATATGGTTTCTGTTGAATGTGTTTCTATGTGTGTTATCAGATTCTCATTGTAAAGTCGAAATATCATAAATTGATCCATCGTAATCGGAGAAGCATCATTTTATCTACAGCTTAAATAACTAAAACTGAATCTAAAATCTGTATTAGCTGACAACCATCTATAAAGTTAGAAACTAACATTTTGTAGAACTTACATAGTGTTGTAGAAGGGGGGGGTCACAGCACAGGTCAGTAGTTTTCTACCTGTCTGTGTGTCAGACTTCATTTGCTTGGCTTGCATGACGTGTTATCTTCTCCTCCACAGAATCATGACGACCTCAGTGTCTTTGGAGGATGCTCTGTCCAACGTGGACCTGCTGGAGGAGCTTCCCCTTCCTGACCAGCAGCCATGCATCGAACCGCTGCCCTCCTCCATCATGTACCAGGTAATAAATTGCTGCGGTCGAGTGGTTACAGAGACAAAGCTGCTTCATTGCCATGTCATTAAAACAGTAATGAGGGCAGTGGTAGCTTAGTGGTTAAGGTATTGGACTTGTGATCAGGGGGTCCCTGGTCCAAGCCCCTTGTTCACAGCAAAGTTGCTGTTGTTGAGCCCTTAAGCTAGACCCTTAACTCTTTAGATAAAAGCATCTGATAGATGTCGTAAACGTATTGAAGACAGATCTGTGGTGAAAAAAGATTGTAAGATCCACATAATACATGATTGGCTCATCCGAAGGGTGGGAGTGCCTGAGAGGATTCCTCATTCTTCAGCAATGTTGGCTGGTCAATGACGCCTGCACAAGAGTCAGGGCATAATGGAGATCAGTGTGACTCTGTGCACAATACAGACCTGGATATGAGTTCACCTCATGCAGGTGAAAAAAAGCGGTTGGCTGTTGGACATGTGTTTAAGGGGGTGTGTTGTTAGTCATGGCCCTCCTTGGTCAGAAATAGAGGGTTGCAGCAGTAGAGGCAGTGAAATGCATAAGGGTAATTGGATATGACTAGATTGTGAGGAAAATTGGATACATAAAATGAAAAATGCATAAAAAAGGACTTTTTCTCTGTCTAATAAATTATCGTCTTATAAAAGGCCCGACCTAATTCACAACTGTAAAAATCACGTCACAGACCGTTAAATGAGGCTTTTCCTGTGAAATTCAAAATGTAAGGTTTGTGTTTATTCTTGTAGCATTCAAGTGCCTCATGTTCACTGGTTAATTTGCACTATAAGGCAGTCCTAGCTGTCTTACGGCAATTCAGTTAGTAAAACTGTCCGAGTTACGACTTGGGTAACTGAGTTTGTAAAACTTCCAACCAATTCTGTGGACGCAGAGTAGGGCTGGGTATCGCCACTAATTTCCTGGATCGATTCGATTCCGATTCACAAGGTCCCGATTCGATTCGATCTTCGATTTTCGATTCGATTTTCGATTCAACACATTTAGGCATATTTGAGTTACATTAACAGGTTTTGTTTAATATATGTACTGTACAGATGTTCAGAGAGCGAATGTGATAATTGTACAAAGAACACTCATTAAAAATATTTGTGTTTTGTTTACATAAATAATTAATCCAAAACAGAAAACAGTAACATTCATTTTTTATTATAATTTTATGTCTGACACGCTACAACATTGTAAATGTAATGTAAACATACACCTGGCTGTTGAACAGCTTATGCCAAGTTTACACTACGACCTGGTCGCTGTAATGTTCACACTACACGACTGATCGGCGATGGGGGGGTTTTACACTACACCATCCATCACCAGGGGGAATCACAGGCGAGCTTCTCTGCTCTCCAAAACTACGTTTTGTCACGAAAACACACGTGAGAAGTGATGAAAGGTTTAATGATACCACGTCCAAACATGCACATCAACAAGTAGCGAGAGATCAAAGTTTGTGTGCTGATGAAATAAAGGAATCTGAGTGGATTTGGCAACACGAGCAGCATGGCTTGTTCTATAGTGAGTTGGAGGTTAATAAATATTTTGTTTTGTAGAGAACGATCAGGTCAGAAATACTGTAAAACTCGTGTGCTGATGTATTCTGATAGAAACTATATTACGCCCCTGTACCACCTGTTTACAACCTCTCCCCTGTGTTTCCCCTCGCTGTTTCTCACATTGATTGAGAGCCGAGTTTTGATCGCAGAGCGAACACCGAGTTACTCCCGAATCCAGCACCGACCCGTCGCCGAGCGAAAATCAGTGCAAAAAGTTGTGTAGTGGTCATAACTTGAGCTTCTGCCATGCTAAACTGATGTGCAGGTCAGATCTCGTTGCATGAAAAAACACTGGCTGGTCACGAGAAATTAAAGGGGGTAACAATAGTAATAGATTTCCGTGTGCACCGTAAAAAGGGGCATATTTAAAAGATCGATTCGAATCGAAAAATCGATTTTATAAACCCACCCCTAACGCAGAGTGTGGGTGTCGAAACACGGCTGAGTATTTTCACATTTGATACCATCGCTGGATGTTTTAGGTTTACATTCAACTATTAAGCTAGGCTGTGTTGTGTATTGTAGCTTCCATTTATTCTACCATTAAATTTGAGTGTAAATGGAGTGAATTTAGTAGAGTCCCATATATTAATGTTCATGTGGCTCGTTTCATGTATTAATTTGTCATGACATTCTTCTCTCAACAGCCCAACTTCAACACCAACTTTGAAGATCGCAACGCATTTGTGACTGGCATCGCCCGCTACATCGAACAAGCTACAGTTCACTCCAACATGGTAAATCTCACTCGTTTCCATGACACTTCAACAAACAGTGTGCACATGGAATGAGTTTGTGCTCGAGTCCTCTGTGATTTACTCCACTATACCAGTGCCTCAACCAATGGCCTATTAAATCTAGTCCTCAGTGCCCAGACCTCAGCCGCTCCACTAAAGGAGCGTGTCGGTGCAATGAGAGGACCTGAAAGAGACAGCTTTGTTTCCTGCATTAATTGGAAGAGCTTGGCCTAGTTCAAGGCTCCTGAGTGGTGCTTTGATGAATGTGCCTTTTAGCAGAGGTGGAAAGAGTACTAAAATATTGTACTCAAGTAGAAGTACTATTACTTTAATGAACTTTTACTTAAGTACGAGTAAAATTACTAGTCTAAAAATCTATTTAAGTAAAAAGTAACTCATTTAAAATGTACTCAGAGTAAACATTACTTAGTTACTTTTTTAACGGGGGGGGGGGGGGGGGGGGTCTCGCCTGTGTAATTCAAACAGGACAAGTGGATATATGTTTTTTTAATTAAAATATAATAGAAAAAAACATGCTGATACAACATTTAAAACATGTAGGGATGTGTAATGTGTTATTTTAGTACAGACCATCCCATAAAACTTTTTCAAACTGTATAACCACTGAAGTTGGCATTAATTGTGGATTCTATAGACCAGCCTTCTCTTCATCACCAACAAATACCAAACAACATCATACTGCAAATCTCATAACTCAGCACAAGTCAAGGTTACAAGTGTTGTGACTTTCACTAAATGACCCAAAGAAAACCTTCAAGATGTAAGACAAAACTTTGCCATTCTTTGACCTCAGACTATGTTGTCAAATAAGGAAACATCAAACTCCAAACATGTTAACATTTTAAAATCGCCCTTCCCTCCCTACTCTATACCTAGATTACAGCTTCTTTATTTTAGCACCAGTTTATTTTCCATCCTAAAATTCACTGCAGCAGTTTCCCAGACGTGTTTTTTTTTTTGCGTTTTTTTACTCAGTAATGGATGTTATTTAAAATGTAGCAAATTACAATTCTTAATACAAAACAGTGAAATTACTGGTTGTAAAATCTACTTTAAAAAGTACAAGTACACAAAAAAACTACTCAATTACAGTAACGCGATTAAATGTAATTCTTTACTTTCCACCTCTGCCTTTTAGTGTATTCAATCCTAAATGAATACCCAACATCCAACAAAGAAAGACAAACGTTAGTTATGTCTAAAACTAGCGATGGAACGATCGATCGGCTACGAATCGGTATCGGCCGATTTTTAATCAAAATATGCTATTGGCGATCGGCGATATTTCCTAAAAGTAGCAGAACCGATCGTGTGATATATAAAGATCATGTTAACTTAACAGCTCAGTGGATTGATCCAGACTTTGAGCTACGAAGCACCAACCATCACATCACCATTCATCAACCATCATACAGAAACCATCGTGAAAGCTCTTACGATGTAATTTTGCTGATTGTGATATTTACTTTAAAAAGATAATTCAACCCGGTCACATCTGAGTCGATTCTATCAGCACGTTATATAAACTCCTGGTTCACTTTGGTAAATCGTGAGCGGTTCTTACTTGTGATGTAGATGAGAACAGAAAACGTTACAGAGCCAATCAGAGGCAAAAGTTTATTCATTACCAAATTCATTAGTTCAGGATCATCTGCTGAACTTTTAGAAAACTTTTAGCTCCTTAGACGGAACGAGTCTGACTCGGTTACAGATCTGTGGTAATAGCAGTTTAATTAAGCTTTTTAATGAAGCTTTTTAATGTAAGAGAGTCACACAAAATGTTCTGTTGTAGCTGGTGTTTATTTAAAACCACGACATTAATTAATAACAGTAAACACGGAGAGATAACCGAGAAGAGAAACTTACGCTTCACATAAAAACGAATCAACTCATGAATCACTTATAGCGATACTGTGAACAAAGCGTGTCTTCTAAAGGCACAAACACACACATGCGCGCGCGCGCTGCTCCGGTTTATCTTTACTGTGAGGCTCTTTTTAAGTTTATTTACTGCTAATTATTAATTTATTAATACTGCAACAGTTTGATAAAGGTCACTCTTTGTCCAAGGGTTCCTGTGTGTGCCCGTGCAGTACAGTGAGGACCATAAACACATGGTTTGATATGTTTGCTGTGAAGAAGCTCAAGTCGCATGAACAGAGCCTTGACCCTCAACCACATTACATCTTTGGGATGAATTAGCAGACCAGAGCTTCTCCCCTTTTCTCCAGTGCCTGACCTGTATGGACACTAATACTCACAGACATTCCTTGTGGAAAGCTTTCCTAGAGATACAGTGGTAGCCTAGTGGGTAAAGATTTGGGCTATCAATTGAAAGATTGTCGGTTCAAATCCAGGCTCTGCTATGCTGCCACTGTTGGGCCCTTGAGCAAAGCCCTTAACCTTGTCTGCTCTAGAGGCACTGTACAATGTCTGACCCTGCACTCTGACTCCAGCTTCCAAACAAGCTGGGATATGCGGAAAAACAATTTTATTGTACTGCACACGTGTATATGTATATATGACAAATAAAGGCATTCGTCTAGAGTAGTGGTGGCTCTTCTAGCCATGAGGGGGCAGCAACTATGTATTAATGCCCATGGTTTTGAAACGGGGTGACAAACAAGGTCATACTTTTAGCCATTATCTGTAAATGTATTGCCCTGGTGAGTGTTCCCGACAGCCTCTCTAGAGAAAGCCTATGTCGGCCATGGCCAGCATTAGAGCAAATGCGGCCCGCGGACAACGTTTAGAATACATTTGCTGGTTGGTTGGTTTGAATACTTTGATTTCCTCTATTTCTGCATGTTTCTCACTAAATGGTTTCAGATCCTCATACAGAATATAAAGAGGGCATGAGGAAACGTGTGTTTTTAAATAATTTTATTTATTGCAAAAGATTATTCAAGATTATTCAACCAAATTGGATCTTTTTTTCAACCTTTAATGTAAATCTGTAAATGTGTAGGGGGAATTAAAAAGCACACCCCTAAACTAATACTTTTCCGCTTTTCATGGCAAAAGTGCCCCAAATCTGTCAGATTGTACAGTGCTGCTCAGGTCACCCCACAAATTTTTAATTCGATCTTCTTCTGGTGAAGCCATTCTTTTATGATATGGAGGTATGCTTCGGGTCGTTGTTGTGCTGAGGTGAAATTTCCTGTTCATCTTCAGATGTTTAGCAGAGGCCTGAATGTTTTGTGCCAAGATTGATGGATATTTGGAACTGTTCAGAATCCCTGGGATTATGGCCAAAAAGTTCACCTTGATCTTGAGACCATAACACGTGCTTTCCCCTCATGACTTGATGAAGGTATTTGCAAAATGTAGCAGGGCTTAGATGTTTTTTTCTTGCCGTTCTACCCTACAGCCCAGATATTTGAAGAATACAGCTTTAGAAATAAAGGAACATCATATATGTATTTCTGTGTGTAGTCGTTTTGCAAGATCTGTTTAAATGAACCATCTTTTTTATATGCTGTCAGTATGTGAGAACTTGTGGCTAGAAGTGTGATTTTCTGTTGTGTGTGTGTGTGTGTACAGAATGAGATGTTGGAGGAAGGGCAGGAGTATGCTGTGATGCTCTACACATGGAGAAGCTGCTCCAGAGCTATCCCTCAGGTAACACACCCAGCAAAAGTAGCTTATAGCTGATATGTAACTGTTTCAAGTACAGACACGTCACCAATTCTGATTCCCATTTCTGAGACTTGTTTTGTTTTGCACTTTGTTTGTACTTTGTATGAAGTGAAGTTAACATAGCAAGTCATTGGCCATCCTAGCTCAACATGATGTGCTGTAAACAACCTATAAATTGAAAATAAAAGGAAATAATGATTGTAAAGAAATAGGGGTATTAAAAAAACTTCAAGTTTTGAACTGTTCAAATACACACAAACAGCAACCTGCAGGCAAAGAACGAAAAAAATGATTTTTTTTTTTGTTAAACCAATTATTTTTTGTTGACCCAGTAGGGGTCGCTTCAGTGGAATAATTCGTCCGCATAATTGATTTGGCACAATTCTTTTTTTGGATGACCTTCTTGGCACTCTCCCACTTATCAGGGCTTAGGACTAAAATGTGAACCCCAATGGCTAGCTCTATGTAACATCATGCTTCTTCTGTGTTTGTTAGCCCAACCCGTGATTCCAATCTCAGGCACTACTAAAGGGTTTTTCCAGGCTTTTTTAAGCAACCCACATTTTGTCCATGATTTTTACATGGCACAGTCAACACAGTGCATCTTACAGTCCCTACACAAGATAACACAAAGTATAAAAGCCTCCACAAGGGGCATTCGCATACAGTTTAATTAATTATTATAATTTTTCTCTGCGACTTATTTTTTTGTTTGAAAAATCCAGGCACTACTGGTAGCTCTAACCATTCTGCGAAGTTATACTGTTAATGGTCGACATTTGGGCAGAATGAGCTTTGGCACTAAGAATGAAATGCAAATACCAAGATACTGTTAAAGAAGTCTCATGGTCACATCACGTGTCATTCCTTAAAATAGAAATGTCTTTATTTTGCTTTTGTAAGTAGATTTGTGTTGCCTGGCTATAAAAGTCTCTCTTTCCACCTCCATTAGGTGAAATGCAATGAGCAGCCCAACAGAGTGGAGATCTATGAGAAGACGGTCGAGGTGCTGGAGCCGGAAGTCACTAAGCTGATGAACTTCATGTACTTTCAGGTAACATTTTAATTGTGCCCTGCTCTGTTAGCACACGTGTTTTTACTAACGAGAGATAATGAGCTGAGTATATTTCTATGAACTGTTTAAATATTCTTTGTCTCATTCACAGCGTACTGCCATCGATCGTTTCTGTGGCGAGGTGCGTCGTCTGTGTCACGCAGAGCGCAGGAAGGACTTTGTGTCCGAGGCTTACCTGTTCACACTGGGCAAGTTCATCAACATGTTCGCTGTGCTGGATGAACTGAAGAACATGAAGTGCAGCGTCAAAAATGACCACTCGGCCTACAAACGGTACACAGTACACTTTTTTTTATCACGACCTAAAATAGGGGTCGACTGGAATGCCAGAAACGTTTGGTAGTAGCGGTTTGCTGTGACGGTTTGATTGCTTTTTCCTTGTCTATCGGCTTCACCTTCTGATTGGTCGATCATGTGCACAACAGCTGGTCAAACCACTTGTCAGTTATTCTCAGTGAGTGTAGGAATTATTGCACCTCATTACCAGTAGGGGCGGCACAATGGCTGGGTGGGTAGCACTGTCTCCTCACAGCAAGAAGGTCCTGTGTTCGATTCCCAAGTGGAGCGGTCTGGCTCCTTTCTGTGTGGAGTTCTTCCCGTGTCTGCGTGGGTTTTCTTCCCACAGTTACAAAGACATACAAGTCAGGTTAATTTGAGGTACAAGATTTTTCATGACTGTGTTTGACATTAAAACTTGAACTGATGAATCTTGTGTAACCAGTAAACTACCTGTCCTGTCATGAATGTAACCAAAGTGTGTAAAGCATGACGTTAAAATCCTAATAAATAAATAAAGATTATCCAGTCCTTGAATAAAGGTTTGTGTGAAGGTTCTTAGTTTCAATGTTTGGCCAATAGGTGGCAGTCAGCATTTACATTTAATCCAGACACCTGTGGATGGAATGTGATTGAACCAGAAACCTTCTGATGAGCCATTACTGCCCAGTCAAGCTGCTTAGAGTTTCAGAGTTTTGTTCTTGGTATGCACTTAGATACATCATGTACACTGCATATACATTACAACACCTAACAATAAAATGGTAATATGCAATCACAGGAAAATCTTATCAGAGTCTTATTTAGGACCACTACAAACAAGTGATGTGAAGCACCTTAAGATTTGCTTAATTCTCTTGTTGTACTTCATCTTGCCGATTTATGTAGCCACCTCAGAAGCTGTCAGAATGTTCTACACTCAGTGTTCACGTTTGCTTTTGGTCAAACAGAGCCGCCCAGTTCCTGAGGAAAATGTCAGAGCCTGCTTCTATTCAGGAGTCACAGAACTTATCTATGTTCCTGGCCAATCACAACAAGATCACTCAGGTACCTTTTGGCAACTACTGTTTCTCAGTCGTAGTGACTGTCCTAGTGAACAAACATTTTTCATTGTGTGTGTGTGTGTGTCTGTTTCAGTCCCTACAGCAGCAGCTAGAGGTGATTAATGGTTATGACGAACTGCTGGCTGATATTGTTAACCTCTGCGTGGACTACTATGAAAACAAGATGTACCTCACACCCAGTGAGAAACACATGCTGCTGAAAGTAAGACAGTGGAGAAGTTTTCTCTCTGACTGTTTTTAAACAGCTGAGAATTTGTCTTTGTTTTTTGTAGATTGCAATAAATGCAGTGCTGCTTTTTCTTTTCTGTTCTACAGGTGATGGGATTTGGTCTGTATTTAATGGATGGAAACAGCAGCAATATCTACAAACTGGATGCTAAGAAGAGAATCAATCTCACAAAAATTGACAAGTTTTTCAAGGTAAGTCACCGATGACATTATAATGCTTGAAGGCAATTATCTAAACTTTGTATAATTGTATTATGCATGTTGCAGTATTTGCTTGCTCATAGCAGCAAGGCATCGCATACAGACTGAAGTCCTGTCAGTAATGTTTCTATGCGTACACAATAAACATATAGTTTTTAACCAGTTAAAAGCAACATGGTTGACTTTGAAGTGGTCTGTATATAAAATTTTAAATGTTAAATATTAAATGTTTTTCCTTGTATTAAAATCTAATTTTTTGCGCTTCCTGTGTCAATTCTAGCAACTGCAGGTTGTGCCGCTCTTTGGAGACATGCAGATCGAGCTGTCCCGCTACATTAAAACCAGCGCTCATTTCGAAGAAAACAAATCCAGGTAAGACATAAAAGTATAATGTACAAAAGTGATCGGATTACTACTAAATCTATCCTGGGCAGGATTGTGTACGGCTGTTCCACCAGTAATCCAAACCAAGCCTGATCTAGCCAGTCATGTGAGTGTAGATGACAGGTTGGCCGATAACACTGCTGAGATTGGAACCCAGGTCTCAGTGCTGGTTGGTTAGCGTAATAGACCCCTGCACCACCAGAACGCCTTTATTATTATTATTTTTTAAATTAACAGTATGTTACTGAATGTAATCTGGGCAGTAGTGGCTGAATGCTAGAAGGTTATTAAAAGGTTGACTGTTCAAGCCTCACCGCTGCCACTGTTCCTTTACAAATCCCCTAAATTGCTTGAATTGAATTCAGTCACTTTTGCAATTTGCTTTGTATAAAAGTGTCTGCTAAATGTCGTAAATGCTTAAAATGTTTTTAAATCTGTACAAATCTAAGTGAAATGAAATTGTGTGTAAATCTATTTCCTAGGTGGTCTTGCACATCTGCAGGCAGTAGTCCACAGTATAATATCTGTGAGCAGATGATTCAGATCCGGGACGACCACATGCGTTTCATCTCCGAGTTGGCCCGCTACAGCAACAGTGAGGTACGTTGTCTGGAAGCCGTTTGTATTAATATATGTTTGTGCAAAGAACTTGGATAAAAATCAGTACAAATATGAATTGAGTATGATTGTTATTGTATGCACACTCTGGTGACACAGTGGTTCAATTTGTTAGCCCACCAGCCTGAAGAACTGGAGCTCTTAGTAGTGCTATCCTGTTTTATGCATTCTCCACATTCTCTCTCTACTGCGGCAGACGTCTACTCCTGACTGAGGAGAGCCGTGACTAACACACGCCCTCTCCGTGTGTGCAGTAGTTGACTGCTTTTTTTTCAACCTGGTTTGGCTGCCACTGCAAAAGTGTGACCTCTAGAGGCGCTCAGGTGGCGAAAGCCCTGTGATGGATTAGTGCAGGGGTGGGCAAACTTTTCGGCTCAAGGGCCACACTGGGTTTTTAAAATTGACAGACGGGCCGGGCGGGGAAGGGGGTTTGGAACTAATATAAATTACATGTGAAACTCATGTGAAATCTAAGAATGCCCACCTACCGTTTTCAGTTTCAGTGAACAGTGTTGTTGGTCACCCTTTTTTGCCAGTGTATCGAACGTTGGTGACATTCAAACCTTTATTTTTGTGATTAAAGGATGAATTTTTGAATATAAATGAAATGCCAGACTCATCCTATTATGTGCCCGTTTACACATGCAGGAATGTGATTTTTTTAATTTTTATTTTTTTATTATTTTTATCGTTGTTTCTACCTGGTCTATCGCCGTCTAAACAAAAATAAATTCAGCATTTAAAGCAGCACATTCGACATAAGTTAATAGTTTATGTGTGACGTTTTAAAATGGTTAAATCACGCTGGTGTGATGGGCGACTCCAGACCGGTAGTAGTGCTCAGTGCAATGGTAAATGAATATGTGTGTGTAGACCAGATAGTCTCGGCTTTAGCAAAGGTCTAGTGGAATCAATTGAAACGCAGGGTACTGCGGGAAAAAGGAAAACGGTGAAATTAATGCGGTTTTAGGACAATTTTGTAAATACTCAGTGGGCCTGAGTGTCCCGCGGGCCGTAGTTTGCCCACCACTGGATTAGTGCCTTGTCCTGGGTATTCCTGCCCTGTGGCCAGTGTTTTCTAGTGGAAATGGACCTGCCATGACTCTCAGAGCAGTTGATAGAAATTAAATAAAATGAAAATAGTCACTCGCTCCAAAACATTGTATGTAAGGGTTGTTTTTTTGTGTTCACTTTGACTTCAGTATTAAACAGTTTGGGATTGTGTGTAGGTGGTGACTGGTTCTGGACGCCAGGAGGCTCAGAAGTCCGACTCCGAGTACAGGAAGCTGTGTGACCTGGCATTGCAGGGCCTGCAGCTACTCTCTCAGTGGAGTGTTCAAGTCATGGAAGTGGTGAGTGTTTTATAGTGCCCTGTCTAGCCTTACTATTATAGTCGGTTTCTCATTCTCTTCTATCATATTTCAACCCCTCTGTCTATTACTCGAGTTAAAGAGAAATGTGGTCACACTGAAATGCTTGTGTGATCAATCATCCACCCACTGAACATTTTTCAGTGGTGGTTTTTAGGATATCATTCTCAGGATATCAGGACTCATTCTACAACAGATGACTATGATTGTATGTTTTCTTCTCTGGTTTGTTTATGTCAAAGTTAAATTTCTGTCAAATGAAGTTTTTCCCATTAATTTACCAACAGTTTTCCTTTACCATTTTGTTTACCTTAAACTGTAATGGTGTGGATTTAGTGATAAATCACACTAGCCCACTACTGCTGAAATCTGGGGTTCAAATCTCAGCTGTGCTATCGGTTGTTCAGGCATCTACACAGACATGATTGCATGTATGAGGGTTTGGCGTAATATATTTGTTTTTGCATTAAGATTTGTAAGTAATATTTTGGTGTGACAGCCCCAGTCATAAGTCATGACACAATTTATCACAGCGGAGGTACTGAACACTTTATTCTGTTTTTGTTTTGGTCAGTATTCCTGGAAATTGGTCCATCCAACTGACAAATACTCGAACAAGGAATTCCCAGACAATGCCGAGGAGTACGAGCGTGCCACTAGATACAACTACACCAGTGAGGAGAAGTTTGCCCTGGTAGAGGTCAGTTCTCATTCATATTGCTCCTAATAAAGCAGAACAGAGGCGTTTTTAAAGGTCATAAAGTAATTCTGATACAACGGTCGTTTGGTTTAGATTACTAAGTGCTGGTTTCTGTGATTGGTTATAGGTAATTGCCATGATAAAGGGATTACAAGTGCTAATGGGACGTATGGAGAGTGTGTTCAACCATGCCATCAGACACACCATCTACGCCGCCCTGCAGGACTTTGCCCAGGTCACACTGCGTGACCCGCTTCGTCAAGCCATCAAAAAAAAGAAGAATGTTATACAGAGGTAGCACAAAATGGCATTTAGTCATTTCATTGAAATTGTAAGGCCATGAAAGCACCTTTATCTTTTTTTCCAGACACCAGTAAGTCATTGGGCTTTATGTGTTAGGCAACTGGCCAACGAAATTCAAATTTCACTAATGTCTCGATATGTTTTTTTCTTTTTGAATTTACATTTACATTTTCAGCATTTAGCAGATGCTTTCATCCAAAGTGACTTACAGTACTGTGACACTATATTGTCTAAGCAATTGATGGTTAAGGGCCTGCTTAAGGGTCCAACAGTGACAACCTGGCAGTGATGGGGCTTGAACCAGCAACCTTTTGATTATGAATCCAATACCTTCAGGTGCTAATTATGCTTTATTATGCCCCATAACCTGTGGGAATAGTGTTCAGATCGTACACAATATCTTTTCTTACTCAAACTCCCAATTGGAACCATAACAAATTCATAAAAAGAAATGTATATGGTGTATATGGTCTGTTAAACTAGCCCACCACCACTGAGATCCTGGTTTGAATCTCGGGTGGCCAGGCATCTACACAGACGTGATTGGTTATTTCTCGGTGACCGAAGCCTTGTGATAGGTTGTTCAGGGCATTCCTGCTTTGCTCCTACTGTTTCCAAGTGAAACCGAACCCACCACAACCTTGACCATGATAAAGCGGTTGATGAAATTAAAAATAAATGAAAAAAATGTGTATTTGTAATGAATAATAATAGTAAATAAATTTCTTACCTGCATTTTGCTGGTGGACCAGTCTATTATGCTAGCACACCACCGCTGGTATCTGGGTCATAATCTCAGTGGTGGTATTAATCAGCCGGGCATCTAGACAAACAAGATTCCTTGGTGCCTGGTACAGGGTTTTCCAGCCTTGCACTCAGTGTTTGCCAGTAGAACTGGGCTGGCCGTGACCCTAACCAGGATAAAACAGTTGATGGAAATGAAATAATAATTTCTTATTGAATATGTTTTTTTTGTTGCTGTAGTGTCCTGCAAGCTATCCGTAAAACCATTTGTGACTGGGAGACGGGAAGAGAGCCTCATAATGATCCAGCTCTGCGTGGAGAGAAGGATCCCAAAGGAGGATTTGACATCAAAGTGCCTCGTCGTGCTGTGGGTCCCTCTAGCACTCAGGTATGTTTGCATTAATAAAGACCTTTTTCCATGTAAACAAAGTTGTTTGAGCTGCTGTAATCTGCTTTAGTTTTTAATGACCACGATCTGTGGCTTTCTGTCTTTCATGTACTTACTTTATTTCCTGCATTTTATTCTCTGTGCCATGAGATTCACAGTCATTGTCATAAAACCAGTGTTCTCTCAGTAAACTATACTGCAGAACAGGATATATGTGTCCCTCCTCAAGCACTGTATTAGCACTTTCTCACCCCTATCCTAATGTATCACATTTATCGATCATAGAGTCCCTCAGCTGACCAGATGTTGTGTGCTTGGCCATTCTCAGAACTACGATAACACTATTCTGTTAATGACATGGCAGTGTGAGTTGTATAAGCATAGCAGGTGTCCCGGTGTTGTTGTAGCAAACGCATAAGAGTGCCAGTATTTAAAGGGTAATGTATCAGGATTAGGCTTGCGATGCAGACATTGCTCAGGTAGGTGCTTGTGTGGTGCAGCGGTCTGTTATACTAGCCCACTGGCTCTGAAGTCCGGGTTCAGGTCTCAGTGGTGCTGTCAGATGGCCGGACATCTAAACAGACCTTCAACATCATAGTTAATTCAACCTAAATTTTATAAGTGTGAGTTTGTACCAACCCCAAATGTTCTGTGTCCTCACCCACATTTAAGACCCACGTGTTAATGCCGCTCAGGTGGCGCAGCGGTAAAAAGAAACGCGCTGCAACCAGGGCTGGATTCTGAGAACGTGGTATCGAATCCAGCCTTGCTTTACCGGTTCGAAGCCGAGTGGCTATATGAGCAACGATTGGCCGGTTGCTCATATGGGGGGTGGGACAAAGAACCGGATGTGGGTCTCTCTCTGTCAGAATGCGATTGCGTTCTCTGCCGGCTGATTGGAGGCGCTTACACAGAGATGGGAGAGGGTGCCCTTAGGGTGTGTCTCTCCGCATGCAACGCTAGGTGGCGCCAAACTCGTCAATGTGTGGGTGGCAAAGATGCATCTGGCTGCTGCTCGTGTTTCGGAGGGGATACGGGTTAGCTTCAATCACCTCCGTCAGGGCAGGGTTCGGCATAGACAGAGAGGAAGCACGATGCTAATTGAACAATTGGATGCGCTAAAAAGGGGAGAAAAAGGGGTAAAAATTATATTAAAAAAAAAAAAAAAAAAAAAGACCCACGTGTTTACGTTTCACATGTTTACGTCTGATCACTACACTTTATACACTGTCAGCCTGCTGGATAGAGGTGTTACTGTCTTAGGGAAGATAAAGAAGACATAATGATTACTATTTAGTAAGATTTTTTTGGATGTTTTTCGTGGGAAGTGCATTACTTACACAGGGCTCTAGAGTGCGACCAATTTGGTCGCACCGGTGCGACCAGGCTTCCGAAGGAAAAAAAACAGACACACATTAGGCCAATAACATGGTCTAAACCAATCAGAGATAGTGAAGGGCGGGACAATATTGTAGCGGTGATATGTGAGCAACATTCAGCTCAGCCAATCAGAATGCAGCACCAGGTTTATACACGTGCGTTCGGATGTTCTGCAGTTAATTTAGTTTTGTATATGAGACTCGCCGGATGTTCCAGAATGGAAGTTCGGGTTCTGGAGCTCGGCGGTGTAAAGTGTCGTAACGCTCACTGAAGTCCTGACTAAACAGTTAAAGTGACTCTACCCTGTTGTGTGCCTTTATTCCCACACCTCCACCACCGCACAGCAAAAGACCCGTTACATCCCCACCGGACAGCGGCTAGGTGAACCGACCCTCTAGTAGCAAGTGGCTAATGCTAGCGAGTAAAAGTAAAAACACCACAATATTTTCGTTAATAAAATATAAAAATAACTAAAAGACCATAATATATTAGAATACATGTAGTCAAAATACACAGTGAGTGCACCGCAAGCGATTTTGGGAATCTGTGTAAAAGATACAGTAAAGCCGATAATATAATGCACTGCATTTAAGATTACACTAACACTCTAGAGCCCCATACACACACACACACACACACACACAAACCCACACATATATATACATAAAATTTTAAATATACACACACACATAAATAGATATACTCACATACATACACATTTACTCTATTATTATAATTTTTATAAAAAATAATTGCTATAATTAGACTATAATACTATAATTAACTGTAAAGAGCATGGGAAGACCATGGCCGGCAATAGTGTATTTGTGACTGGTTCTAATACATTTTGAATTGAAAGGCTGAAAAAACCCAATGCATCTATAAAACACATTACATGCGGCGATAAATGCACTGCCCGAGTGTCCCCCTCTCCCCACTGCCTTTCAGCGGCAGGCAGTAGCAAACAGATCATCAGACGAGGCCATGTTGACCAGATTGTTAGTTAATTACAAGTCAATATTGCCTGTATGGACAGTGATTAAAAAAAAAAAAAAAAAAAAAGTGAACCTGTGAAACTGCGGTGTTAAATGCGATGCAGTCGAAAATTTGGGTGCACCTAACTTTTGTGCTGGTGCACCTAAGAAAAAAAGTTAGGCGCACCAGTGCAACCAGTGCAAAAAGTTAGTCTAGAGCCCTGTTACATGGATTTGGGAACTTCTCTGCAGCTCTACATGGTGAGAACAATGTTGGAGTCTCTCGTAGCTGATAAGAGCGGCTCCAAGAAGACTTTGCGCAGTAGCCTGGAAGGCCCCACCATCATGGACATTGAGAGGTTCTTTCGTGAATCATTCTTCTATACTCACCTGCTTAATTTTAGTGGTAAGTATGAAGTAGATTCACAATAAACATTGTTTACAGGTTTTTTTTCAGATGCACTTCTTTGATTTAAACTCTGTTCAATGTGATATGTAGTTTGTATACAAGTTGGTCATTACAGACATCCTACGAAAGCTCAAAGTGTAACATACTCCTGACGGGAAATTTGTTTAAATGGTTCAGTAGAATCCACAGATTACTAAAAACAGTTCTACCATGAATTGTCCCTGTCCGCAGTATTCTTGCCCTGTGCCCAGTGTTTCCAGATGAAACTGTACCTGCCACAACCCTGACTAGGACAAAGTGGTTGATAAAATCAAACAGGGTTGAAATGTTAAAAATCCCCAAATTAAGACTTAAAACTGTGAGAACTCAGCCACAAAGAATTCACTGATTATTGTTTTAAACAAAATTGTGAATGTACAAATAGCACTATTGTTGAATTGCACTTTTCCTCCAGCTATGTAATGATAATCGGATAGTATTTATCAACACTGGGCAATCTGTCAGCTTTTTGTCATGTGTACAATTATTCAGAAATAGTATTAGAATCTGTCCAGAAAATTGTTGCAGCTGATCCAGGCTTTCAGCTCTAGGCTATGGTCACATTAAAGCTGAACTCACAGATTAATAAGGTCTGTGTGGAAATAATCTTGTTTGTGTGGGATTCTTTTTTAATTTAGAGACACTGCAGCAATGTTGTGACCTGTCCCAGCTGTGGTTCAGGGAGTTTTTCCTGGAGTTGACCATGGGCCGTCGTATCCAGTTCCCTATTGATATGTCCATGCCGTGGATCTTGACGGATCACATACTGGAGACTAAGGAGGCCTCAATGATGGAGTAAGCACAGTGAAACATTGCGCTACATGTGGAAATGGATGGGCGTTTAGTCATATGCACATGGTAAAATGGTAACATCATATCCATCACATCCAATACATCTAAAATTGTGTTTTCTTCCTCTGCAGGTATGTGCTGTATTCTCTGGATTTATACAATGACAGTGCGCACTACGCTCTCACCAAGTTCAAGAAGCAGTTTCTTTATGATGAGATTGAGGCTGAGGTAAGTTTGAGTTTCTTTAACAAATTGCTCTGCTATAAGCTCAGTTTAAGGGGTTGAAGCTAAACAGTGTGGCCAAACTTGAAACCAAAAACATGTTTACCAAATATTTTGACATGAATATACGCTTTATGGGTAAAGGTATTGGGACACACCTTTTTATCTTAGAGTCCTGTAACCACAGGAGTATAAAGTCAAGCACCTCGCCATGCAGTCGGCCTTACAAACATTTGTAAAAGAATGGGTTGCTCTAAAGATCTCACTGAATTCGATGGATGTTTGGCCCCACAGTATGAACATTTTATGTTAAATCTAAACGTACATGTAGAAACAAACTGGATGTCAGTATTATTGTAATGGATTTAAGTTTGGACCTTGGTGTGCCCTTCTGAGTGTTTTTGTCATTCCTCTTCTAAATAAAGTAATATCAGAGGCCACTGTTGTTGATAAAGATGTTTCATCCGATTGACCACATGAGTATTTTCTGTCCTCGTTCGTAGGTTAACCTGTGCTTTGACCAGTTTGTCTACAAGCTTGCAGACCAAATCTTTGCCTACTACAAGATCCAGGCAGGAAGGTAAGCAGAAAAAATAAACAAGGCAATAATGTTTTATGAATGGTGTTTTCTTGTCAGAGCATAAATAATTGTGTAATAATAATGGGCATAGGCAGGTCAGGTCAGGGTTGACCCACAGGCCACAAACTGAGACTAGAGAATAGGTAATCACGTTTACATTTACATTTTCTGCATTTAGCAGACGCTCTTATCCAGAGCGACTTACAGAAGTGCTTCCATAGTAAACATTTCATGACTCTAGTTTAAGTAGACAACAGTCCAAGCTGTGGCTCTCTGTACATACAGTGATGCGGGAGCCCAACACTGGCTTGGATTGTCGGTGGGCCAGTGTGATCGTCTGATTCTCCTTGATGAGATTGGGGGTTGTGCAGGTGGCAGCGTATTCAGAATCGGGAATTGGAAACAGCTCAATTGGAAGATAAAAGGGGAAAAAATCTGGTTAAGCAACATTTGTTACGCCAGCCCACCACCACTGGGATCTAGGTGCTAATCTCACCAGGTGCTAATAGCCGGCTGGGTCCCTACACATACATGATTGGCTATGTCTGAATTGCAGGAGTGTCAAAGGCCCATGATTTAACCAGGATAAAGCATTGGTAATAATGAATGAATGATGAAAAAAATGTAATGAACATGGTTAGGTGATTAACTAGGTGTAGATGATGTGTAGTGATCCCTAGTTTCCTCTCTGCAGTTTGCTATTGGATAAGAGACTTCGGGCAGAATGTAAGAACCAGGGTGCGCTCATTCAGTTGCCTTCCACAAATCGCTATGAGACACTTCTGAAGCAAAGACATGTTCAGGTAATTATTTCAATATATTTATATATTTAAATTTTTTTACAGGAATCAGAAATGGGATTAGAACTTTTTTTCAAGTCGGAAAATGTCACCCGGAACCATTTCTAAGCAGCAAATTTTAGCAAGATTGAGAGGGAACCCAGACTGTTCTCCTGTGCTGAGAGGAAATATGTCTGAATGATGAGATGCAGTTGAGAACAGCTAAAAATTAAGTTGGCCATAAATTAGAAGAACACAGCCCCTTTTTAAAATGGCCACAACATATATTTTGGGTACAATGACCGAAAGTACTGTGTCTCTTACCACTGTATCTAATCTTTTGATTTGAACTGTGTGTGTGTTTGTATTTATTTGTACTTTAATATGTCTTTTTATGCAGCTTTTGGGTCGTTCCATTGACCTAAACCGTCTAATTACCCAGCGAGTCTCTGCTGCCCTCTACAAGTCCCTTGAGTTGGCCATTAACCGCTTTGAGAGCGAGGACCTCACTTCCATAGTGGTACGTTTTGTTTTCTCACATCCTCACCCTGAAAGTCATGTATGGATATTGTCTAATTTATAAAAAAATATATATAACAATTGATAAAGTATTACTTTTTAACACGGTGTTAAATATGTAGGCAGTTGCTTGTGTAGATGTGTCCTTAAAAAGACATTATAAGCATGTAAATAGTCTGCATCCAGAATCTCAGTAGTGCTATAAGCTGAGGGGGCGTCTACACAGACATCATTGGCTTTATCCCTGGAAGTGGAGGGCAGTGGCCGAAGTCCTGCGATGTATTACACCCTGTCCAGGGACTCCCTGTATTTCCCCCAGTGCTACTTGGTAAAACCGGACCTGTTGTGTCCCTGGCCAGGTTAATAAAAATGAAATAAAAAAAAAATATATCTTAAATTATTTTTCTCTTACTCTTTTAGGAGTTGGAGGGCTTGTTGGAGATCAATCGATTGACCCACAAACTCCTCAGTAGATTTCTGACTCTGGACAGCATGGATGCCATGTTCCGTGAGGCCAACCACAATGTATCGGCTCCATATGGCAGGATCACGCTGCATGTGTTCTGGGAACTCAACTATGACTTCCTGCCAAACTACTGCTACAACAGCTCCACCAACAGGTACATTCGCTCAGCTTGTTTTCATTATCTGTTATGGTCTATTTTATTTACATTTACATTTTCAGCATTTAGCAGACGCTTTTATCCAAAGCGACTTACACAAGGAGCTGAACACGATGAGCAATTGAGGGTTAAGGGCCTTGCTCAGGGACCCAACAGTGGCAACTTGGTGGTGGCGGGGCTTGAACCGGCAACCTTCTGTTTACTAGTCCAGTACCTTAACCACAGAGCTATCACTGCCCTTTTTATTTTATTAGAGTCGATTCCGACTCCTTGTGACTGTATGGATGGAGTTTCTCTTGAACATTTTGTCTTCAGTTTGCATCTTCAGGCATTTTAATGGCTCGTTTATTATTCCTCTAATTTAATCCATCTATCTTGTTGCTGCCTGTCTTTTTCTTCTTTTACCTTCAATTCTTTCAAGCATAATCATCCTTTCCAGTGAATTGGTTCTTTTCCTAATAAGTCAGAAATAAAATGGCTTCATTTTGGTTGTCCCGGCTTTGAGCTGGTTGCGGAATCATTTGTTTATCTTCTTTAGCATGAAAGGTACTCTCAAAAGTCTTCGCTATATTGCTGCTGCCTAATATAAGTGATGGGTCTTGTTAGGCACCTCTGCTTAGACCTTTTTGCCATAGAAAACTTCAGGCAGCATAGCTCAGGACGAGAAAGAAAGCATAACATTGTTAGTCCTCCAATGCATTAAGGCAAAATGAGTCTATAGTATGGTCAGATGTTTTATAAGGAGACAAGATGTACTCCTAATGAAGATGTAATTACAGCATCCGCACACTAGGTTCAGTGTAGAAACATAAAGCGGGGATGCTACGTTTAGGCTCCATCAACACGGTCTGTTTAAGAGGATTTTCTGACATCAGTATAAGTATTATTTGAGTAGAATGTTTTTGAGTGAAATTTTGGTTGAAGTTTGGTGGCCCACAATATGACTGACTGAATATGACTTGTTTCTAGGTTTGTTCGTACTGTGCTGCCCTTTTCTCAGGCGTTCCAGCGAGACAAGCCACCAAATGCCCAACCTCAGTACCTTTATGGCTCAAAGGTGAGTTTGTTTTCCAGCTTATGTTTTTTTTTCACATTGGATTGATTGATTGGATGAAGAACTAAGCACCAGAAATGTGATCATGACATGTTAAAGTGCTTGTTTTTTTATTATTTTTATTTTATGTGGTCACTATTTCAGTACTGGTCAATAGGCCCAGTATAAACCTAAGGGTGTGCATCTTTGCAGGGTTAGTATTTATTTCTGTTCGTTTCAGTGCTTAGTAGCGGATTGTACCACAGAAAGTATGGATCAAGATTAGCCATCCTCGCTTCATGGGTGCCTAATCTTGACTGTGTTGCAAATGTCATGTGACTTAGAAAATAAGAGTTTCCTTTTGATGCATTACATGGCTTTTTCAGTCACTGTAAAAAATGAAAACACTAAAACAACACTGTCAGTCCCAAATGCTACTTATGTGGGTTTGTCAAAATGTGTTGCTGATTTTAAAGGTACACTAAATGGTCATAAATATTTGGACACCTGATCATAAGCTTGTAGGAAATCTCATTTTAAAAACAAATGGTATTAAAATAGAGTGACATCTGTGTGATCTTTCCCGCTACAACAGCAGCCACAGCATGTTTTGCATTTTTCCCCAAATTTTCCTCCCAGTCTAGTCGAATTTAATTACCCGATCGAATTTTGCTTTTTTAACTCCTGCTGGCCTCCACTCCTGACCAAGGAGGATCATTTGTTTGTTTGTTTATTAGGATTTTAACATCATGTTTTACACTTTAGTAACATTCATGACAGGAACGGTAGTTACTCATTACACAAGGTTCATCAGTTCACAAGGTTATATCGAACACAATCTTGGACAATTTAGTGTCTCCAATTCACCTTACGTGCACGTCTTTGGAGAATGAATGGGACAGTAAACCACAAAACAAACTGTGAAATAGAGCCAAAAGTAGGACAAACCTACACTAGAATGGACAGTCGACTAAATCAAACCATCCTCACCAGATGCCGAATCGGACACACTAAGCTAACACACAAGCATCTCCTCACTAGGGAAGATGCTCCAACCTGCCATCGATGTAAAGAGAGACTAACAATTAAACACATACTGATAGACTGCAAAACACTAAACTCAGAAAGACTGAGGTTTTTTTTAATGAAAACGAGACACGAAATGTGCTTAAATCTACAGCACCAGGGAAAATAATTAATTTTTTTACATTTTTAAATCTTAAACATCTTTTATAATTCGTTTTAAATGACACAAAGTGAAGAAGCAACTTGAGTACCGCTTCTTTTTACCTGCACAAGGCGGGTTCATATCAGGATCCATATACTGCGCGGAGAGTCACGCACCAATCTCCATGACCTGGGTATGGTGTAGTGCAAAATAACCACAGTGCAGATATAAAACAATCCTCAAAGCACCTTTCTGGAATCATTTGAGTAAAAAAATAAAGGGAAGCTATTTTGTTTTAGTCTCAAATGGTATTTAATGGAGAGAAATAGGTGTTTTTGTAAATATAATCAAAAACTGCACAGTTTATTGACTGTAATGTCAGTTCGTGCTTAAAACTAAGTGCTCAACCAAACTCGTGTAAACTCAACCAAAATAAATGACATTTGATGACATTTTCATCTTAGAAAACAAAAATTGAAGCTAAAAATAGCACAGACTGTAGGCTAACTGAGAGAAAAATGCTGTAGCATACATTATAGTCATTTGCAATTGATGGGGGGAGCATCCCTTGTTACCACCACCCATATTTTTCTCTTTCATTAATTGAGCATGAATAGAAAAGGCACATTAATTACCTTTTTTATTTACTCAGGGTGATTGTCTATTAAGTGTCCAAAGTTCATGACACTGTCCATCTATTGCTTCCTTACTGTAATCAGTGTGAAAAGGGTTTTCTAGAACCATTAAATGCTGGGAGTCCTCTTCACTATGATTTGGTACAGGCAGACGTATCTCTTTTTCCCAGTCCTCACGTCTGTGGTCTTGATTTGATGGTGTTGGACATGGCTGGCATTCCCCGACTGAGTTTCTTGTTTCTGGCCACATGGAATGAAGACAGCCCCAGAGCAATAGCACGGAAATGATGAGGAGCAGAACAGTGCTGGCAAGCCACAGTGCCATATCTATGTCCCTGTGGCTGCCTGCAAGCTCCCCACCCTCGTCCAGTGTGCTAAACACCTGGCACTGGTCCCGGGTGGGGCTGGCAGACTGGCAGGTGACACAGATAACGTAAGATGTCTGTGGGATGAGATTTCCCAGGCTGGCTGTTGTCTGGTTTAGAGGAATTTTATCTTCCTGCATGGCATTCTTTCGTGTGTAGCCCATCAGAAGGCTGTTCCAGTTCGGGTGGTACATAAGAGTATAAAAGGTGTCCACACATTTCTGCATGGGTAGCCAGGTGATGATGGCAGAGGTGGCTGTGATGTCCTGCACACTGATGGCCATGTCGGTTTCGGAGCTGGTGGAGGGTTTCAGATTAGGTGGCTTTTCACGGATCTGAAAAGATTATTATTATTTTTTGGTTATAAGGTATCTGAATCATAATCAAGGGTTACAAGCTTTTGTCCAAGCCACAACATTAAAACCACCTCCTTGTTTCTACACTCACTGTCCATTTTTATTAGCTTTACTTACCATATAGAAGCACTTTGTAGTTCTACAATCACTGACTGTAGTCCGTCATTTGCAGGACTGTTCTTCAGCATTTAGCAGATGCCTTTATCCAAAGCAGTTACAGTATACAGTCAGAGCAATTGAGGGTTAAGGGTCTTGCTCAAGAGCTCAACAAAAGCAACCTGGCAGTGTTTGGGCTTGAACCAGCAACTGTCTGATTACTAGTCCAGTACCTTAACCACTAAGCTATGACTTGCCCACATAAAATATCCACAAAGCCCAGCCTGGTATTTATTTGCAGTTCAAATGCTGAACTGTCCTGATTAATAGATTATATTCATTTCAGACAGTAAAAAGTAAAGACGAAGCATGATCACAGATCTGTGTCCAGCTTCTTCTGAATCAGCCTCTGCTTCTGGTTTGTTATAATACCAATTGAGAAAACTCATATACTTATCCTGGTGACTCATATAAAGCTGAGCTCTGGACCAGATTATCAAACACAACTAACTAAAAACAAAGAAATCAGTGTCTTACCCAAAGAGCTGAAGTTGAAGAGCTGAGGAAATTGCTTCAGTCTTGGTGTTGTCGATAGCAGCGTTGCCTGGATGTCTCTGAGAACATCTTTGCTCTCTTCTGACATGACTTAGGTGTGTAATACCTCTTACAGTGAGCTCAGCTTGAACAACACTCACCCACAGGATCTGTTTGTGCTCAGTACAAGCCAGCTGTGCTACAAAGAGAACAGACTGATTCCTGACAGTAGGGTGGGGTGGAAAAGGGTCAGAGACTGAATCTGATTATTCTCCAATGTCGCCCACTAGTTATACATTTTTGTTTCTTTCTACATTGTGTGGCTTTTTAACCCCATTTTAATTTAAATTACTTTTTGTGTAGTTTTAAACATGGGAACAATCACCCAACCCATGCTGTTATATCTGATTACAGCACAGAACCTTACCTGTATCACTCTGCTCACTCCTGATTGCTAAGTACTGGAAACAGTCCACTCAGATTTGGCAAACAGTTCGACCATAAATAATGGACACTGTGTGTCATTTGTTGTTCTGTGTGCACTTCAGTCAGAAGAAAGGAGGAGGTTACATAAATAGGGCAAATTCCAGACCAGTCCTGCACGGATAGACACGCAGCCAATGAAGTCGAGCCATATGTGAAGCTCTCACTTGTTCCACAGTACTTTCAGTCTTTATCCACTTTAACTGCACAATAAACACAAGTACTTAATATTAAATGCTTAATAGGCTATGTAGTATTTCTCTATGTTGCTTATTTCTGCTTGTAGTTCAGACACTTTAGATGGTCAAGATATGTTTGTTTTATCATGATTAATTAAAAAATGCTAGTGTGTAAACTAAAGACTAGCATTGTATTGATTTAAAGATTTATAGGTTATTACACAATAAACATACTTTCTTATTTTTAAAATTTAAGATAAATAATTTTAGTAAAATACCTGATTTGAGCCAGCTACAGTGGATTCAGAAAGTATTTTTTCTGTTTTTAATACTTTGTCAAAGCCCCTTTGGCAGTGATTTCAGCTGGATGTCTCTACAAGGTTTCATACCTGGATTTAGGCAGTTTATCCTGGTTTTCATGGCTAATTGTCTCAAGAAATTAAATGGTTATTGTCTGTGAACTGCCATCTTCAGGTGTCCCCACAGATGGAGTTTAAATATAAACTTTGTCCTTCAGTGATATTTTGACTTCCCCCAAAGTCACTCCAATGTTTTTGCTGTTGAAAAGTGAACTGTCACTCCAGTCTGTGTTGGCATGGACTATGCGTGAGGTTTACTTAAAGAACATCCTGTGTTCGGCTGTATACTTTTCCAAACTCCTATAAATACTGTCCTATTAATACTGATTTCATCAGATGGACACATATCAAGGATAATTAAAGCATAGAGGATCCACCTAATCAGAATTTGAAGTGCCACAGCAAAGAGTCTGAATCCTTTTGTGATTTTCAATTTTGGATTTTTAATAGATTTGTAAAATAACGTATAAAAAATTCACCTCAGTTGTAGATTGGCAAAAAATGCAGATGAAAGAATCCATTCAAGCACGGCAAAGTGCACAAAAAGTCAAGGGGTCTGAATACTTTCTGAATCCACTGTAGGCAGTCACTTCAGTTCTCATACCATGCTAGCTAACATACTACAGACTGTACTCATTGTTTTTATGCTTGTTTAATTACTAAAATTTAATTCATAATTTCTTTTTCACCCCTTGAATCTTCAGTCCTTGAACTTGGCGTACAGTAGTATATATGGCTTCTACCGAAACTTCGTGGGTCCACCTCATATCAGAGCTGTGTGCAGACTGCTGGGGTACCAGGGCACTGCTGTAGTGATGGAGGAGTTGCTCAAGGTCGTCAAAAGCCTGGTAAGAACTAATATTTACACTGTGTCTTTTGGTTTTATTCAGGATCTATACATATATTTTGCCCAATTGATTGTTAGTGGACAGGTGTACATGTTTTTACATTTTCATAACATACAGAAAAGAACAGCACTGTGTTTTGATTTCATACTACCTACCTACATTTAGCTTTAATGGTTCCATTGTGATAGCACAGAGGGTATAAAATAACCTGGAGTTGTGTCTCCTCCTATCGACCCCCCTCTCCCCCCATTGCAGCTTCAGGGCACTATTCTGCAGTATGTGAGAACTCTAATGGAGGTGATGCCCAAGATCTGCCGTCTGCCACGCCATGAATACGGCTCTCCAGGTAGGTCATGCAGTACTGCCGACTTTTCTTTGGAACTAAGCAGGGTGCTTTTTTAACACTCCCACAGAAGAATGAACCTGGTTCTTTTTATTAAACCCCTTATATGCTTTGGAGCCAACTTGAGGAGCTTTCCTGCTGTGAGGTTCACCTCCCACTAACGTTCAGCACAAAATCTTAACTGGTTGCCTTGTGTTTACTGGTTTACACTTTCTCTGGTTGCCTTGTTTGTTTAGAACACAGCAGGGTGCTGTGTAACCTTTGAGTGCTTTTAATCCAAGGTTTTCAAGGGTGTTGTGTTGGCTGTGATCATAAAGTCCTTACTTACTGCCCCCATCAGCCCAGATTCTGAGGATTAAAACAGCACTGCTGAGATTAAAAGCAGGCTCTTATCACTTTCTTAAGCGAGCTCAAAGATACTGTATAAAATCTTTTTTTTTTGGAGGTGCTTGGTTGGTGCATCAGTGTAACACACTTGCTCATCACTGCTGAGATATCGAGCTGTTGAGTTTTGTATAATTTTGTTTTGTCCGAGTTATTGTATGGCTCTGTGCTGTCACTACACATCAGTCAGTGTCAGCCACCGTTAAATAGTCCATGTAGATGTAATTATGTGTTTATACGTGTTCTTCAAGACTTAAATTTGACCAGGAAACAGTTGTTCTCTTAGGTGTAAAGAAAAAACTATGATGTCTCTTATTGGATCACACCGGAGAGCTGTAAGTGCCTCTGGAGTCTCACCCATGCTTGTTTTTTGGTGCAGGCATCCTGGAGTTTTTCCACCACCAGCTGAAGGACATCGTGGAGTATGCTGAGCTAAAGACTGTGTGCTTCCAGAACCTGAGGGAGGTGGGCAACGCTGTGCTCTTCTGCCTGCTGAGTGAGCAGAGCCTGGTACGCCCAACACAATCGCTCATACTCTAACAATACCACAGACTATAACAAAAGTCTTTAACCAAGCTAAAATGAAAACAATCCTTAATTTCTTAATGGTATAAAAAGTGCATTTAAAGAACAACATAAGAACTTGGCAAGGATGATAGACTGAAATGAGAATTATCAACCCTTCCTGTCGTGAATATAACCATAGTGTAAAATCAAGCATAGAGTAAAACAACTATATAACTAAATAAATAACTACCATTCTGCTGCTGCTGTTGCCCTTCGATACGTGTCTAACCTGAATTTCTGTTCATCTTTTGATGCAGTCTCAGGAAGAAGTGTGTGACCTGTTGCATGCTGCACCTTTCCAAAACATTCTCCCCAGGGTTCATGTGAAAGGTAATAAAATGTGTGCGTGCATTGTTAAAGGTTATAGTGGACTGGGGCTGAATGTTTTGTTAGCTGTTCAATGTGAACATGCTGTGGCTGTAATGATCAAATACTGTTTATCGATGAGCGTGTGTTTGTTCCTGCTGACTGACACTACAGGGCCAAGAAAAGCATTACATCCATATGTGCTTTTTAAATCTCATATTTGAAAATCATGAGCATTAATATGTTGGTTCCTAGGTAGCTTCCCAATACATTGGACCATGACTGTTTTTTCTAGCCAAACGAGCATTCCTAGTGAGGTCAAAGACTTTGATACTTTCTCCTGAGGTTTGCTAATTTCAGACTAATGAATCAGAAGCCCTCATGATAATTCATGATTAATCAATTCAGACAACACGTCCACTTATTTAGTCTAAGGATGGTCTGCTTTACCCCATACTTACCTACAAAAGTATTGAAACAGCCTTTTCTCATTTTTGACTTCATGTTTTTCAGCCACAACAATTGCTAACAGGTGTAATTTTTTTATGATTAAAATGCCGTTATATGCTTCCAACTTTGCAGCATCAGTTTAGGGAAGGCCCTTTCCTGTTCCAGCATGACTGTGCCCCTGTGACATAAAGAAAAGCTTGGTTTAAAGAAACTCCAGTGGCCAGCACAGAGCCCTGTGAACAGCTTTAAACAAAAACATCATTTGAGGCTTTCTAGACCAATATCAGTGCCCAGCTGATCGGCCAATTATGGGCATTCACACTTAAAATAACCCAAAGGATGCCAGATTTCTGACACTTTATTTCCTCCACATTCCAGACTTTCCTGCTCTCTTTACAGATGATTCAGACGGTGACTTAAAAGCTCTATGATCCAAAAGATGTCATCACACCTAACTGTAATGCAATTGTACCAGAAACATTCTGCACCTATTGGATATAACATGCATTTTTGAAAGCTTTATCATAGCGGATCATCAAACTGCAGTTAGGACATGAGAATTACTGATAAAACTGCTGCCGTGCAGTGAGGGTTCGATGATTCAGCACATGTACCAACATTGAGGATAAAGATCATTATTTTGTTTGTATTGGTGCTGCCAAGCAGGTATCACTAGTTTGGGCTATTTGTGTGTGAATGTGGTGTGGGTGCATTGCGTCACATTTATTGGACAGCCCGCACCTACTTAAAACATCCTTCTGCACGCCTGGATGTGTGTCTATTTCACAACTTCACCTACAATTGAGCAGGGTTGCTTTAACAGGGCAGAATTTTGAACCGAGTTGGTGAAATGGTGCCATTCTGACATTTCTTTATTGAAATGTACTAAAAGTTTATGTCTGAAATTTGGGGCGGCACAGTGGCTTGCGCTGTCGCCCTACAGTAAGAAGGTTCTGGGTTCAATTCCCAGGTGGAGCCGTCCGGGTCCTTACTGTGTGGAGTTTGCATGTTCTCCCTGAGTCTGCGTGGGTTTCCTCCCACAGTCCAAAGACGTGCAAGTGACTGTGTTTGACATTAAACTTGAACCGATGACTCTTGTGTAACAAGTAACTACCGTTTCTGTCATTAATGTAACCAAAAACATGATGTTAAAATCCTAATAATTCGGCGCCCAGGTGATGCAGCGGGATATTCCCCTAGCACACCAGCACCGAGATTCTGAACTACATGGTTTAAAACTAGGCATTGCCACCGGTCGGCTGGGCACCATCATGCGGGCATAATTGGCAGTGCCTGCAGCACACTCTAATTGGCCACCAGGTCTGCTAGGGCGGGATTACCGCACTATGTGGGTGTGGTCTTCTAACGCACCTCAAATTAAAAGACTATATGCATTATTTTCTACACCTGTTGATGTGACTATGTAATAAAATAGTCAAACTCATTCATTATAAAACTGTCCATATACATTTGAACATGTAATGTAGTGCACGTTTGTACTGAATGCATCCTGTGAAATATTTATTGATTGTACGTCTTGTGACTAAGCTTTTGCTCGTCTCTCTGGTGCAGAGGGTGAGCGGCTGGATGCTAAGATGAAACGGCTGGAGGCCAAGTACACTGCTCTGCACATGGTGCCTTTAATCGAGCGTCTGGGAACACCACAGGTGGGTACCAAGGCTTTAGCTCTTTAACATGCTGTTTTCTTCATTTCCTGCAAGTAAACATTACTAAGCTTCTGAAGTTTACTGTTGTCGTGTATGAATAAGAACTAGCGTTCATACATTTCTCTCAGTAATTGCATCGCTTTGCTCAGGAACACTTTGGGTTGAGTGTAAAGACGGTGCACCAAACAATTGCAGGCCACTGGCTGAGTAAATGGTCCAGTGTATTCATGTCCCATATTTTCTGCCCCATAATTAAGAAATTTATGATGCTTTTCGATGAGTAATTACCAGATTATGTTTCTGGATATTCTTCTACTCATACCACAATAGCACTGTAATTTACAATTATGCACCCAATTTACACATAAAAACCAGTTACACACAGTATGACTGACTAATCTTGCATACAATTGAATCACTTTTGTTTTACATTTAGCTTTTATCCAAAGTGACTTATAGTATAAGTATACAGTCTAAGCAATTGAGGGTTAAGAGTTTGTTTGTTTGTTTATTAGGATTTTAACATCATGTTTTACACTCTTTGGTTACATTCATGACAGGAACGGTAGTTACTCATTACACAAGACTCATCAGTTCACAAGATTATATCGAACACAGTCATGGTCAATTTTGTATCTCCAATTCACCTCACTTGAATGTGTTTGGACTGTGGGAGGAAACCGGAGCACCCGGAGGAAACCCACGCGGACACGGGGAGAACATGCAAACTCCACACAGTAAGGACCCGGACCGCCCCACCCGGGGATCGAACCCAGGACCGTGTTGCTGTGAGGCGACGGTGCTACCCACTGAGCCACCGTGCCACCCCGAGGGTAATTGAACATGACTGTGTTTGATATTAAACTTGAACTGTTTAGTCTTGTGTAATGAGTAACTTCCGTTTCATGATTGTAACCAAAGTGTAAAACATGACGTTAAAATCCTAATAAATAAATAAAACATGTCAGAGGTGGTGTGTGCTAGCTTGTAGCCTTCCTCTACAGCCAACAAGTCATGCAAGGGTGGGACACAACTGCTTAAATTGTTTTTGTTGCAATTTTAAGTTGTCTTGGGGACAAGAAATCTGCAAAGTGCAGAAAATGTAAATAAAACATTATTGTTTCCAAATGCTGTCAAGCTTCTCCTGACTTGTGGTGACCACATGGTCAGTGTTTCTCCACAGTATCCCATCTTATGTTCGTGCCTATACTGTTATTAAAATCTGATTTCTTTCCACCTGTCCACAGCAAATTGCCATCGCTCGTGAGGGCGACCTACTGACCAAAGAGAGGCTGTGCTGTGGACTGTCCATGTTCGAAGTGATCCTCTCCCGCATCCGTGGTTTCCTGGACGACCCGATCTGGCGTGGCCCGTTACCAAGCAACGGTGTGATGCATGTGGACGAGTGCGTGGAGTTTCACAGACTGTGGAGCGCCATGCAGTTCGTGTACTGCATCCCTGTCGGAGCACACGAGTTTACTGTGGAGTAAGTGATCAACAGAGCTGTAGAACCAGAGCAGCGTCCTTACTTTCTCTGTCTAAATGCTGAATAATAGCCTGAAAATCAAGTATGCCGGCTGGGGGGTTGGGGTGGACGACACACACATCAGTGCACCGGTTCCAAGACCAGAAGAACAGCAGGGTTGAGTCGGGAAGGGCATCCAGCGGGGGGGAAGAACAGTGCTAAATCAAAACTGCAGTTTAATAATGTAGCGACCCCTAACAGAAGCAGCCAAAAGGAATCATTTGTTCACTGTATGTGGACACTATTTTTAAACACTGACTACAGGGAAGGTCCCTTAGTGCACAAAGTGAGGTCTAAGAAGACATGCTTGGATGATTTAGGTGCAGTGGCATATACAGAATTCTAATTTTAACCCCAGCTAAACACTTATGGCATTAAGTGGATTGTTGAATGTATGCCAAACCATCCAGTTTAACAAAAGTGCCAGACCATATTTTTGGTCAGGGATGTCCAGCAAGCTCAGGCTAATTTTGCCCATGTAGAGTGATTTGCTACAAGTGGTTCATGTTTACTTTATACAGCTAAAATACACTGATCAGCCATAACATTAAAACCACCTCCTTGTTTCTACACTCGCTGTCCATTTTATCAGCTCCACTTACTATATAGGAGCACTTTGTAGTTCTACAATTACTGACTGTAGTCCATCTGTTTCTCTGCATGCTTTGTTAGCCCCCTTTCATGCTGGTCTTCAGTGGTTAGGACTCTCCCGGACCACCACAGAGCAGAGTTATTTGGGTGGTGGATCATTCTCAGCACTGCAGTGACACTGACATGGTGGTGGTGTGTTAGTGTGTGTTGTGTTGTGCTGGTATGAGTGGATCAGACACAGCAATGCTGATGGAGTTTATAAACACCTTACTGTCACTGCTGGACTGAGAATAGTCCACCAACCAAAAATATCCAGCCAACAGCACCATGTGGGCAGCATCCTGTGACCACTGATGAAGGTCTAGCAGATGACCAACTCAAACAGCAGCAATAGATGAGCGATCGTCTCTGAATTTACATCTACAAGGTGGACCAACTAGGTAGGAGTGTCTAATAGAGTGGACAGTGAGTGGACACGGTATTAAAAACTCCAACAGCGCTGCTGTGTCTAATTCACTCATTCCAGCACAACACACACTAACACACCACCACCATGTCAGTGTCACTGCAGAGAGTCCTAAATAATTCTGCTCTGTGGTGGTCCTGGGGGAGTCCTGACCATTGAAGAACAGGGTGAAAGCAGGCTAAAAAGTATGTAAAGAAACAGATGGACTACAGTCAGTAATTGTAGAACTACAAATTGCTTCTATATGGTAATTGGAGCTGATAAAATGGACAGTGAGTGTAGAAACAAGGAGGTGGTCATAATGTTACGGCTGATCGGTGTACATCGCACAATACAATAATATAAACTAATCTACATATTAGGAAATGAAGGCTGCGCTACGTTTTATGTCGGTATTAATCTTTATTGTGATAATACAGCAGATTATCATGCTAGTTTACTATCGCTGAGGTCTAGGGTTTTGATCTCGACAGTGCTATCAGCAGGTCAGGTGTCCACACAGACGAAATTAGCTAGTTCTGGTGGGTGAACACTGTAGCCACTGGGAGGTGCACTTGTCATTATGATCTCAGTGCCAAATGGCATTTTGTATAAAAACTGTGTCAAATCAGGTACAGTGGGGCCAAAAAGTATTTAGTCAGCCACTGATTGTGCAGGTTCTCCTACTTAGAAAGATGAGAGAGGTCTGTAATTTTCATCATAGCTACACTTCAACTATGAGAGACAAAATGAGAAAAAAAAATCCAGGAAATCACATTGTAGGATTTTTAAAGAATTTATTTGTAAATTATGGTGGAAAATAAGTATTTGGTCAATAACAAACAAGCAAGATTTCTGTCTCTCACAGACCTGTAACTTCTTCTTTAAGAAGCTCTTCTGTCCTCCACTCGTTACCTGTATTAATGGCACCTGTTTGACCTCGTTATCTGTATAAAAGACACCTGTCCACAGCCTCAAACAGTCAGACTCCAAACTCAACCATGGCCAAGACCAAAGAGCTGTCGAAGGACACCAAGAAGAAAATTGTAGACCTGCACCAGGCTGGGAAGAGTGAATCTACAATAGGCAAGCAGGTTGGTGTGAATAAATCAACTGTGGGAGCAATTGTAAGAAAATGGAAGACATACAAGACCATTGATAATCTCCCTTGGGGTCAAGATCTCATCCCCTGGGGTCAAAATGATCATGACAACGGTGAGCAAAAATCCCAGAACTACACGGAGGGACCTGATGAATGACCTGCAGAGAGCTGGGACCAAAGTAACAAAGGCTACCATCAGTAAACACACTACGTCGAGAGGGACTCAAATCCTGCAGTGCCAGGCGTGTCCCCCTGCTTAAGCCAGTACATGTCCAGGCCCGTCTGAAGTTTGCCAGAGAGCATATGGATGATCCAGAAGAGGATTGGGAGAATATCATGTGGTCAGATGAAACCAAAATGGAACTTTTTGGTAAAAACTCAACTCGTCGTGTTTGGAGGAAGAAGAAGAACCCAAGAACACCATACCTACTGTGAAGCATGGGGGTGGAAACATCATGCTTTGGGGCTGTTTTTCTGCAAAGGGGACAGGACGACTGATCCGTGTTAAGGGAAGAATGAACGGGGCCATGTATCGTGAGATTTTAAGCCACAACCTCCTTCCATCAGTGAGAGCATTGAAGATGGAACGTGGCTGGGTCTTCCAGCATGACAATGATCCCAAACACACCGCTCGGGCAACGAAGGAGTGGCTCCGTAAAAAGCATTTCAAGGTCCTGGAGTGACCTAGCCAGTCTCCAGACCTCAACCCCATAGAAAATTTGTGGAGGGAGTTGAAAGTCCGTGTTGCCCAGCGACAGCCCCAAAACATCACTGCTCTAGAGGAGATCTGCATGGAGGAATGGGCCAAAATACCAGCTACAGTGTGTGCAAACCTGGTGAAGACTTACAGGAAACGTTTCACCTCTGTCATTGCCAACAAAGGTTATGTTACAAAGTATTGAGTTGAACTTTTGTTATTGACCAAATACTTATTTTCCACCATAATTTACAAATAAATTCTTTACAAATCCTACAATGTGATTTCCTGGATTTTTTTTTCTCATTTTGTCTCTCATAGTTGAAGTGTAGCTATGATGAAAATTACAGCCCTCTCTCATCTTTCTAAGTAGGAGAACCTGCACAATCAGTGGCTGACTAAATACTTTCTGACCCCACTGTATGGGACTAGAACAATCCGCTGTGGCGACTCCAATAAGGGAACGACCGAAGGATAAGAGGAAAAAAATGCATCCAAGTTATATGAAGGTACTTACAAGAGACTAAACACACTGCTGTTGTTTCTTTACTCTAGGCAGTGTTTCGGAGATGGGCTAAACTGGGCAGGCTGCATGATCATCACTTTACTGGGTCAGCAGAGACGCTATGACATACTGGACTTCAGTTACCACCTGCTCAAGGTGCAGAAACATGATGGCAAGGACGAGATCATAAAAAGTGTGGTAAGTTACCACTAACATCACTACCATTTGTCTTGGTCATCATTTAAAACATCATCTAGAACAGCGCTCCCCAACCTGTCTTGCACCACGGACCGGTTTCATATAAGATAAAATTTCACGGACTGCTAGGGGCAAGGGGATTTAAAACAGAATAACTATACTACTCACAAATGAGCTTTTTCGTTGCAATGAGATGCTGCTTCCACCTGGGGGTGATATGAGATGATAAACACCCATGTGTTGGAAATGGAAGCAGTGTTTTCATTGCTGATGTCATTTATTACCGGGCCACACAGAAAGAATAAATAATTAGAGATCGCTACAAGAGCAATTAGATTTCGTTACATATTGTTTCTAATCACCACTAGGTGGGAGCAGCGTCTCGTAGCATCGAAAAAGCTTAGGATTCACACAGATTTTCCATTCTATAGTTTTTATTTTAAATCCTCCCGCCCCTGCCAGTCCGTAAAATTATATCTTATATAAAACTGGTCCGTGCTGCAAAAAAAGGTTGGGGACCACTGGATTATGGGATCAGTCCTGAAATATCCTGAAGTGGCCTTCTCAGTGACCAGATTCGAATCCAATAGAGAAATCTTTAGTGGGATTTTAAAAAAGCAGTTACAGGCGCCCAGGTGGAGCAGCGGGATATTCCGCCAGTACACCAGCACCAAGTTTCTGAACTCCTCGGTTCGAAACTCGGTGTTGCCACCGGTCGGCTGGGTGCCATCTGGTGGGCATGATTGGCAGTGCCTGCAGCAGATACTACTTTGCCACCGTATTTGCAGGGTGGGGGCTGGACTATGTGTGGGTGGGTGTTTCTTCATACACTGTGTAAGGACCCTGATTGGCGGAAGAGACGCCTGTGCAGAGTGCAGGGGTGAGAAGAGGAGGGCTGTACACGTGTCGGAAGAGGCATGTACAGTGATGTGCTCTCCTTGGATGCAATCTGGTATCTCTCAGCAGAGCAGAAGAGAGGCGTCACCAGAATCACTTATTAGAGGTTATCAAGGCTAAAGGATGCAACAAATACTAAGACTGGGGGTGAACAATAGTGCACATGGATATTTGTCGAGAACCAGAAGATTTTCAATTAAAAATAAAATTGTCAGCTTACATTATTAAAATTGCTTGTATTGGCCACTCAGGTGGTGCAGCTGTAAAAACACGCTGTTCACCAGACCTGAGATCTCGAATACATCGTATCGAATTACGGCTCTGCCTGCCGGCTGAGGCTGAGCGGCCACATGAACAACGATTGTCCTGTTGTTCAGATAAGGGGCGGGACTCAAAGCCGGATGGGGACTCTCTCTCTCTCTCAGACTAGTGCGATTACGACCTCTGCTGGTTGGTTGGTGGCGCCTGCACGGAGATGGGAAAGGAGTGCGGTAGAGGGTGTGGCTCTCCGTACACAGCGCTGTACTGCACTGCACTCGTCAAGTGTGGGTGATAAGATGTTCGATTGCTGGGCACGTGTCGGAGGGGGCGTGGAGCAGCCTCGTCCTCCCCAATCAGGAGCAGGGACCAGCATCAGTGAGAGGATGATTGACGGGCAGAAATTGGATGCGCTAAAGTGGGAGAAAGGGGGGGGGGGGGGATTGCTTGTATTTAGCAATAAGTATTTTATTCCATTTACTGAAAGATGACTTCTTGTACATTTTAATTCAGTTTCTATTCATTTTAAGGTGAAGGGGGTTGAATATTTCTGATTGCAAGTGTATTGTATTTGATGTGTATCGGTGCTAGATGTGAAAAATGGGGGTTGGGGGGGGGGGTGTGTGACATGATAACTGATATCCACATGTTTTACATATCAGTGTGTTCTTTCTCCTTTTTAACTGCCACCATTCAACTCCTCTCTTCTGCCTTTCAGCCCTTGAAGAAGATGGTTGATCGTATTCGTAAGTACCAGATTCTGAACGACGAGATCTTTGCCATCCTCAACAAGTACATGAAATCTGGGGACGGCGAGAACATGCCTGTGGAACACGTCCGATGCTTTCAGCCGCCCATCCACCAATCACTGGCGAGCAACTGAGTTTATGTCACAGGTTGAACCATTACCAGATTAAATTACATGATAGTGTTTGTAACACAGCAACACCAGCAAATCCGATTTAACAGGCCAGGTTTCAATTCTTAGGACCACATACTCTATTGCATTGTTTACAGGGCTTCCTAACTACAACCCTGGGTGTTTATAGAGCCAGTAAATCTATTAGTCAGAACTCAACCAACCTGCTTCTGAAGCATGTACTGACTGTGACATTTTATTAAGACAAACCTAAAATAATTCCTGTATTAAGTGGACCGAACGTGTTGCAGTTTTTAACACTGTTTTTCTGTTTGATTTTTTTTCTTACACACAATGTGCCTTATTCAAATTAATTTCTTTTGTCTTTTAGTACTATACTAACAATTTTCTTTTTTTATATACCAGTAACTGAGGGTGGGAAAATGGCCAGATAGGTTTTATCTCAAATTATTTAAGTGTGGCTAGAGATCTGTGGTATAAATTCTATTGGGTGTTGTTGGAATGTCTGCTTGCATGAGGCCTTATTTCTATCTTTCACAAAAAATTCAAGAATACTCCTTTTAAACATTTCCTTTTGTATTTGAATGATTGTAATCTGATTTTAATTCAATAAATATGTAACAAATCTTAAGTTTCATAAATTTCAACGCAGCTATGCCTAGTTACCCACATTAGTTCACTTTATTAAAAAGAAAGCCACTTATTAGTTGTAGAAAGGAAACAAAGAGGTCAGTGCATGTACAGCAGGCTGTACATAAAGTAACAAAAGCTTTAAAAACAGTGTATGTACAGTGCTACAGAAGGAATGAGATAAAGCCTTACATCCTTGTGTGTCCACACCGTGGCTGTAAGGCAAAAAGCAAAACACCTCAGTACAATCATTTGGTCCTTCCATGTCAAATTTGGCCCGTTTGATTGTCTTGATTAGGCTTCGATTTTAAAGAAAAGAATACTAAACCTCCACACAACGGACCGGAATGCTGTCGCTCAATCGAACTGCTCATCTTGCTTCAAGACACTGACGTAGTGCCGTTTCTTCTGGAGACGTTATCGAACGGCGAGCCCAGCTCTCTGTCCTCTATATCCACCGCGTCCTCATTATTAAGGAGCTCGTAGTGACTGTGCGCCACGGTCCCGTTACCCGCCGTGCCGTTGCGCTCGTCCTTCCTGATGGACACGGCCAGAGTGGCCAGACTGACGTTCACGTCCTTAAAGGCGTGCAGCAGGAAGATCCCCACTATGATAGTGACGAAGCCACTCAGCGTGCCGATGATGTCGTCGTAACCCATGTGCTCCCACTCTTTGAACAAGATGGCGGAGCACGTGAGCACAGACGTGGTGAAGAAGACGTAGTAGATGGGCGTGACCAAAGAGGTGTTGAAGATGTCCAAGGCTTTGTTCAGGTAGTTAATCTGTGTGCTAACGCAGGCCACCAAGCTCAGGAGCAGCAGCCAGGCCAGAGGGTTCGCTAGCACAGGCTGACCTGCTATCAACTCTTTAATGGCGATGCCCAGACCCTTCACACATGATACGGACAGGGCACCGATGACTGAGCAGATAGTGATGTAGACCAGGATGTTGGTTTGTCCGTGACGTGGGCCGACCACAAATATGAAAATAAGAGCTATGATGATGACAACCGTCGCGAAGACAACAAAACCTGTGAAGAATTACAGGAAGTTAGACACACAACACATCTACCACTTCATTACAACCGAAGTTTTTTCATAATTGCTGCATTTTACTTTAAAATATTGCTAAATACACTACAAGGGGAAACAGTTTGGACACACCTAGTAATAAAGAGTAGCTTCCTTTTTATTTACTACTTTCTAGACTGGTAAGAATAATGCAGTTAAGCGAATAAACACTGTTACATTTGACATTTTGCTCTAATAAGGTAACAATGCTGGTTGTGAAATTGCCCAATCACTTGGGATGCAAATATCAATTCACTTCAAATAGGTGTGTCCCAACTTAACAGATAAGAAACGTTAGTCACCTGTGTTTCCTTTCACAGATTAATTAGTTCTAATTGCAGATTCTACACAAGAAGCATTTTTTCCACTGTACGTTTTAAAACCAATAGAACTGTGGCTTCTATTTATATAATAGGAATTTAACATCATGTTTTACACTTTTGGTTACATTCATGACAGGACAGGTAGTTACTGGTTACACAAGATTCATCAGTTCAAGTTTAATGTCAAACACAGTCATGGGCAATTTAGTATCTCCAATTCACCTCACTTGCTTGTCTTTGGACTGTGGGAGGACACCCATGCAGACACGGGGAGAGAACATGCATACACAGTAAGTACCCAGACCGCTCCACCTGGTGACCAAAACAAGACGATTGCCACCCACTGAGCCACCAAGCCACCCACTTTATCTTTTGGTTTAAGACTACAGCATGCTGGTGCTATCGGCTGGTCAGGCGTCTACACAGACATAATTGGCTAGTCTGGGGTTCACTTTCCCCTGCACTCATTCTCAAGCCCAAATAAAAAAAATGAGGGTTGCATCAGGAAGAGCATCCAGCGAATCCAGTGTTGCGGTCCAGAACGGTCTTCTGTGGTGACCCCTAATACAGACCCTAATAGGGATTGCCACATTTGACCATAACCACTATGGTCATACTAGCTTCAACCCATTATTTGTATGACTAAAACCTGAAAGTACTGGACTGGTAGCCAGTGGCAAAATGAAAACAAAGGCTCTGTATTCTGTACAGTGGAAGAAAAAGTGTATCATGGACTTTCTTCCTTAACATGATTTGCTATTTGAGTCAAAGTGAGTCGCAATGCAAATATATATGCAGGATGTATGCAAAATATTCCAAAAGTGAAAGAAGTTCGATTCAGCTGGTACGGTTCTTCATTTTAATCAATTGTTAATTTGATTATCCAAACAGTTTAGAATAACTGAATGAATGTTCTAATTGTGCAAATGATGGTGCAGCTTGTATGCTTTCACCACAGTGGCCAGAGTCCTTTCCTGTTTCAGTGTGACATCATCCCTGTGCACAGTGTGAATTTCATTAGAGTAGTTTGGTGTAGAAGAACTTGGTTGGCCTGGACAAAGCCCTGGTCCCATTAAAGCAGGGACAGTGGTAGCCTAGTGGGTAGATCTTTGGGCTATCAGTTGAAAGGTTGAGAATTTGAATCCCAGCTCTGCCATGCAGCCCTTGAGCAAGGCCCTCAACCCTCTCAGCTCCAGCGATGCGGTACAACGGCTGACCCTGTGCTCTGACCCCAGCTTGTTTGGATACGTGAAGAAAGAATTTCGTTGTACTGTACATGTATATATGACAAAGGCATTCTATTCTATTAAACACCCTTGAAATAAATTCCACTGCTAACTGTGGGCTGGTCTCATTACCCAACACAGGCGGCACGGTGGCTCAGTGGGTAGCACTGTCGCCTCACAGCAAGAAGGTCCTGGGTTCGATCCCCAGGTGGGGCGGTTTGGGTCCTTTCTGTGTGGAGTTTGCATGTTCTCCCCGTGTCTGTGTGCGTTTCCTCTGGGAGCTCCGGTTTCCTCCCACAGTCCAAAGACATGCAAGTGAGGTGAATTGGAGACACGGAAATGTCCATGACTGTGTTCGATATAACCTTGTGAACTGATGAACCTTGTGTAATGAGTAACTACCGTTCCTGTCATGAATGTAACCAAAGTGTAAAACATGACGTTAAAATCCTAATAAACAAACAAACCCAACACAGTGGGTGGTGTGATATTTGGGCGTCCTTATACTTTTGAACATATACTATGTAAGACGGCTTCTATTTAACAGTAAATCTGGACTAGCACAGTTAAGTTTTCTTACTGTAACAATGTGTTAGGATTAAATTTTTACCTGGATCTACCAGTTTCTGGGCCATATCTTTCAGACTGTCGATTTCCTCCTCCTGCGGTGCATGGATCACCATGGTGGTGGAGCCAAGAACACTAAGCAGGCAGCCCAGCTTCCCGTGCAGGTTTAACCTCTCCGTCAGGAAGTAAGAGGAAAGCACGGCACTGCAACGACAATCATGTTTCACAGGTCTAAGTGTTTTATAAGCACGCACTCAACAGTTTCTTCATGCACAAGCTAGTCAGTGCTCTATACACAGGATAAGAAAGAAATGCCACAAGCAGCATGTTAAAAATACCTCAAATTAAAAGTAAAACCACAGTTAGAAACAAGTCCAGCATGTTGTATTAATAATAAAAAATATACCTCACAAGCACGCTGAGAGCCCCGAGAGGAGTGACTAATGTGGCAGGAGCAAATGCATATGCTGCAAAGTTTGCGGCCTCGCCGGCCCCCACTGTGAAACCAAAGCGGAGTTCAGCAAAACCAAGAGTTACCACAAAAACAAGCTAGCTAACAGTGCTTTCTTCTGTTAGCAACATCAATTCTGGTCACTTACTTGAAAATAAGCCAGCCCACCAAAGCCATTCCTTCAGATATGCATGACCACCCTGGCCTGGAGGGAAAGAAATGAATCAATTGATTTGCTTTGAACTAACACATCTAAACAGAAGCACAGTTAAAGTAGCTGAAGCAAATACTTAACACTATTTGAGGTCAAGTGTACCAGGCCGAGCATTTTTATAGACTATGAATTTGGTATATTGCTCTGTATGGTGCTCAGGTGGTGCAGTGGTTTATTATGTTAGACCAACACTTCAACACAGGCTCAATTCTTGGCGCTGCTATTAACCGGCTGGGCATCTACTCAGATATTAATGGGGGTGTCTGAAGCCCACCAATGAATTGGTACTCTGTGTACAGTATTCCTCCCCCCAATGTTGTCATTTCCATTCCAGATTGTAATGCTTTCGCCGCTTGCACTACCTCCATTCTTGCGCCGTAGACCATTACTCCCCCTCCAGCACGCCCCTGATATCACCTGCCAGTGTTGAACTCCTACACAGAGCTCTATAGCATACAGAGAGTCATGTTATGCTCCATGTGACCCCTCCCCCCACTCGCGCAGGTGCCTGGACCTGCCCCGTAGATCGTATATCACAGCAGCAGGAAGACACTTTGTCCAACCTTCTCTACAGCAAACACATATTATTGTGTTTGTTCCGACGCCTGGCCAGATCGGTGTCTCTGCTGAGATTCACACTTCGAAATGGTATGTTCCCACGCCACCAAGTACCCTGTCCAAGGTATTCCTGCTTTGCGATGATGAAACCGAGCCTCCATTGACCCTGACCAGGATAAAGTGGTTGATGAAAATGAAATGAAAGAGTATATAATGTTCTGTATTAAAACATAAATGAAGTCCCTCTCCTTCTTTGTAAAAGCATCATTTAGCACTAGACCAGGAATTAGAAACAGTGTGTGCATCAAAATTTCCCTCATGGTATCGCATTTCTCTGTTAGGACATACGACATCAGTGGAACACTTTACATAAGGTTACACCGGCACACTATCAAGTGTATGTCATCCATCACAAATGAAAACAATTCACACCATAAACATTTTCCTCACGCTCTTACACAGAATTGCCACAGATGTTTTGTATACAATCGTGTTACAATTTTTGAAGTGCACACATACTAATGAGTGCTGTATTTGTACAGCCCTGACCCTGAGCTTGAACAAGGAAGGGACGTTCTTAAACTGTTTCCAAGAAGTTACAAGTATACTATGTACTTAATACACCTGTTTGCAATAGGTGTGACTGAAACACTTGAACTTAACAATAAGGGGTGTCACATATACTGACAGACTTTCATGAACAAATAAGTAAAATCTGTGCTCCATGTACATTTTATTTATATGCACACCAAACCGTTTCCATCACTTTGCTCGAGATTTATTTACTTTTGCTCAATAAAATGTGTGGAATGCTGTAAGTCACGTTTTGCATTACACATTAACTCAGCAGGTACACAAAACGTCAAGCAATCTGGGTGTGCCCAGTGTCAAATGTTTAAGATTAATGACCCCCCTACACCCATTCAGTAATGCAACTGAACACAATAGTTTCCACAGCTTTAGACCTTTAACGACGCCAGCAATGTAAATGTGTCGAAAAACTCTGATTACAATATACACAAATAAGCTGCACCTTGTAACACCTGACTCAACCAGTTTAACAGGCAATGGAGCGACTTGATGTTGGTGTCCAACATTAAATGTAATTATTACTTGTATACCAACATACACATATACATACACACACACTATGAACAAAAAGTATTATGACACCCCTTCTAATTATGACATTCATGTTTCATCCCCAAAAAATGCTATATGAAGGAAATTATATGCTTCTAACTTTTCAGAAACAGTTTAGGGAAGACCCTTTCCTCAAAAAGCAAGGTCTAGAAAGACATGAAGAAAGGTTTGGTTCAAAGGAACTCCAGTGGTCTGCACAGAGCCCTGACCTCAGCCCCACTGAACGGCTTTGGAATGAACTGGAACACCAATTGAGGTTTTCTTGACCATCATCAGTGCCCACCCATACACCTGCTCTTTTGACTAAACGGGCACATACATGTTGTGTTGTAAGAAGCCTTCTCATCAGATTGGCTGTTGTTATAGTCATGTCATGTAATGACAGTCTTCTAATTTAAATGACTGCAGTTGCTCTTTTAAGGTACTGTTTTGTACCTTTTTAAATAACTTTCAGCTCGAGAGGTGCTGTACAATGGCTGATCCTGCACTCTAATCCCAGTAGGAGAAGTGTCATTGTGTGTATGTATATATGACTAATCAAGGCATTCTATTTTATTTTCACAGGATTGATGGGTGAGTCAAATGACTCCTTTTGATACCTTGACTATTGCCCGCCACCTGGATTTGTATTATTTCCTCTGTATTTTAGATACATGGTAGGTAGGTAGGTAGGTAGGTAGGTAGGTAGGTAGGGAGGTAGGTAGGTAGGTAGGTAGGTAGGTAGGTGGATAATAGCAGAACAGAGTAGAATATGAGAGGGCTTTACCAGCTCGCATAGACCCCTTCCTGGCGAGTCGCAGCAGTCCTTTTTTCTTCAGTATAAAACTCGCTCCAATAAATAGACTGGAACTGATAGCCAGACCAAGACCAATGTAGAAATCGTATTTACCCCGCTCCTGCCCCATAGCGGAGATTAATTTGACACTTTTCTCTGTTGCATTGAGTACAAAACACAGAAGCTGCCCTCCTTCCGAGCACTGGTGTCCCAACAGACTTCCTGAACACATGGTGGAGAACAGGTGGTCATTACATTATATAAATAATAATAATAATGATGATGATAAAAAGCCATATTGCACTAAATAGACTCTTAGATAACAGTTGGTTGTTAGATAACTAATTTAATAATTATGATATTATATGAATAACTTATAATATCTAAATGTCCTAGTGCACTAATGTACTAAACACGTTTTAAAAAGGTGATAACCATTAAATTATTGATCACACAGCTGATAATGATACTAACCTAATTGAAACACTTACCGTTTTGATAAGACACTTCACACACATTACATGCAGTGTACTGAGGCGTCATGTCACATGAACTGACTGCGTTCTCACACACACACACACACACACACACACACACACACACACACACACACACACACACACACACACTGTACACTATCAGCTGCCCATTCGTTCTAATCAGGAAGAGACTCCAAGCCTACTACCACACTACGTAGTACACTCAACCAGCACATCCACCGCTCTGTTCTAGTATACTACTTAGTAAAGTAGTAGGTATGTAAATACATTAGCCACTAGCTAGCGGCTTGCTAAGCAATATGACCAGCATTCTAGATGTTCTTATTCACCTAATGCGATACTAAATATTATTATAAATTACCTGTTTGATTATCAGTAATCAGTGCAGATGTACAGAGCACAGCAACAACCGCATAGTTGAGTTTTTTAAGCTCAGCAGGACGAATAACACTCGCTAACCTTCTCTACCCGTTCATACAGTGAAAGGGCATCCGACTGCGCATGAGCAGTCCACTCCCGTGCCATTGGTTCCTGTCATATGATGTAAATGTACATGTAAACAGCAGCATTATACTGTAGTTCCAGTGAGTGCTTATTCATTCTGATCTCTAGTGATCGCTTCTAATCATGGAAAACATGTACAATTTAAGAATAAGAATAGGAATAATCCTGATTCCTTTTCAGAAGTCTTCAAACTTGCTAGAAATATGATTGAATCTAATATACCGTCTGACTGTACTAGCCAGGATTATTTCAGAATTTTCTGGTGAGATCAAAAAATCATAATTATAAAACAGATAGTTCCGGTCCTAAAATCTGATTGGCTGAGCCGCGTTCGAAGTCGTTATAAAAATCCCCGATACACGCACACCTATGACCGCCTCACATCATTCCATATTAATACGCCACTGAAAAGAAAAAGTACATACTTGGTTGAACACTATGTTAAGTCGTGTACTATACATGGAAATGTCCAGATTATTATAAACAGTAATCCTAATCATTGGTCCAAGAAATAGTGTAATAGTGTTTGTGGAGGAATGTTTATTAACAATGTTATGTTCGCCCTCATGTTACCTAGCAACACTGTTAACGGACTACCTGATTTCGCGGAAGAAGTGTTTTTGTAAATAAAAACATTTATAAATTGAACATTGTTGTATTTTATTATATTTTATGTTGACCGCCGTTTTATAAAAGCAATAAGCCACTCGAGACCGTGCGTTACTGCTATGATTTTATCACGGGGAAAGACGTTTTAGCAGACGCTTTTATCCAAACCGACTTACAGTACTGTGGCAGTATATGGTCTAAGCAACTGAGGTCTAGGGGCCTTGCTCAAGGGCCCAAAAGTGGCAATCTGGCAGAGGTGAGGCTTGAACCAGTGACCTTTCATTTCCTAGTCCAAAACCTTGACCACTAGGCTACAACTGCCCTTTTACAGCAGCTTGTAATAACAATAAAAAGCACATTTAAAATGTTATACACAATATATAACCAAGAAACAAGTCTGTTAGCATATTTTTTAGTTGTTGAACTGGTAAGTTGCCAATTACAATCATGACAGCTGTGTAAACAAAGGCATCTGTGTTTTTCTTTTTTGTATGTTCTACACCGACTTAATTACATCAATTAAGCTGTCCTTTAACAATGCACAGAAAGCAGGTGAAAGGTCAGGATTTTACGTACTACCTCTGTACACACTTCACAATACATTATCAGAACCATAGTAAAAACACAATATAGAAAAACACAATGTGAAACCACATAACTGACAATATAGCACAATAATAAGCAATAAACAATGATTCAAATAAAAGTACAAATAAAATAGGTCTCGCATTTTTACAGTATCATAAAATGTAATTGTTAAGAATGCAAAGTTCAGGAATTTATATATCAGTACGCTATATACCCAAAAGTATGTAGACAACCCTTCATAATGATTAAGGTCCGGTGTTTTAGCCACACTCTTGTGTGGAATTAGAATGTCAAGTACAAGCAATGCCTGACTTGACAGATTTTTGACAATATAGGCACATATTCCCAAAGACAAACTACAAAATCTTGTGAAAAATCTTTCCAGATGAGCAGAAATAAAGTGGCGACTCCATACAAATACCCATGGTTCTGGAATGGAATATCCAACAAGCTCATGGTAAGATATTACAAGGAATACATTGAGTCTTAAAACACCATTATTTTAAATTAAAATATTGTAACTATTTGGTCATAACAGGCACTGCATATCACCTGGCTACTAACATCCCTATAGTGAAATATGGTGGTGGCAGCATCATGCTATGAAGGTATTTATGAAGGTAGACTGAGAAGACTCAAATGATTAATGAATGGCACCAAATACACAAACATCCCCAAAAAACACTGGAGTGGCTTCTGGGTGAGTCTGTGAATGGCACCGAGTGGCCCAACTAATGCCCAGATTTGAACCCCATCAAACATCCATGGAGAGACCTGAAGATGGTAGTTCAAAAACCTATGCCTTGCAGTCTGCTGGAGCTTGAGAGGATCTTCCACAAACTGCAGCAGTTCAGCCAACAGATGTATTCAAGAAAACGTATTGAATAAAGAATACTGAATACTGTTATAAATAAGAGATTTATTTAAAAACAGGTGTTTATGGGGAGATTAAATGGTAAAAGGAGCAAAAATCAACACAATAAATCAACAGCACAAAGTGTGCAAAAAGTCAAGGGGTCAAGCACCAGACAAATAATGCTTTTATAATTAACAATCATTTAACACTAGCTCACTGACATAGAAATAAAACAAACAACAAATCAAAGTTTTATTGGCAAGATTTCAAAGTAAAAAAATTAATTACATTACAATCTTAGTAATAATATCGTTAACATTAATACTATTTGTAGTAAATATTTTTTCATTGTATTTTTATTTTTTTGGTCACAGTCATGGCGGGTCCAGCTCCAGTGGAAAACACCAAGTGCCCCCATAAATTCTCTATGAGGTTTAGGTCAGGTGAGGTCAGGTGGCTTTGTATCTCTGACAGTGAGAGGATACATTGCCTATTAGAATTCAATAATTAAATATTAAGACAAATAATCTGTATTAAATAAGTTTATTATTCAATAGCAACTGGATCAAATAACTTATTATTCTGTATCTAATAACTCAACTAAATAATTTACTCCTCTTTAGTTTTAACTGGACCCCACTGGAGCACAGCTTCCTGAGATATCCGTAGCAACATAACCCCCACCGACACTGTAGTGAATCCACACAGAATACCTAAACAGTCCAAAATACCCAATGTTTCCCATTCTTTAAACAGAATGGCGGAGGCAAGGATGACGGAAAACGTAAACAGCACGTAATACACAGCTTCAAACATGTTGGAGCCGAAGCTCTCCAAGGCTTTGTTGATGAACGTGAACTGGATGAGAATGCTCACGATGAGAACTGTCAGTAAGCACAGGAACAGGTACAGCGCTCTGTTATCAGTGGTCATGTCTCCACTAAAGGCTTCTTTTGCTGTCAAACCCAGACCTTTACAACTGGGCACTGTGAATGTTCCCAGCAGAGAACATATGCCTACATACACCATGATGTTGGACTTGCCATACGCTGGAGAGAGCCAGACGATCAGTATGATCAACAGCACAACCACCAGTGCAATGTAGCTCAGGAACACTGGAACAGAATGGGTGAAAAGTTGTGATTCAGACATTTAAGACACTACAGTTTGTGATACACAATAACAAGGGCTAAATAAACCATATGTCATTTTAGTTTTTAGTCATTTTAGTAATTCTTGCAGGTGAAAAGAAGCAGTCAGCTATTTCACACATGTAGGAGGTCGGAGGGGTTGGTTACGGCCCTTTTCGGTCAGGAGTGGAGGTCTACAGCAATAGACAAGAAATACAATCGGGTAGCACGGTAGCTCGGTGGGTAGCACTGTCGCCTCGCAGAAGATGCTGGGTTTGATTCCCAGGAGTTTGCATGTTCTCCTTGTGTCTGCGTGGGCTTCCTCCCACAATCAAAAGACATGCAGTCAGATTAATTGGAGGTACTAAAAATCACCCTAGTTATGAATGTGTGTGTACATATGTGCATGCATGTATAAGTGTGTGTTTCCCCTGTCTGGGGTGTTTCCCACCTTTTGCCCAGAAAATTTAACCCACCACGACCCTGAATATAAATAAACTTAATGATAGAAATCACATGCTTGCAACCTGTTCGCATGTTGTCATAAGTTTGCTAACCTAAACAGCATGCCTATAGCAAGCCAGGCCAACATCAGAGCCTGACCTCAAAATACTCTGTTGACTAAATGAGCAAAAATTTCAGAAAAAAGCCTTCAAGCCTTTCTAGATGAGTGAAAGTTGTTGTATCCACAAATTGAAGGCGAATTCCACATTTCCTTCCATGGCTTTGGAATGGGATGGCTTATAACCAAGTGTCCACATACCTGTAGCCATATAGTGTATCACAAAACCAGCATAATTACAGCAGTAACAGGGTGTGTTTGTACCTGGGTCCAGAAGTCGCTGCTCTAATTCAGCTCTTGATTCCACACTCCCAGATTTAGGTGAGTGAATGATTAGCACGACTGATCCACAGCAGCACAGCACACAGCCAAGTTTCCCCAGGACATTCAGATGTTCCTGTAGGATCCAGGATGCCAGGACGGCACTAAATGATTAATACATTAAAATAGTACACAGGTAGTTATGAAGTCATGAAGGAACAGCATTTTTCAACCACATGATGTTAGTAAGTAACTAATACGTCACTGTTTGATTAATGCTGTCAGGTAAAAAAAAAAAAATTTATTACAGAGCAATACACTTAAATACAGCTCATACCATGTTTCGTCATACAAATATTCAAGCAGATTAATAGCTGAGAAATTACTTTATAAAGGTGTTTAATACCTGCCTTTAAACTTCTATTTTACAGTCATATGCACAAGTTTGGACACTCCAGGTCAAATTCCAATTAAAATTTGTATATTTTGTATATTTTAAACAGCCCACAATTTTGAAGAAAGGCCAGCTTGTATACTTCCTTGCTATGTTATGTGTAAATGTGCAGAGAACTGCAGAACAGTTACTCACCCAAACAGAACCCCCAGTGCTCCAAGAGGAGTGACCAGTACCGCTGGTGCTGCATTGTGTGCAAGGAAGTTCCCAATCTGACCCACTATCACTAAAGGAAAAAAAATCCAGTCACCTCAGTGCAAACAAAAACATCAAACCGAAATAAATTGAGAAGTAAACGTACTTGCCAGCGTCCCGCACCACCACACACAGTCCAATAAGTAGGACCTACCTGAAAAACAATAATAGCACATTCTATTTACTTTTGATAACCTTTCATTTAGGCATTGGTTGTGTCTGAGGGAGGGAGTCGACTGGGTTCCTTATTGCTGCTGCGAATTCCAACTCTGCTGGCCAGTCGAGGCGCAACATAGTGTGTCTCTTCTGTATGCGATACGGCTTTCTGTGAGAAAAAGGGTGAGGGAGAAAGATCTTTGAGAAAGGCTTGTCAGTGTGAGGACAGTCTGTGTATTCTGCTATAGTTATGCAGTCTGATGGCAGTTGGCACAAAAGAACGCCTGAAGCGCTGTGTCTTGCTCTTTGGTGGAATTAGCCTATGACTAAAAGAACGGCCCAGTCGCCACAGTTCCTCATTGAGAGGGTGAGAGGGATTGTCCAGCATGGCCCTAATTCTGTCCTTCATAATCCTCTCATGCACGACCTCCAGACTGTCCAGCTCCAGACCCACCACAGAGCTGGCTTTCCTCACCAGCTTATTTAGTTTGTTGGTTTCTCCAGTCTTGATGCCACCACCCCAGCACACCACAGCACACCACAGCAAAAAGAGGGCGCTGGCCACCACAGACTGATAGAATGCTTCCTAAACAGGGTACCAATATTATGTGTCCAGTCCAGTTTGTTGTTAGTGTCCAAGAACTCAACTACTGCTGTTCATTCAAACATACCCCCACACCCAGGTTGAATTGGTCCCCCACCATGAGGTTTATGGCGCCCAGGTGTAATTCTCGCCTCTCGTCTAAAGGAGTTTGTCATCTTCTCCTCGACTGATTTTTATTTAAAACACTTTTGCCTTTTAAGGAAATCTAAGTACATTTGTGTATCAGCGCCCATCTACTTTGTCCAGGAAGAAGCAACTTAATAGCAGGATAGTTTGTTTAACGGTGGGTTGATGGTGGGTTTGGGTGCCGCTGTAGTACCTGAGAACGAATCAGGGGCGGCTCGTTCCTTAGGGCGATCGGGCGACGCACCACCAAAGGGCGAAAGGGAAGAAATTTTTCTATCACAGCTGTGACTGTTCTGGAGTCTGTCTTGCCTGAATATCGTAGTCCAATCAGCGTCGAGTTGTGTTCTGTACAGTACCGCCCCTTTCGGGGTGACATCAGCCTGACTGAAAATCGCCCCAGATTGCTCTCATGTTAAAGCTCTTTTTTTCGAACTGCAGGCGCTGCAATACATTCTGAATGGGTTCCGGGAGGGCTCGCACTTACGTGCTTGCGTCACACGTAACCTGGTGTAGCGATCTCGTCACCATGACTACCATCACCTCAGTTCGGAGCAACTCCATCATAGTAATCAGGATAAATTAGCAACTTATGAATTAGGGCCACCCAGACCAAATTTAAACATCAAGTATCTACAAAGGGGGGAAAATCATATAAGTTACAAGTAAATTACAAGTAAGTAATATCATTTTTAAATTGTGAATTGTGATTGCACTTATTGTATCTCCCCAACTGTTTAATTGTACTTCTTTATTCATTGCACATCAGCCCCGATGCCAATCTTTATTCTGGATCTACTGCACCTAAAATAAAATGCTATCTGATGAAGACTGAATTAAATTATTAGTGTGAAGGCTTTACTTAATTTTATGATTAATGGTGAAGCTGGTCTCTCTCCATGTTCAAAGTTATTTGTGAGGACAAAGTGACAGATGACTTAAGATGTTAATTATTTAAGCTTTAATTTACCCATTGAACGGGTCACCTAGGCCATCATCGCAACAATTGCCCCCCCTGAGAGATTTGGCAGGAGCCGCCACTGGAACGATTGAATGACTGTTGTTACCTGAAGTGTGGGAGCGCAGGATCCCTTTCTTCTGGAGCACAAACGTGGAGCCGTTTATAAAACTGGATATGACAGCTATTCCAACACCAGCAGCTACTGATGCAGTAGAGTCTTCCTCCATCACAATAATAATAATATCAATAATAATAATAATAATAATAAATCTACTTTAGTTCCGGCTGTTTCTAACTTCAGAGTAACAGAACCGAACTTCTATTATGTAAATCAATGATCGTTTTCTTTTTGGGTGTTTAATAGCGGTTAAAGGAGCAACTTACACTGCGTTACTGCCACCTACTGAACTGAGACTTTGTTGCGTTAACTTGATCCTTCATTCATTCATTCATTCATTCATTCATCATTCATTCATTTAATAAAGCAATAAGCCACTCGAGACCGTGCGTTACTGCGATTTTATCAGGGAAAGGATGTTTTGGCCTGACGCAAAGCGGAGTGCCTAAAACGTCTTTCCCCGTGATAAAATCATAGCAGTAACGCACGGTCTCGAGTGGCTTATTGCTTTTATAAAACGGCGGTCAACATAAAATATAATAAAATACAACAATGTTCAATTTATAAATGTTTTTATTTACAAAAAGCATTCTCCTGCGAAATCAGATAATCCGTTAACAGTGCTGCTAGGCAACATGAGGGCGAACATAACATTCTTAATAAACATTCCTCCACAAACACTATTACACTATTTCTTAAAATAGTGTTCAACCAAGTGGCGTATTAATATGGAATGATGTGAGACGGTCATAGGTTCGCGTGTATCGGGGATTATACAACAGTTAGTTCCGACCCTACAATCTGATTGGTTGAGAAGCGTTCTAGCTGTGCTGATATTGGTGATAACAGCACGGCCTTTTCACACCACAACTGTATTACTCCGCTGACGCGTTGCCAGTAACGACAAGCTTCATGCACACAAACGCGCACACAGCGACACAGACTTTTTTCCCGATCTCGTTTTAAATCCGTTATCTGATACACAATCTAGTGCACTGTGTAGGGAACATAAATCCGCGATCTGATACACAGTCTAGTGCACTATGTAGGGAACATAAATCCGCGATCTGATATACAATCTAGTGCACTGTGTAGGGAACATAAATCCGCGATCTGATACACAATCTAGCGCACTGTGTAGGGAACATAAATCCGCGATCTGATACACAATCTAGTGCACTATGTAGGGAACATAAATCCGCGATCTGATACACAATCTAGCGCACTATGTAGGGAACATAAATCCGAGATCTGATACACAATCTAGCGCACTATGTAGGGAACATAAATCCGAGATCTGATACACAATCTAGCGCACTGTGTAGGGAACATAAATCCGCGATCTGATACACAATCTAGCGCACTGTGTAGGGAACATAAATCCGCGATCTGATACACAGTCTAGCGCACTGTGTAGGGAACATAAATCCGCGATCTGATACACAGTCTAGTGCACTATGTAGGGAACATAAATCCGCGATCTGATACACAATCTAGTGCACTGTGTAGGGAACATAAATCCGAGATCTGATACACAATCTAGCGCACTGTGTAGGGAACATAAATCCGCGATCTGATACACAATCTAGTGCACTATGTAGGGAACATAAATCCGCGATCTGATACACAATCTAGCGCACTATGTAGGGAACATAAATCCGAGATCTGATACACAATCTAGCGCACTATGTAGGGAACATAAATCCGAGATCTGATACACAATCTAGCGCACTGTGTAGGGAACATAAATCCGCGATCTGATACACAATCTAGCGCACTGTGTAGGGAACATAAATCCGCGATCTGATACACAGTCTAGCGCACTGTGTAGGGAACATAAATCCGCGATCTGATACACAATCTAGTGCACTATGTAGGGAACATAAATCCGCGATCTGATACACAATCTAGCGCACTGTGTAGGGAACATAAATCCGCGATCTGATACACAATCTAGTGCACTATGTAGGGAACATAAATCCGCGATCTGATACACAGTCTAGTGCACTATGTAGGGAACATAAATCCGAGATCTGATACACAATCTAGCGCACTATGTAGGGAACATAAATCCGCGATCTGATACACAATCTAGCGCACTATGTAGGGAACATAAATCCGCGATCTGATACACAATCTAGCGCACTATGTAGGGAACATAAATCCGAGATCTGATACACAATCTAGCGCACTATGTAGGGAACATAAATCCGAGATCTGATACACAATCTAGTGCACTATGTAGGGAACATAAATCCGCGATCTGATACACAATCTAGCGCACTATGTAGGGAACATAAATCCGAGATCTGATACACAGTCTAGTGCACTATGTAGGGAACATAAATCCGCGATCTGATACACAATCTAGCGCACTATGTAGGGAACATAAATCCGCGATCTGATACACAATCTAGCGCACTATGTAGGGAACATAAATCCGAGATCTGATACACAATCTAGCGCACTATGTAGGGAACATAAATCCGAGATCTGATACACAATCTAGTGCACTATGTAGGGAACATAAATCCGCGATCTGATACACAGTCTAGTGCACTATGTAGGGAACATAAATCCGCGATCTGATACACAATCTAGTGCACTATGTAGGGAACATAAATCCGAGATCTGATACACAATCTAGTGCACTATGTAGGGAACATAAATCCGAGATCTGATACACAATCTAGTGCACTATGTAGGGAACATTAATGTGTTTGTGACGCGAACAGTTAGCTTAATAGCCCAGTTAGCAGCTCCTAAGAGTTCTGTTATCATCCATAATCCTTTGGTGTGTGTGAGAGGTTTTTTATTTCTTTTTTTCCCTGGGATCAAACCCAGGACCTTCTTGCTGTGAGGTGACAGTGCTACCCACTGAGCCACGGTGCCGCACCGACACACACAAACTCACACACACTATCATACTTCTTAGTAGCTCCAACTAGCCAGAATGCATGTCTGGACTTGTGGAAGAAAGCTGGAGCACCAGGAGAACGGGGTGAACATGCAAACTCCACACAGAAAGGACCCTGACCGCCCCACAATCGTGGCACAAATCGTTTTTTTTGTGTCGGCGGGGGTATGTTAGTCACGGTCCTCCTCGGTCAAAGTGGAGGTCTGCAACAGTAGAGAAACATCCTAATAAATCTTAATAAATAAACAAATTGTTAAAAAGCCATATCATCCTTATTATGGTCGTGATGGGCACACTGGACGCACACACACACACACACACACACGTTCACACATTTATTTACACTATTTTTGAGTATACAATCTACTTGTTTATGTTTTAAGAGGTAAAAGTTCGATCCCCAGGTGGGGCAGTCCAGGTCCTTTCTGTGTGGAGTTTGCATGTTCTCCCCGTGTCTGCGTGGGTTTCCTCCGGGAGCTCCGGTTTCCTCCCACAGTCCAAAGACATGCACATGAGGTGAATTGGAGATACAAAATGGTCCAAGACTGTGTTTGATATAACCTTGTGAACGGATGAACCTTGTGTAATGAGTAACTACCGTTCCTGTCATTAATGTAACCAAAGTGTAAAATATGACGTTAAAATCCTAATAAACAAACAAACAAGAGGTAAAAGGAAACCGGAGCAGCAATTGGAAAGCAACACTAGCACTTTTAAAAAAATAAACCTTTTTATCATGTGCCAGCAGATGGCATTGTAAACATGAAAATGAGTTATAATTCGGTTCAGTTAATGTTGAGAGGTGGATATTTGTGAATAGGACGATTTAAAGTATATTTTAGTGTTAGTTGTAATGTACTGAGTCAGTATTAATACTTTATTATCTGTAAGTGTTTTTATCAGAAACCTGAAGCCGCAGCCCCTTCATCGCCCCGCCCTTCTACCATCAGACCCGGTGACGTAGGTGCGGTGTCCACCTCGGACTGTGATTGGTTAATACGGCTGTCAGTCATCACCACAACATGGCGAACGTTAAAATGCAGCAAAGCCCGTGAGGCGAGCGAAGATATTGGAATTAAAACAGGAACAAACGCCGAGGTAAAACACACTTTATAGTATGAATTACGAAGCTCTTGATTTGTAGAAAATGCAGTTGTATGTGTACAGACGGTACAGTGCATTCGGCTGTCAGTGTGTAGAAATGTCCTCTGGTACAGCTAGGTTAGCCGGTTGCTAACAGGCTGCTCCAGACAGCAGCACATCAACAACACAGTGACACTGAAGAGCAGCTGGTTTATAGCGAATTGATTATTATCACCATGTTTGTTTGTTTGCTTACAGAATTAGTTTTTTTTCGTGGCTAGGCTGTGCACGTATTTGTTACATATTTTAAAATGATGTGTTTAACACACCGGTATTTAGTGCTTGAGCATCATGCACCTGCTTTGGTGTCTGTCTGGTGGAAATCGTATTAAAAAAGGACTGGGCGGTATGTTAGGTAATATATTCCAGCAATATTTCGATATTTGTGAACATTGCGAGTATTGTTGAAACTTGTGTACCACTGACAGCCTTTACTCTGACTCACAATAACACACAGGGGATTTAGCGTTGAAATCTGATTCAGGATTACCTTGCAGATGCTGTTTCCCCCTCGTTTGTTATTGATAAGCCATTAACATTTCAACTATGTTCCCCTACGTTTTATTTATTTGATCTGAGCAAGCAAAAAGTGCTGTTACAGTGGGCTCTTATAAATGTATTTGTTTATTATTTATTTATTAGGATTTTAACTTCATGTTTTACACTTTGGTTACATTCATGACAGGACAGGTAGTTATTCATTACACGAGGTTCATCAGTTCACAAGTTTAATATCAAACACAGTCATGGGCAATTTTGTATCTCCAATTAACCTGACTGCACGTCTTTGGATTGTGGGAGGAAACCGGAGCTCCCGGAGGAAACCCACACAGACACGGGGAGAACATGCAAACTCCACACAAAGAACCCAGACTGCCCCACCAGGGAATCGAACCCAGGACCTTCTTGCCGTGAGGCGACAGTGCTACCCACCGAGCCACCGTGCCGCCCAGTTTTATAAATCATATTCTAACCTAATAAATATAGCTTGGGAATGTGACGTCACACCCTGGCTGGCCATCATATTTCCAGGATCACTGTCTTCTCTAAACAAAGAACAAATAAAACCCAATGACAAGACATTCAGGTTCTCAGGCATGAAATATGTGTAAATAGAATATAATCTTTATTGTCACTATACACAGGTACAATGACATTTCAAATGGCATCTGTCCAATAGAGTAGCAGCAGTAGAAAAAAGACAGTAGTAGTAATCACAAAAAATTATTTACACTCTAAAAAAAATAAGATAAAAATAAAAATCTTTGCACTCTTAAGTAAATGTACATTGTAGCTTTAAATATTAAATACTAACTAAGTATTAAATACTAAGTAATATGTGTTCTCTGTCATAACATTTATTTTTGAAAGTGATGTTCTTTTGCTACAGTTGTACTAATGAATGTGGTTGTGAAATAACATTTTAGTTCCATTTAATCCTCGTGTTCTGTTGACATTGACTTTACTGCCTTGTTGGTTTGGCTCCCAGAGACTCCAGTGTTGTGTGGGTAGAATAAAATTACAATTACATAAGGTTAAAATTAACTAAATTAATCAGAGATAGAGGTGGGGGATTTTGTAAAGGGTCATTGGAGTGTGTAAAATTAAGGAACTTTTGGAACACAATGTCAATATAAATATTTCTATAAAATTAAAAGTCAGTTGAAAAGCATATGAATATTTTGTGAACTGTTAAAGAGGCTCTGCGGTCTCAGGGACCCCAAACAAAACATGAGGGTTAACAGATTGGCAGAACACTTGACATTAACAAAACAGTGTTCAGATCTAAAGTGGAGTACAGTACATTTGCTTCTAATTGCTTGCACATGATTTTATCTTTTGCGCTTTTCACAATTTAAAATGCCTGTTTTGGTGTCGGGATTACAAAAGTCAAATTCACATCAAGTAATATTAATTTCGCATGTCACTGCTGTATCACAGTTGGCTGGATTGTAAATTTTAAAATATTTTTATCTTAGTGGTTTTTAAATGTCATTTATTTGTCATGGTACAACGCTTTAATTAGCAATGCCTTTAAAATAGCAGTACATCTGTAAAACAACCTTTCAGTTATCTGAACCCAGACTAAACATGGCTTATATGTTACTCAGTGAGCCACAGTCATGATGTTTATTCCCAAGCCGTATGTAATGTAGTCATGATATTACAGCATTGATTTGTATTCTAAATAGTATTTGTATTGTTGTATTCTGTGATTGAAAGATTGTAAGTTGCATCAATCAGAAAGCTTGCCTGTTGCATTAATGTCACTTTACTTGTATTAGTGGGTGATTTCAGTTTGACACAAATGTCTTTTTAAATCTAGGGATGGCTGCATTTGCAGCCTGGAGAAAAGAAGAAAGGATGCCATCTCCTTCTTTTTCCCTCGATGCCCAGCTGCGCTTCCATGATAAATGGCTGAAGATAGATTTGCAGGTAAAAATATTATTTACTAGCTGAGAAACTAGGGATGCAAATTTTGTAGATTTCTTTTAACAGATAACTGACCACAATTAGTCGGCGGTTAACCAACAAGTTATATTATAGCATTCAATCAAAATATAAAAACTTTGAGTTTTATATCAACAAGTCACTTTTTTATTGATAAATAAACACTGTAACATAGTGAAGGTAGCAGTAATGTAGAACAGTGAGATGAATCTAACACCGTCAGCAAAAGCAGTTTAGCATCAGAACGTAGATTTCATACAGTGCAAGACAGTAGCAGACAGGTTTATACAAGCGCTAATTAAACATGTTAATTAAACAATAGAGATGCAGTTGTTATTTTAAAACTCTTTCTGGTAACATTTGTGTTGTTATTATTGGATGGTTAGCTAAGATTTATCTTTATACTGGAATGTGATGCAAAATATCCACATTGTGTTTTGTGAAGAATGAAAGTTACACACAGATCCACATGTGCAGAGTTTATCATGCAGTCAGACATTGAGATTTTAATTTGTTACAGCAATATAAAACCATTAAAAAACTTTTCCCATTAGGTTCAGTTGTTCACAGTTGTAGCACATGCACACTGAGAGCGGGTGAGGGGTGAGTTTCAATCCAAATCAAATGTTAGCTTATCACCTTGTCAGTGTTGGGTTTCCACACAGAACTATATCACGTATGGAGAGCCATGCTGGCCTTTATGTGACTCCCCCACTTGTGCAGGTGACCGGAGATCTCATATCGCAGTGGGAAAATTCCCTGTACAACCTTACCTTCCTCAAACATGGACAATTGTGTTTATGTGGACGGTCAGTTGTGTGGCTCTGCTGAGACTCACGAAGTCAAACACTCAGCAGTGGTGTGACCCATCCGATTACCTCTGGGTCATTGGTTAACTGGTTTTTAATTCTTGACTGAAAAAACTCTGGTGTGGTGAAGCTACAGTCAGTTTAGTCTGTCCGAATTAGTCTTAAAATATTTATAAGCGTTAATAGATATGAGTGTGTCATTTTGAATTACTATTTGGTGATGTAAATTTAACTTAATCTGAAGGCTTCCCTCGCTCAACAATGTTTCGACAGCACTAAAATTAAGTGGGTGTTAATGAAAACAGGTTTATTTTTATGTTGGACAGAATTAAGCTCTATCAGGTTACACACATTGCTTTTCTGTTTGACTTCTTGTGCATGTGTTAAATGAGCACTCATATTTCCACAAGCAGATACTTCTTGTGAATCAAAGACCTTGTTTGCGATTGTGATTTAGCAGTTTGTTTGATTAACTGAACAAATAATGCCATATAAACTAGAATATGATTATTACATCAGTGAAGCAAAACTTGTATTAAATTTGAGTGAGAAATCGCTCAACTGTTTGTCTGTGCATCTGAGCATTTCAGGATTTTGAAACATTACTTTCCTGTGCATGTTATTGAGTTTGTGTGGCGTAATGGTAAGAGCCACGCTGTCGGTAACAGCAGTGCCTGGATTTTAGAGGATTTAAATCCCTGGCTGGGCTCACTAATACAGAAGGTGCATGGTGTTTTGTGAACCTAGCCATCGGGGCAAAACATATTAGTGTGCCTTTAGTGCTAATCCCAAGCCTAGAAAAATCAAATATGTGGACGAAAAGCAGCCAGATATATTCGTTCTCTTGCATGTGAATCACAAGTCCTACATCTTTACTAACCAGTCAGTGGGGCAGCTGGTGCTTCTGCGTCCCTTTGTTTATATATACAGTGTATCACAAAAGTGAGTACACCCCTCACATTTCTGCAAATATTTCATTATATCTTTTCATGGGACAACACTATAGACATGAAACTTGGATATAACTTAGAGTAGTCAGTGTACAACTTGTATAGCAGTGTAGATTTACTGTCTTCTGAAAATAACTCAACACACAGCCATTAATGTCTAAATAGCTGGCAACATAAGTGAGTACACCCCACAGTGAACATGTCCAAATTGTGCCCAAATGTGTCGTTGTCCCTCCCTGGTGTCATGTGTCAAGGTCCCAGGTGTAAATGGGGAGCAGGGCTGTTAAATTTGGTGTTTTGGGTACAATTCTCTCATACTGGCCACTGGATATTCAACATGGCACCTCATGGCAAAGAACTCTCTGAGGATGTGAGAAATAGAATTGTTGCTCTCCACAAAGATGGCCTGGGCTATAAGAAGATTGCTAACACCCTGAAACTGAGCTACAGCATGGTGGCCAAGGTCATACAGCGGTTTTCCAGGACAGGTTCCACTCGGAACAGGCTTCGCCAGGGTCGACCAAAGAAGTCGAGTCCACGTGTTCGGCGTCATATCCAGAGGTTGGCTTTAAAAAATAGACACATGAGTGCTGCCAGCATTGCTGCAGAGGTTGAAGACGTGGGAGGTCAGCCTGTCAGTGCTCAGACCATACGCCGCACACTGCATCAACTCGGTCTGCATGGTCGTCATCCCAGAAGGAAGCTGACGCACAAGAAAGCCCGCAAACAGTTTGCTGAAGACAAGCAGTCCAAGAACATGGATTACTGGAATGCCCTGTGGTCTGACGAGACCAAGATAAACTTGTTTGGCTCAGATGGTGTCCAGCATGTGTGGCGGCGCCCTGGTGAGAAGTACCAAGACAACTGTATCTTGCCTACAGTCAAGCATGGTGGTGGTAGCATCATGGTCTTGGGCTGCATGAGTGTTGCTGGCACTGGGGAGCTGCAGTTCATTGAGGGAAACATGAATTCCAACATGTACTGTGACATTCTGAAACAGAGCATGATCCCCTCCCTTCGAAAACTGGGCCTCATGGCAGTTTTCCAACAAGATAACGACCCCAAACACAACCTCCAAGATGACAACTGCCTTGCTGAGGAAGCTGAAGGTAAAGGTGATGGACTAAACCCAATTGAGCACCTGTGGCGCATCCTCAAGTGGAAGGTGGAGGAGTTCAAGGTGTCTAACATCCACCAGCTCCGTGATGTCATCATGGAGGAGTGGAAGAGGATTCCAGTAGCAACCTGTGCAGCTCTGGTGAATTCCATGCCCAGTTAAGGCAGTGCTGGATAATAATGGTGGTCACACAAAATATTGACACTTTGGGCACAATTTGGACATGTTCACTGTGGGGTGTACTCACTTATGTTGCCAGCTATTTAGACATTAATGGCTGTGTGTTGAGTTATTTTCAGAAGACAGCAAATCTACACTGCTATACAAGTTGTACACTGACTACTCTAAGTTATATCCAAGTTTTATTTCTATAGTGTTGTCCCATGAAAAGATATAATAAAATATTTGCAGAAATGTGAGGGGTGTACTCACTTTTGTGATACACTGTATATATATATATATATATATATATATATATATATATATATATATATATATATATATACAGTGTATCACAAAAGTGAGTACACCCCTCACATTTCTGCAGTTATTTAAGTATATCTTTTCATGGGACAACACTGACAAAATGACACTTTGACACAATGAAAAGTAGTCTGTGTGCAGCTTATATAACAGTGTAAATTTATTCTTCCCTCAAAATAACTCAATATACAGCCATTAATGTCTAAACCACCGGCAACAAAAGTGAGTACACCCCTAAGAGACTACACCCCTAAATGTCCAAATTGAGCACTGCTTGTCATTTTCCCTCCAAAATGTCATGTGATTTGTTAGTGTTACTAGGTCTCAGGTGTGCATAGGGAGCAGGTGTGTTTAATTTAGTAGTACAGCTCTCACACTCTCTCATACTGGTCACTGAAAGTTCCAACATGGCACCTCATGGCAAAGAACTCTCTGAGGATCTTAAAAGACGAATTGTTGCGCTACATGAAGATGGCCAAGGCTACAAGAAGATTGCCAACACCCTGAAACTGAGCTGCAGCACAGTGGCCAAGATCATCCAGCGTTTTAAAAGAGCAGGGTCCACTCAGAGCAGACCTCGCGTTGGTCGTCCAAAGAAGCTGAGTGCACGTGCTCAGCGTCACATCCAACTGCTGTCTTTGAAAGATAGGCGCAGGAGTGCTGTCAGCATTGCTGCAGAGATTGAAAAGGTGGGGGGTCAGCCTGTCAGTGCTCAGACCATACGCCGCACACTACATCAAATTGGTCTGCATGGCTGTCACCCCATAAGGAAGCCTCTTCTGAAGTCTCTACACAAGAAAGCCCGCAAACAGTTTGCTGAAGACATGTCAACAAAGGACATGGATTACTGGAACCATGTCCTATGGTCTGATGAGACCAAGATTAATTTGTTTGGTTCAGATGGTCTGAAGCATGTGTGGCGGCAATCAGGTGAGGAGTACAAAGATAAGTGTGTCATGCCTACAGTCAAGCATGGTGGTGGGAATGCCATGGTCTGGGGCTGCATGAGTGCAGCAGGTGTTGGGGAGTTACATTTCATTGAGGGACACATTAACTCCAATATGTACTGTGAAATACTGAAGCAGAGCATGATCCCCTCCCTCCGGAAACTGGGTCGCAGGGCAGTGTTCCAGCATGATAATGACCCCAAACACACCTCTAAGACGACCACTGCTTTATTGAAGAGGCTGAGGGTAAAGGTGATGGACTGGCCAAGCATGTCTCCAGACCTAAACCCAATAGAACATCTTTGGGGCATCCTCAAGCGGAAGGTGGAGGAGCGCAAAGTCTCGAATATCCGCCAGCTCCGTGATGTCGTCATGGAGGAGTGGAAAAGCATTCCAGTGGCAACCTGTGAAGCTCTGGTAAACTCCATGCCCAGGAGAGTTAAGGCAGTTCTGGGAAATAATGGTGGCCACACAAAATATTGACACTTCAGGAACTTTCACTAAGGGGTGTACTCACTTTTGTTGCCGGTGGTTTAGACATTAATGGCTGTATATTGAGTTATTTTGAGGGAAGAATAAATTTACACTGTTATATAAGCTGCACACAGACTACTTTTCATTGTGTCAAAGTGTCATTTTGTCAGTGTTGTCCCATGAAAAGATATACTTAAATATCTGCAGAAATGTGAGGGGTGTACTCACTTTTGTGATACACTGTATATATATATATATATATATATATATATATATATATATACAGTATATATATATATATTTTTTTTAATTTGTTTGTTTTTTGCCTGCATGTTAACCCACATTAAAATGCATCCGGTGTAAATAAGCTTTACATACAGCAGGATAGTCTTCCACGCTGCACAATCATCAACAAAAACATTGTCATAAATTAACTGGACATATAGATTTAGCTTGTGTGTGATGACATGCTGGTGTCTGGTTTCACTGTCTGACTGTGGATGAGTTTTAAGTGCTCGATAACTGCCTGGTGCTGTGACCGCCTAGCCATGGGATAAAATACATAACACAAAACATTAATAATGTCTTGCATGCGTTTTTTTTCTTTCCTGCAGCGTGCATTCTCCTCAGAGGGACTGAGTGAGATGTGGAACGAAATGGTGAAGGATGAGGAAATTGTCTTCAACAGGGAAGAATCTGCCTATCCAGGTACAAACAATCGTTTCTGCATACAACCAGTCTAAAGGCTATTTTGTTACATCACTTTTAAATGAAAATGTCCTCTTCCTCTTTTAGAGGACGCTGCAGATTGCGCTGGCACTCAGAAGAAGGACGAATCCAACGATAAGGAGAAAAAAGAAGAAGAGGAGGCGTCTTCGGCTTCAGTCCATCATTCAATCATTGAGACGTGGGACTGGGGGAGACAGCCAGGTGGGCGGAGCTGCTAATTATTCTCAGCATGTTGTCATAATAGAGGTTTTGGCACCTAGAATGCTGAACTGAATGCTGAACTTGACGTGCTGATGAGGGAACCTGCTATCATTCTGCAGGGTCATCGATTCCTTTCTCACCAAGCATTGGACTACAGTCAGTAATTGTAGAACTACAAAGTGCTTCTATATGGCAAGTGTGGAGAAACAAGGGGGTAGTTTTAATGTTATGGCTGATTGGTGTATATAGTCCATGAAATGCTTGCTAGTTTTTTATTGAGGTTTATTAGAATAATGTCATGGTATTAACATTTCCATGCCAGTATTTGCAGAGCAACAAATTACATTTAAAGCCATATCATTGCTTGGTGATACTTTGTGTGCAAATATGTTTGTATATACACATATGTGTACACACACACACACACGTCACATTTTTCATTTTACACATTATGATGACATTATTAGTATTAGTATGATTATTAATATTAATATGATTTTTTTTTTTTGTTAAAGCAGATGACGCTACCAAAACTAAGCATATTAATATCGTTTCTTGTTTAAGCTGGTGGTGGTACCAAAAATAAACATGCTAATATTTATTTTTAGATTGAATCAGGACTGATAAAACAAAGATGCTACAGCTTACAGCACACACTGAATACTTGCTTCACCTTGAACAGTGAGTGGCTTGAGTGTGAGATCGATAAAGTGTACATTAAACTTTCAATTACATCTTTAACCCTGCATCTTTAAGGTACCTACACTCTAATAGAGCTGATTTGATGCCCTTTGAGTAAGGCTATAGACAGTGTGCACAGCTTTGTATTATAATGCTTTTCTTCTTTTGGATTTTCTTCCTTTATCTCCTATTCCAGTCACTTTTAATTCCCGAATGTTAATCTGCTGCTGTCTGCACAACCCCCGGTCTGATCATGGCGCGCCGGATCACCACATACCCAATCAGTATTAGGTTCTCACATATGGAGTGCCGCGTCGAGCTCCATGTGAATATCCAAACTCACAGAGATTGCACATAGCAGTGTTAGTGGGAAGAGACCCCATCCCCTGTAATCCTTTAGACAGGCCAATCGTGTTTGTGTGGACCACCCCAATGCCTTTATAATACTTCTCTGTCAGTGTATACAGATCATGTCACTAACAGATCCATGCTTATACATTTTTATAAGTCGCTGTCAATTAATGTTTAAAGTCTAATTACTGATAAACGACTAGATTTAGTCGAATGGTATAACATTGACCAACATTCATTTTATTTTGTGCTTTCCATAAATAAGAGGAACTTTTAGTTGGTTAAAGTCAGATTTGAGTCTTCTTTTTAGTCCTTCAAAGTTTATAGGTGCTCAGGAGCTGTTCTTCTAGTTCTGTCTGTTTCTAGCTGCTGTGCTTTCTATCCTCAACAGTACAAACACTTATGTAGAGGGGGGTCATGGAATTTTGATGTCCAAATGTGACCCATTATTTATTGCTGTCGCAACCAGCAATAGTCCATCTTGTCCAGATTTAACATGTTTAATTAGGCTCTGTGTTTGTTTGTATGTAAGTGAGCTTTTTCCTCTCAGGCTCATGAAGTGCCCCAGTCTCGGGTAACTGTACAGACTGTGCGTGAGGGATAGTTATTTTTACCCAGCAGACTGTGTTTGTTGGCTATGTGTTTACTGTCAGGTCTGGGTGGGGTGGTCTGCTCTTCTGCTGGGTGCTGATAAGGCCATGCTGTTGGAAAGGCATCACACCAACTTATGTTTCACAGACATCATGTCCTAAATGCTTCATAAACATTTCTCTTGGAAACCCCTTACACAACACTTTCCTGGAATCTCGGATGTGTCCAATTTATTTTTATGCTCTGAATCCTACTTTTAGCACATCTGAAAATATGCTTTTCTGGCCACTTAACCTAATTTTATGTACATTAAACCACTTTAATTGATCTAATGTTAGGCTGTAAGGATGTGAGTATGAAAAGGGATCGGTCAAACAAACAGCAATATCATAATTTAATGGAAACAAGCTTGTAAGTCAATGGAGCAGATGTTAAAACAAACAGCAGAGGCTCAGTGCTCACAAGCAGAAGCTGTTTGACAGTATAGAAATTTTTTCAGCATAGTTGTTGTTTCCACAAAATTACAGCCAATTAAAAAAAACCTCACTTAATGAAATGAACACCTTGATGCCCCAGTCTCTACAAAAACTCTACATTTTAAGCCTTAGAATACTGACAGTGAATGGCAGTGCAGCAGAAACATTAACCGACCTGTAAATAGTAAAAGCATTTGTACCAGACGGCTCTCCTAACATCAGGTGTTCCATTCAGCCAGAGCTGCGCAATAATTTACATTTACATTTTCGGCATTTAGCAGACGCTTTTATCCAAAGCGACTTACAGTACTATGACAGTATACAGTCTGAGCAATTGAGGCTTAAGGGCCTTGCTCAAGGGCCCAACAGCAGCAACCTGGCAGTAGTGGGGCTTGAACCAGCAATCTTTTAATTACTAGTCCAGTAACTTAACCACTAGGCTACGGCTCTCCAATAATGGAAAATTGTTTTATTTTTCTATTTTTCCAACCTTTCCCCCCAATTTTCTCCCCTAATCTAGTCGTGTCCAATTACCCTGATTGCATCCTCCACTGATTCAACCCTCCACCGCTGACTGAGGACGCTTCTTAACTGACACACACCCCCTCACCTGCACGAGTCGAGTTCATATACCGATCAGCACTGTGCATGGAGAGCCACACCCTGATCAGCATTATTCCTCAGCCCTGTGCAGACGCCATCAATCAGCCAGCAGGGGTTGTAATTGCATCAGTTATGAGGACCCATGATCCGACTTGCCCCTAACCCTATGAACAACAGCCAAATGTTGTTCATGCAGCCGCCCAGCCTAGCCGGGTGGCAGAGCTGAGCTTTGATACGATTCGAAAACACAGCTCTGGTGTGCTAGCGTATTTTACCGCTGTGCCACCTGAGTGGCCCCTGAGTGATTTTTTTCCATCCAGTGTATTTTATATTTTCAATTCTCAGGTACACAATTTATATTATCGTATGAATCATTAACAACTAAATGCAGCTTGTTGTAAGACAATAACTTTGGCATTTCAGTCTTTTGTGAAATATGTTTTAGCCCATTAGCACTGGCATAATCACAATCACCTGCTTGATGAATAAAATATAAAATGGGCCAAAATTCATCCATTAAGGGCTTTTTATCAACTGGGGGAGAGAGCAATGTCATCATTTCTACCTTAAGTTTTAAGACATGAAAGCATTATGTATCCTTTCGATGATGGCGCAGATGGTTTATGGTTGAACTTTAATACTTATATTATTACTAATATTTGGCCAACACACCCCAGCTTATGATTTCTTTCTGCAATAAATTAAAGCCATGAGCTTGGGTTAGAACGAAGACTGTCACTGAGTGTAAAAATGGAAATTGAAATCAAGTCTTTGAGAATATTCTGCTCTTGGTAATGGGTGTCTTTCATACGTTGGGTTGTTTAAATGTAGCAAAAACAGGTCACTTCAACAATGCCTATTGACTGATGTATGTGATGTAATCCATCCCTGTTTATTTAAATCTCCTGTATGAGAGTGTTACTCAGCAGATTTGATTAGAGTACTAATCTGATCTGAACTGTTTTCAGGTAGTCAGGATTAAATTCATTTTTGCTGCTTGGCTAACAATTGCATATAGAATCATGGTTTTATGGTACTGCCACTGGATCTTAAAATGTACTTTCATCACAGGCGGTTGCATTGTCGCACAGCTGCAAGGTATACTCCAGTATGCAGTGCTGCTTAGCATTGAATGTATTTATCCATGACCTCTGAGCAGCAGCCCGACTGGCTTGCAGGAAGCTTAAGCGGATTTAGGAACTTATTTTATCTCAGCCTGTTGGTCTTGTGGCCTTGTTGTACAAGGGCACTCAGCAGATGGCAGATAGATGGTAGAGCTTTGATTTTACAGGTTCTATATTGTTGTTTTTAACAGTATACTTTTTCATTATTTTTCACCTCAGTAATCAAGGAAACAACACAAAAACAATGTGCAGAAACTTCACGTTCTATTCTGTGTCATGTCGAAATACTAAAGACTGCATAGGTATGTTTAGTACTGTGATATGAGGAAATTGGGACACAACCACTGATTGCGCAAAAGAACAGACCAAAACAGAATTTGGCAGCCAGCTTATTATCCGACTAGTTTGCTGAGGTCTTACTGTGTTGCTTGTTTAAATAAGTGGATTTTATTCTCTTAAAAAAAGCTGAGGATGAAAAGTTTCTGATGTCTGATTTATAGAACATGTGGATAAATTATTTTGCAAATAAAGTAATTTTAGCCTGAGCAAGTTAAGTGGAAAAAAAGCAGAGAATGGAAATGTAAAACTATTGAAATGGATAAGGAGAATCACATCAACATAATGTATCAACACAGTGTATCAGGCTTCACACGAAGCAAAGGAGAGCTGTTGTGTTCCAAATACCATCTTATATATGCTAAATTTGATTTCAACCTATTTCAAGCACACTATAGTAGTATGTGTATGGATTGAGACACAGCCCTCCAGCTTGCTGTCTGATTAGTGTTTTTTTTTTTGCTCTGTGTGCAGCCTAATACCTCTATATTACATCATAATAGTACATTTTAATTTATTGTACACAGCCATAAAACAGTTCTAATTTATAATTGGTTTGATTGTTATGTGATAGTTTTGTTGATAGTTTGTTTGCTTGGACCTTCAGTTCAGCCCTGATCATGCACTGTATTAAACAGCCTGTATTTTCTACCCCTACATCTCTAAAAGAATTTTTTTTCATCTTATTTTCATTCATCCTTTTTGTATTTTTTATCATTTGAATGTATTTCTGTTATGTATTAATTAAATATGTGTTTAGTAAGGGTATAATTTAAACAGTTAATCGACCAATCAAGGGCATTCACACTTAAAATAACCCAAAGGTTATTTTAAGCCAGATTCCTGACACTGTGTTGCATCCACAATTCAGAAGGTTCAGACGATGACAATGAAACACTCTGCACTAACTGGATATAACATTTGGAAACTTTATTATAGTAGTATGTCAAAATGCAAGTAGAGCAAAAGATTTCTGATAAGACTGCTACCATGCAGCAAGGATTTGATTATTCAGCCCCTGTAACAACAGCTAGGATAAAAAGATCACAGTTTTGTTGGTTATTGCTTGTTGGTTATAAACTGTCCATCTGTCCGAAATTTTCTCAGATGAAGGTGAGCTGAAGGACTGTCTCATGGTGCTGGTGGATGAACAGCAGAAACTGGCTGCTCAGACGGCTAAAAGCACTCTTTCTGCACGGCGTCTGAGTCAGCGGCTGCTCATCCTGGAACGCTACCTCATCTCTCTTACCCACAGTATGATGGAGGAGAAGTACAAAGTCCGGTGGAAAAGTCCACCCAGCCCCCCACTGCCCACTGTTGATAATAAGAGGTATGAGGCACGACCAGTGACTCAAAAAGTAAGGTTGAGAAAATCCAAACCCCCGCTCCTGTATCTAAGACAGTCGTCCACCTAAAATGCTCTTTTGTGTGTTTCTCTAGTACACGTCCTGTCAGTAAGGGAGTGGAGGGCTTGGCACGTGTTGGGTCCAGGGCTGCGCTTTCTTTCGCTTTTGCTTTCCTTCGTCGGGCCTGGAGGTCTGGTAAGTACCAACTCATGGACCTCCCATAGTTTTCTGGTTTATAAAAGGTCTGTAATTGGGCTTATGACAAAGATACATTGAAATTACCATCAAGAATGTTCACATCAGATAATGCTATATGGGCAAAATTATTGAGACACCACTTCTAATTTTTGAATTCATGCATTTCAGCCACAACAATTGCTAACAGGTGTAATCATTCAAATGTACTGTATAATGTAAATTATTTACTTTCAGATTTAGGGAACCACCAAATCTAAAAAAACTAGAAATAAACTTGGATACCATTATACAAATACACCTTTGTACTATTCCACCCAGGGAACTGAAACAGAAATCAACAGAAATTTTTTGATGTCAGAGAAAAACTCGCCTATATGCACAGATCAACAGCAGAAAGTTATAAACCTTCCAAAACGAAGCTTAATTTTCACAGCAGAAGTTGAAGCTTTTCAACGAGCTGTGCAAAATACACAATAAGCACAACAAACAAGTGTGCAGATATGCACAGACTCCAAATCCTGTACAAGCACTCAAGGTACTAGAAACCTTCCAACTATCATTAACACCCTACAAAAAAGTTATGTCTTTATGGTCCATACCAGGACATTGTGGGCCCATGGGCAATGAGATGGGATTAAAAAAAATTAAACATAAACCTGTGACAGCTGTTGTGTGATTCAGTGAACTATTAAATGCAAGTTTGTACAGTGCAGTGGTGTCCATTGGGACTGGGCAGGACCAGCTTTTCTGGCTCTGAACAGAGCGTGGCTTTGTAACCTGAGCTACACACATGGATTTGAACAAAATCGCTGCAGTTCTGAGAAAAGAAAGAATGAGACTCAGAGTTAAATTATAAGGCAGAAGAAAGAGAGAAGGAAACGCCCAAACAATATGTCACATTTACTTTTGCAGCCAATAAATGGTTTGTATAAACCTGTGTTGCCAGATCATGACAAATAATTCCTTTTTTAACCAACACTTTGTTTTGTGGTGTTGCAGGTGACGATGCAGACCTGTGTAGTGAGCTCCTGCAGGAATCTCTGGATGCTCTGCGAGCCCTCCCTGAGGCCACGCTGTTTGACGAGGGCACCGTGTCATCTGTCTGGCTTGAGGTGGTTGAAAGAGCTACCAAATTCCTCAGGTTAGCTGACCATTCCTGACACCTCTGGATACTTAACACACTGCAATGTCAGCCTGTGACACTTCAGTGTGTTTATTCTGCTGTTAGCAAATGACAGAAGTGCTTTTGTTTTGTGGTTAAAGCAGTGATGTACATGGAGGTGGCAGTGGTAAAGCCCCCAGCACCATCCCACTGCAGGACCAGCACCTGGCCCTGGCTATTCTTCTTGAGCTGGCTGTTCAGAGGGGCACGCTCAGGTACACACAACATACTACTGACATTGAATGGGTTTTTCATTGCTAATGCCTTATACAGAGGATCTTTGATTTAACAGCAAGGTCACAGGAACACAGCACTAAGGTCCACAAAAGTGCTAAACATGCACATATGATAAACAGTAAAATTAACAGAAGGAAAACAGAAAAAACTATGTAAATATGTGGAACTTTTATGTGTTTACAGCTATGTACCACTCCTTTCTTATCCTTATGTTTTATCTGCACTAAATTTCACTGCATACTCCTTAGGTTTTTCTTTAGACCTTTGTATATCACTCACTGTCTTTCTTCACGCCATTATTCTCACATACGCGAGCCACAGAAACACTACTTACCACTTTCTTAATAAGTTCTAACTATTTAACAATACCTAGATGCACTGTCTTTCGCTTACCACTTCCTTCCGAAAACAAAGCGAGCCTCACGGCAAAAGAAAGCGTATCACTCGTGTAAACAGAGACGTGCGCTGGCTAGTGGACAGTTACTGAACTACTGGTCTTGGTACGCTTCTCGTGGGAATTTTAAACAATCGGACTAGACATTCAGTTTTCCAGATTTTGTCAGTTAAATCAAAAATCTGTTAAATTGAGGTTTCTCTGTCTTATTTTAACTGCAGAACTTAATATTTCTGTGTTGCACTTGCTGGGTTTCTAAACTATAACACAGCTGCTGATTGTGACTTACAGCCAGCTCCTGTCTGCCGTGCTGCTGTTGCTGAGGCTGTGGGACAGAGGCACCAAAGAAATGGACAATGAACGTTCAAGCCAGGGCACCAGCGCTCCCTTACTACCCCTACTGCAGCGCTTTCAAGGCATCCACGGCAGCAAGGAGGAGCCCGTCCCCGAAGAGGAGCTTGAGGTAAATTAACTCATTTCAGCCTGTTACACCCAGACTGCTCTTGTCATTATAGTTTTGTGACCTTTAAGTGTACAGATTGTACACGCAACCCAATAAATCCTATGACTTTTTCTTTCTTTCTCAGATTTTGTCTGCACCCCTGAGCCCAAACGAAAACTTCCTACGCTTCCTGAACCTACCCCATGACAACGAGTTAGCCATTGACCTGCGGCAGACAGCTGTGGTAATCATGGCTCACTTGGACCGCCTGGCAGTGCCTTGCAGCCCCCCAGCGTGCAGCTCGCCTACATCAGGCCAGGTACTGGAAATACTAGTAGTTTTCCTAGGCTCTCCCAGTCACAAGAGAAACTAGCTAGTTAAACCTGGAATTGAAAATTAGACAGAAACGGTCCTCAATTTTTTGCTTCAGTTAGCAATTTCATTTTAATTGAGTATTTTAGCACTTAAGAAAATTTTGGTTTGGCCAGCTTTCTATGTGCATTTCAACATTCTTAAATTAATGTCGGATGACAAAAAAATAATTTTGGTTAATGTTGTAAGTTGGCAGTCTGTGTGGCTTGGCAACTTGTGTCAATCAGATGCAAATGAGCTTGCTAATTTAAAGGCAATGAACAATGAATAACACAAAAGTAACTTCGTCATGTGAAATATTTACTTTTACAATTTGTTGCTTTTCAGTTTGTCAAACTCCTTTAAAATTGGAGTGATTTTGCTTTTGAAGTTTCACTGCAAGGGCTTAAATGCTTATCTGTTTGTTAACCACAAAGCTGGGTGCATATTGGGACTTGGCATTTATGCCTTTCACATGATGCACAGTCATTTTCTGTCACTGCGCAGCAAGCTTGAAATAAGACTACTGACAATATTGACTGACTGTATTGACAGTTTTTCACATTGTATTCACATGCAGTTGTGCAAGAAATGGATTTTAGGTTATATAAGGAAGCTCTGCAGTGCTTATCATTTAAAGATGTGAAATAAAAGCAGCAAAAGAATCAAAGGGTGCATTAAATCTTATTAAAGAGGTACAAAGAAATAAAAAGCGATGCCAGAAATAGGAGTCACAGCTACCTAAGAAGGTTTTGCCGCACATCATGTGAAAGCAGCCTTAGGTGGCATTTATAATTTTCAAGCAGAAAGGTTAAAAATACCATGAACATACTTCAGTTTCCTGGTCTTATCATTATTGTTGTTTTCAGTCACACTAATAATGTATCAGCACACTTGCTGGTTTACAACTGCATGACTAATTGTGTTTTCTTTTCATCTGCTCTGTTGGAGGACCATGGGCCCATACAGGTAATTAGACTTAAGTTTTCCTGCATGTATTGTGTTTTTAGTCTTTCTGCCTTGTAATGTTTGTTTGCAATAAAAACTAATTCCTGCAACAAAACATGATATGTAATTTAAATACTTTGTGTGGTTAAAACATAGCATAGCAAATATTTAACTTCATAATCTTTTTGGATAAAATATGCCACAAGTGTGTTTAAATGTGATGTTGCCTTCAGGTGAGAATAGAACAAAAGAGCAATGATTTTGAATGCTTGTGTTGATTAGTTACACAGAGAAGCCTAGGATCACCAACCAATAATGCGCATGTCACGCTCAGGAATTTATTTTAAGCTGATTGTAGTTACTCGTAGTTCATGTGTTGAATGCAGCAAATATGATCAGGCGTAAAGACTGTGACTGATAAGGATCAAATCGTTATGGCCAGATGAATGCGCTGGATTAAATACAAAACAGCAAGGTTGCTTGTAGGAAGCCAGGATGCGTACCCACTGACAGTGGTCCGGGGAAGGACGAGCACCAAACCGCATGATTGGCTATGTCTGAGGTATATGTGGCCTTTGTCCAGGGTGTTTTTGCTTCAGTGTTTCCCTAAATAAAAATGAGCTGAAGAATTAAATCTCCATTTACTTAATATGACTCTTTTTTTTAAATACTGGTTACCTTTCGAGTTTAACATGGTATTTACGGTGGGGGTGGGGTTCCTCACCAGTATTCAACAACTAGGTCATGTTATTCGTTATTAGGTAGAATATGCATACATACTCTGTCTTTTGCATAAAACTAACAAGCAGATTGGTGTACTTTACTGTGTAATATTGATGCCATTTTACCCGTCAGTGACGTGTTGAAAGGGGTAGCATTCGTTACAGTATTCTTATATTCCTTTAAGAAAATGAAAAATAAAAGGTACAGTGTATCACAAAAGTGAGTACACCCCTCACATTTCTGCAAATATTTTATTATATCTTTTCATGGGACAACACTATAGAAATGAGACTTGGATATAACTTAGAGTAGTCAGTGTACAACTTGTATAGCAGTGTAGATTTACTGTCTTCTGAAAATAACTCAACACACAGCCATTAATGTCTAAATAGCTGGCAACATAAGTGAGTACACCCCACAGTGAACATGTCCAAATTGTGCCCAAATGTGTCGTTGTCCCTCCCTGGTGTCATGTGTCAAGGTCCCAGGTGTAAATGGGGAGCAGGGCTGTTAAATTTGGTGTTTTGGGTACAATTCTCTCATACTGGCCACTGGATATTCAACATGGCACCTCATGGCAAAGAACTCTCTGAGGATGTGAGAAATAGAATTGTTGCTCTCCACAAAGATGGCCTGGGCTATAAGAAGATTGCTAACACCCTGAAACTGAGCTACAGCATGGTGGCCAAGGTCATACAGCGGTTTTCCAGGACAGGTTCCACTCGGAACAGGCTTCGCCAGGGTCGACCAAAGAAGTTGAGTCCACGTGTTCGGCGTCATATCCAGAGGTTGGCTTTAAAAAATAGACACATGAGTGCTGCCAGCATTGCTGCAGAGGTTGAAGACGTGGGAGGTCAGCCTGTCAGTGCTCAGACCATACGCCGCACACTGCATCAACTCGGTCTGCATGGTCGTCATCCCAGAAGGAAACTGACGCACAAGAAAGCCCGCAAACAGTTTGCTGAAGACAAGCAGTCCAAGAACATGGATTACTGGAATGCCCTGTGGTCTGACGAGACCAAGATAAACTTGTTTGGCTCAGATGGTGTCCAGCATGTGTGGCGGCACCCTGGTGAGAAGTACCAAGACAACTGTATCTTGCCTACAGTCAAGCATGGTGGTGGTAGCATCATGGTCTTGGGCTGCATGAGTGTTGCTGGCACTGTGGAGCTGCAGGTCATTGAGGGAAACATGAATTCCAACATGTACTGTGACATTCTGAAACAGAGCATGATCCCCTCCCTTCGAAAACTGGGCCTCATGGCAGTTTTCCAACAGGATAATGACTCCAAACACAACCTCCAAGATGACAACTGCCTTGCTGAGGAAGCTGAAGGTAAAGGTGATGGACTAAACCCAATTGAGCACCTGTGGCGCATCCTCAAGTGGAAGGTGGAGGAGTTCAAGGTGTCTAACATCCACCAGCTCCGTGATGTCATCATGGAGGAGTGGAAGAGGATTCCAGTAGCAACCTGTGCAGCTCTGGTGAATTCCATGCCCAGGAGGGTTAAGGCAGTGCTGGATAATAATGGTGGTCACACAAAATATTGACACTTTGGGCACAATTTGGACATGTTCACTGTGGGGTGTACTCACTTATGTTGCCAGCCATTTAGACATTAATGGCTGTGTGTTGAGTTATTTTCAGAAGACAGTAAATCTACACTGCTATACAAGCTGTACACTGACTACTCTAAGTTATATCCAAGTTTCATGTCTATAGTGTTGTCCCATGAAAAGATATAATCAAATATTTGCAGAAATGTGAGGGGTGTACTCACTTTTGTGATACACTGTATATGCTCAATAAGAGAGTTTGGCCTTCAGCGTTGATGTTCTTTCTGCTTTTCTCGTAGAGTACATTGCAAGAAGTGATTGGCTGGGGGCTGCTGGGATGGAAAGTGTATGCCAATGTTAACGGACCAATCCAGTGCAAAGCTCTGTCCAACCTAGGCGTCACCCAAATCGTCTGCTCCGAGAAGGGCTTTCTCATTCTGTCTATCTCTGGTGCTGTCTACACTCAGAATTACAAAAATACCACACTAGTAAGTGTTCATTTGAAGAGTAGTATCATTCACGAGAACAGAATGAACAGGTCTTTTGGCACTGGTAATGAAACCACTTGTTTGTCTTTTAGTCCCCAATGCTTGTACATGGCCTGTCCTCCAGAAAAATAGTTAAGCTGGCAGCTCATCCAGAAGGACAGCATTATCTGGCTCTGTCAGCCAATGGAGAGGTTTTCTCCTGGGGCTGTGGGGATGGAGGTCGTCTGGGACACGGAGACACTACGTAAGTGCTTCCTTAATGTTCTGATCTTGTTTTTTATGTGGTCCATAATAATAATAGTCCATTTACCCACCATAAGGACTCTTTTACTGCATCATTTTTGCTTCTCTCACCACACACAGGCTGTAATGACTTTCACTGTACTAAAGCAAAATGCACTTAACCAACAATGCTTCCTTTGCTAAGGGAAATCAGTGCAGCACATTTTACACCCAAAGCCTGCAATTTGACAAATTTAATTTTCATTGCCTCATTACACAAAATTGGAGGGTAGAAAAACTCTGCTGCTAAATAAACCATATTTGTTTTTAACAGTCTTGTAATTGCTGCATCATTTTACCCAGGTGACTCTTGACTGATAAGATGCATTCACAACTAGTTCTAGGTAAAAGAGCATGTGTAAAATGGCCAATGTGATTAAAAGACTGTTAACCTCTTCATTTTGCAGGTATTTGGAAGAACCTACCATGATTGCAGCATTTTCTGGAAAACAGGCTGGAAAGCATGTAGTGCACGTCGCTTGTGGCAGCACCTACAGCGCAGCCATCACAGCCGATGGTGCCTTGTACACTTGGGGAAGAGGCAACTATGGCAGACTAGGCCATGGTAACGTTTATACACTACATGCTGCACCACTCACTTTTCCTTTGCATAAAACACTGTACAAGGGTTAACTGGACCTTCCCACTGCTGTAATGTAGGCTCCAGTGAGGACCAGACCACCCCCATGCTGGTGACTGCTCTAAAAGGGATGAAGGTGATAGATGTAGCCTGTGGAAGTGGAGATGCACAGACTCTTGCTGTCACAGAGAATGGTATGGGCTGTTGAAAATGTGTTGTGTAGAGTTATATTGCATTCAAAATAGAAATTCTAGGTTTTAATGAAAATACTAACACTGTTATTAGTAAGATATGTAATATCAGGGGTATGGTTGGGTCAAATCGCCAAAATATACTGCTATAGTTATGCTACCTGTAACCATTTAAGCCAAATATTTAAACTAATAATGATATTTAGATTGTCTTTATTAGTGAATCACAGGCTGACAAAAGCTGAGAGAGAAAATAATTTAATTGCTCCAAAAGGGTGATGGGTATTAGATGAATTTCAGGATTTTAAGCATTCTCAGAAACACTGTTGACAACTCATGGAGCAGCAGCAAACCTGTCTGACTATGGGAGTAAGCCCAAGAAATTGTTCAAAGGCCATAGAAGTCTCATTAGGACCAAAAAACACAACCTCTGTGTTACTTCAAGACCTGCAGGATGACCTGATGGGTGCTGGGACAATTGTATCATAATTATCATAATTATCATAACCATAATTATGATCATGGCCAGACTCCTCAGTGCACACCACACTTGACCAAGAAGCACTGGGACTGGAATATGTCTGAAGGAATTTGGATTGGAATGCAGAGTTCAGGGACACAATTCTATGGAGTGACAAATTAAAACTGGAACTTCATGGCCATATGGATCAGCGGTTTGTCTGGCACAAGAAAATACTGTTCCCATGGTCAAGCATGGAGGTGTGTCAGTGTTGTTGTGGGGATGTTTTTTTGCTGCAGTAATTGGTGATCTTGACCATGTAACTGGCATAATGGATTTACAAAGATACCAAGTTGTTTTGAGGACGAATGTTATGCCATCGTTTGTAAAAATGAACCTTGGTGACATTGGGCTTTTCAGTCAACCAAAACTTAGTTAAGGAATCAGTCCTGGAATATCCTGGAGTTGCCATCTCTGTCTTTTTAAAGACAAGTCATATGTACATTTGTAATTTAGCTTGACCCTGTTGGAAATGACTACTAGTGGACAAAACTCATATTACTTTTGCATACCAGAGTACCAATTTGTATTTCAATAACCAGCATGTAGCTAATTATTATATATTTTTTCTGCTTTCTCTTTACAGGTCAGGTGTGGTCATGGGGGGACGGAGACTATGGGAAACTAGGCCGTGGGGGCAGTGATGGCTGTAAGAGTCCCAAGCTGGTAGAAAAGCTGCAGGATTTAGACATAGTGAAGGTGTGCTGTGGAAGCCAGTTCTCAGTAGCTCTCACTAAGGATGGCCAAGTGTACACCTGGGGCAAAGGAGACAACCAGCGCCTTGGCCATGGCACTGATGAGCATGTTCGCTACCCAAAACTGCTGGACAGTCTACAAGGCAAAGATTTCTAAACCTATTCAGTTTTTTCTCATTATTTGTTGATTTAGTGAAGCAAAATTGATCCCACATTGATTCTAAATGTGTTTTCTTCTGTTGCCTCACAGGAAAAAAGGTAGTAGATATAGCAGTGGGATCCACACACTGCCTGGCCCTTACTGAGGATGGAGAAGTGCACAGTTGGGGCAGTAATGATAAACTGCAGCACTTTGATACGCTCTTCTCCAACAAAAAGCAGCCGAAAGCCCTACCAGGCCTCAACTCCAAACATATAGTGGGCATCTCCTGTGGCCCAGGCCAGGTACTACAACTTTACCTGTGTTATGCTTTAGAAAGGACATCACTTTATGAAACCAACTACATGCCTGTTTATTGATACCCTTGTCTCTTTGTGTTTGTTAGAGCTTTGCATGGTCCTCATGCTCAGAGTGGTCAGTGGGTCTGCGTGTTCCCTTCGTGGTGGACGTGTGCTCCATGACTTTCGAGCAGCTGGACCTGCTGTTGCGACAGATCAGCGAAGGCATGGACGGTAGCTCAGACTGGCCTCCACCTCAGGAGAAAGAGTGTATGGTGGTGGCTACGCTTAACCTGCTCCGACTACAGGTCAGTTACTGTGCTAACTGTGAGAAGAATGACACACTAGAAGAATTCCACTCTGTGTTTCTGCTGGTGTGTTTTTTATGGTTTAACCAACAGTTTTCATTTGGTGCTCTGGTGGCACCAACAGAACAAAGCAACAAATCCATGCGGTGACACTCAAGGTAGCACAGTGACAAGGAAACAATTTTAACAAAATCTGTATCTTGTGAGCTGGAGAAACCTTAAATCTATGATCTAGTTGCTATTTCAACACATTTTATATTAAAGTACAATGCACAAAGATGGAAAACATGGTCTTGAAAGCGTAAACCCTGGACCCTTGAGCAATAGAAAAGCCAATATGGTCCGATGAGTCACCACTTTCACCAGTTTTCTACATCTGGACAGATTTGTTTTGGGGCAGAGTATCGGCCACATCAGAATAACCCACCAACACCTGATAAATGGAGAAAACCCACCAATCTGTGATTTGCCTAACACATCCTGATGGAATGCCCCAAATACACCAAGGAAGGTCAACAAGTACACATGCCTGGAACCGTAAAAGAAATTCTTACACAAGACAACACAGGAACAGTGTTTACCTAGTTTGCAGCCATAGAAATAAAAATGAAAATATAAAATAGCCCAAATTATAAAGACAAAATAAAAGAAGCAGACAGAAACGTAATACCTATTTTGCATTAACATGGCATTAAAATCCAAATAAATAAAAAAAATACACTTTAGTGGCAGCTGTTAAGTACACAGAGGGACACACAATTCTACAGGATTTGGTAAAACTCATTAGTTCCATTGATTGCTCCTAAAGGTTGCATAATAGCCAGCAAATATGAGGCAACGTTGTATATGTGTATATAACAAAAAAAGACTTTACTGTATATCTGCTGCCATTATGACCCTAAATACTAAAGTCATTTAGAGCCAGTAATTAGAGGCTTTTTCCTCTTTCGTATTACTGTATTAACTTGATCCTGTTGTTTTGTCTTGTCTGCAGCTCCATGCGGCGATCAGTAATCAGGTGGACCCGGAGGAATTGGGGCTGGGCCTGGGCAGCAGCCTGCTCAACAGCCTTAAGCAGACGGTGGTGACGCTGGCCAGCAACGCCGGGGTGCTGAACACAGTGCAGTCAGCCGCGCAGGCTGTGCTCCAGAGTGGCTGGTCAGTGCTACTGCCTACTGCTGAGGAAAGAGCCAGAGCTTTGTCCTCATTGCTGCCCAACACAGGTAAGGCTTACACAACATTTCTGCTCATGAGGCTGAAAACATAATATGATATTTTTTTTATTTAGCACATTTTCTTTTTAAGAGTTGTGACTGGAAATTTTATTTACATTAAACTCATAAGTTTCTGCTTTCTTAGTACAATTAACAGGGATAGAAGTGACTTTTTGAAGGGTTCAGAATTCCAAGGACTGATACTGAGCTTGACACACACCCACACACACACAGTCATGTTCTGGCTAACAAACTGACCATTCTTGTAGAACATTTAATAATAAACAAGTTTGGTGTGGGAAGTTGGTCTAGAACTGGGTCACTGAGCAGAGTTAGCCTGAAGGGGCAGTAAAGGGAGGTATAAATAAGGAGGTAGGGCAGACAGTATCCACCCTTCTCTTCTGTAAAGGCCTGTGAGTGTTTGCATTATGAGATGAGTCCTCAGCTGAGTAATAAATTGATTTTTTGCTTTTACTATTACTCCGGTTGTCTGTGTCAATCTTTAAGGGTTATTTTGAATTCCCACAACAGAGTCTATTTGCATTGGCACTAGTTGGTTTTCACTCCTTAATTACATACTAAGACAAAACATGCAAAGTGAAAAACTTGCTTTCTTATTTGAAAGACACAGAGCTACACAGATCATGTGTGTAAATCAGCTCACACATTTCTGTTGCTTCTGTCAAAGTAGCATTTTTTATACCAGCAGAACTGGTTGTAAATGAGTAAATGTAAATGCCATTTTTTATGTTTGTAAATGATCTGTAGCACATGATACATAAATGCACACTGCACTTACACATAGCACACACTGTAGCAAATAGAAGCAAATAAAGATTCATGTCTTTGCATGGATCATAAAATACATCCATTTAGCAGATATACCAAGTTTTTCAGCTTTCTGGCCTACATTTGCATTAACAAAAATGTAAACGCTAGTCAGATGCTTTTATAGTAGAGGTGTCTTGATTAAGACTAAAGTGGAATGCACATTTGTGTTTGGATCAGCCTCTAATCATGAGATGACTGTGAGTCCGGGTCGGCGGTTCATGATTGACCTGTTGGTGAGCAGTCTGATGGCGGATGGAGGGTTGGAGTCTGCCCTGAATGCTGCCATCACAGCGGAGATTCAGGTTAGTGTGCATTTATTCAGCACCCATTTTATTATTTATTTAGATCAGGAATCCCACCTCAGAAAAGTGTTTGTTTGGAGAATCATGTTTATTTCTCCCAGGAGAGGTGTAGAAAAATAGCTGAGAATGATGAAAAAAGTCATGTTATTTCATATAATAGAGTTAGTAACAGGAAGGTTGTGTGTTTGTTTACTATGAACTACTACTATGAACTTGTTTACTATGACTGTGCTCACTCAGGATATTGAGGCTAAGAAGGAGGCTCAGAAAGAGAAGGAGATTGATGAGCAGGAAGCTAATGCTTCAACCCTGCAGCGCTGTCGCACCACTCTTGATAAAGACCTAATCAACACAGGCATCTATGAGTCTGCCAGCAAGCAGAGCTTACCACTGGTCCAGCTCGTTCAACAGCTACTGAGGTACTAAACAGCCCACTTTGCTTTGGAACTTAAGACTCAGTTAACGTAGACAATTTTGTACAAGAATTAGCTCTAGAAAAACTCATTGGTCTATAACACATGTGCATACGATTACAGAGGGCATGGAATTATAATGCTTCTTGATTTTAGTAATAACACAAGCTAATTCATTATACTGTACACGAATAATTCATTGTACATGAATGTCATGTTTTAAACACATTGTTCAACCATTTCAGAGAGCTTTAAGCCTAAAATCTGTTTTGCTATCCCGCTGATTGTAATATGCATTGTGTACTTAAATTTCTGATGTTTTATTTGTGCATTTTCCTTATATGTTTTTTTATATATATTCTTAAAATAGAGGTATTGTATGCACACTGAATATGATCACTTTAATCACCAAATAAACAAAAAAACACTTTTATCTGTGTACTTTTCTGTGTAGGAACATTGCCTCACAGACTATAGGACGTCTGAAAGATGTGGCACGCCGAATTTCAAACTGCCAGGATGCAGAGCAGGTAAGTAAAGAGCGCTCTGCTTCACTGGATCTGCTGCTGCGCTTCCAGAGACTGCTGGTCTGCAAGCTGTATGTGGGTGTCCATGGTGCCACCGGAGTAGGAGGATACTGTAAGTAGCGAAGCTATATATTTACATTTTATTATACTTTAATTGCTATTAGGTATAATAATGGAATCTCCATGGTTTTATAGAGGAGTGCATTTTTGGTTCTTTTTTCAGCTTTAACCCATTCAGAAATTCTTGGAGTGGGCTCTTTGTTGAAAAAGTACATTGCTTTGCTGTGTACACACATCTGCGACATCCTACCTGTGGCCACCAGCATCGCATACAACAGCCACCGGCACTTTGCCGAGGTGTCCCATGTCATCGAGGGAGACCTTACTGGTAAGTACAGGACTCATAATGATCCAGATTCCAGAATGCATCATTGTATTAGATGTGTAAAAACAAGTAGGTTTTGAGAATATCATCAGCATGGCTGCAGTTTGCTGATGTAAGCTGATTAATAAAAAAAATGTAGACCGAGTAGTAGGTTGGAAATTCTGCAGATATTGTTAAACTCAACGTACATTGCTTTTTTTTTTCTCCAGGTGTCTTGCTGCCAGAGTTGGTGGTGTCTATTGTATTGTTGCTGACTCTGGATGCAAGTCTGATGCAGGAAACTGGCTCCATCCCTTTGCTGGCTGGCCTGCTTGAGCATGTGGATCGCTTTAACCACCTCGCTCCTGGCAGTGAGAGAGATGACAATGAAGACCTGGCTTGGCCTGGCCTAATGGGTATGTGTAACTGTCTGGTGCATTCTTGCTGTGGTGAAATTCACTATGACCAATTGTTTGGTGCATTCTTGCTCTAATGAGCTGAACTATAACTAACTGCTCTCTGAATGAAAATATTGACACAGGGTCTTTCTTCAATGGGCCGAGCTCAAGGAACAACGAAGAGGTGTCGCTCATCCGCAAAGCTGACTTGGAGAACCACAACAAGGACGGTGGCTTTTGGACAGTAATTGAAGGGAAAGTTTATGACATCAAGGACTTCCAAGCTCAGTCTCTTACTGGAAATACTATTCTTGGTAAGCAGCTTGAATTAGGAGGGTGAAAACTGATGTTCAGTTAGCATTTTGTTCAGTTCATTTTTTTTTTATCTTTAGCTCAGTTTGCTGGAGAGGACCCTGTGGTGGCGTTAGAGGCAGCGCTCCAGTTTGAGGACACTCGAGAGTCCATGCAGGCTTTTTGTGTGGGCCAGTATATGGAGGTAAAATCTGTTTATTTACAGTTCCTTCCTAACCTTTGCATATTTGCAAAACCCTGTTTGCTCTTTTAACTCGTATTGACTCAGCTATGTGTTCAGCCCAACCAGGAGACTGTGACAACACCAGATCTGAGCAGCCTGTCCTCACCCCTGATGGACACTGAGAGGAACTTGGGCCTGCTGCTGGGCCTTCATGCGTCCTATCTGGCATTAGGCTCGCCACTTTCACGCATGGAGATCGAATGTGCCAGTGAGTTTTTTCTTTCGTAGAAGTCTTACAGTGCCATTTACATTACAGTGTCAGCATTATCTTCATAGAATAAAATTAATTAAATAATTAAATAAAACTAAGCCATTGCCCATGACATGACCAGAAGTATGTAGACACCCATGTTAATTAGTAGATCATTTTATTTTAGCAGCACCAGTTGTTAACAAGTATCCAGCAATGCAGTCTCCATTAAAACATTGACCGTCGATTAGGTTGTACCAAACAGCTCAGTGACTCCTGATACCGTCTGCTTGACACCCATCTTTGCCAAGGAGGGACACAGCCTAGAACATGTCTACTCCACCACATAGGAAGCCAACAGTGGCATTCTTACAAAGAGCAATGACATAAATGAAGGACCATGCTTCTTTCTTCATATTCTTCCCCTGCTCATGTCAGTTAGAGCAACCTGGGCACAAGGGCTGTTTATTGTTTATTTATACAGCACTGAGCCAGGTGTCACTTTACACGCTACCATTGAAGCAAAGATTGTGTGATATTTTTGTCTGTGTAGTGTACCTTGGATAACAAGCCACCAGCCACAGCGATAACATTGTTTCCTTTTAAATATACAATATCATTTATATATCAGTGTTCCGTATCAGTGATTTGCTCTAAAATCAATAGCCTGTTAGTTTTAGTTTACACCCTGTTTGCTTTGTGTTGTCAGAATGGCTGCAGTCATCAATCTTCTGCGGGGGTCTTCAGACCAGTCAAATCCACTATAACTATAATGAGGAGAAGGATGAGGACCATTGCAGCTCTCCAGGGACCACAACACCTGACAAAGCCAAACTGTACTCCCGCAGAATCACCCTTAGTGACCATGCACAGCCATTCTTGCAGGCGATCGCTGATAACACTACCCAGGACCACACTGTGAAGGTGCGCTCTCTCTCACACACACAGACAGACGCATATGTAGACATGAACCGAAGTGTGCACGTGTACAGTTGTGCACAGCTGTAGTCTGCTAATCATTTGTTTAAATCGGGGGCTGTGAAACCCTGCTCAACCATTTATGGCCTTCCAAGTATTTCCCAGTTTTTATTGGCTACGTTTGCAATCACTGTTGGTACTTCAGCTCATAATTAAGCATATTTAGATGAACCAATCAGCTGTGAGAGAGCATGATTGTAGGTTCTGGCATTAAGTGAGTTTGCAAAATGTGAAGCACAGGATATTTGATAATGAGTGTCATGTTTTTCAAAAAATGGACAACATATTTCTTTTTCCTCGAAGTAAAACACAGGCCAGTAAGATTTTCTTTTGAAGAAGCCCTTGTCTAATCAAGAATAAGCAACATTAAAAGCCACCTCACCACCACTCCACTAATTTGATTGCACAGCAAGCTTTTTTCACACGTCCCAAAAAGAACCTGGACGGTATGAAACAATGCAAGTTATGTGGTGAGTGGACCTATCGCAAAGTGACTGAGATGTGAGAAGTCTGATATCAAATTTAACAGCTGTTTGTATCATCATCTCTATGTATTAATTATGCCCATATTAGTTGACTGTGTGTGAGATCATTGTAGTCTGCTGCCCTTGATCTAATCTAATCTGGCTCCCCTGATTTAAAGCAACAGTCTCAGGTCTTTGTCCCCTTCATGATGTCCTGCATATTTGTCACAGTTAATTGTTTCAGACTTTTATCTCCAACTACAATTAATGTTAGACAAAAACACTTTTTAACCACAAAATACAGTTTTGAACTGACTTTTTTATTTAAATAAAAAGTGCTGCTGGCCATGTGTGAAAACATAATTACCCAATTTCATTGACCAGTTAATTTAATTCATACATGGATTTTAACTGGACTTATCACATCAGAATTTTTTACATCAGAAACACAGCTGTATATTACGCAGGCCCACTAGTGGTGGGGGAGTGGGATGTAATAGGCATCCTGTCTAGATAGATAGGCATCCTGTCTGGATTGTGTTACTGTATTGTGGCCAGTGATTCCAGGGAAACTGTAACAAGAAAATGAAATGGGGGGGGGGGGGGGGGGGGGAATACAAGTTCTTCTAGTACCCCCTTGTAACTTTTGTTTATATTTCAGGATTTTTTGTGCCAAATTGAACGGTGCTGTAAGCAGTATCATCTCATCACACCCATCACTTTCCCGCCAGAACACCCTGTGGAAGAAGTGGGCCGTCTGCTACTCTGCTGCCTTCTTAAACATCAAGACCTTGGTAATCTAGCAATTTCCACTGAGAACACAATTCATTCAGTGAGGTGAAATGTTCCAATATAGATTTTAAAAGTTTATTGACCTGTTGTACCATATACATTTTGTGGACAAAAATATGTGGCCATCACACCTATAAAAGTGGTTGTTGGACATCCTGTTCCAAAAGACATTAATTGGCTCCATTGTGGCTATAAAAACTGTGTCTTGTAGTGTGTCTGTGGGAGTCTATGCCCATACAGCAATTCAAGCATTTGTGAGGTCGGGCACTGATAGATACCAAGACAGTGTGAAAGCATGTAAATGTCTGAAATGTCTTTGTATTGACATTCACAGAAATTAGGGGCCAAGCCAAAACCCTGAAAGTCACTGACAAAACTCAATTTGTCCAACAGACTCAAGTCTCATTCATTCATTGTTCATTACAATGTGTCCACTGCTCAAGAGTCCAGTGGTAGCATGCATTACACTGCTCCAGTCAATGCTTGCCTTTGCACATTGTAATCTTATGCTAATGTGCAGCTGGTCAGCCTTAAAAACCCATTTTATCAATCCCCCAACTCACAGCTGAGTTTGTTAACAATTATTTATAATTTGTTTAAAATTGCATTGTTTTATATATCACTTATATATCACAGTATGTGTGGCTAAAACACCAGATTTCAATCATTTTGGCTATATAGTGTAATTTTGAGGTAACTGACTGATAGTAGAATAATTCTCTATGCAGGTCATGTCGCCCTCTCGTTGGTCAATCAATGTACCTTGGCTGTGGACCAGGCGAAGCAGAGGTCCCTCCCCAAGTCTGTGATTGACGTGTGCCGAATGGTGTACCAGGCCAAATGCTCTTTGATCAAAGTAAGATTTTCAAACTTGATGATTGATTCTCTTTAGGGTTATTTTATCTGTAGAACAGTTGTCTGCAGATGCTAATGATCTCTAAAGAGAATACTGCAGTGTCGTACAGCAGTTTTGGGTAGTGACATCATCATTCTTCTTTTCCGTTTGCAGACCCATCAGGAGCAGGGTCGATCCTATAAGGAGGTTTGCGCTCCTGTGATTGAGAGGCTGCGTTTCCTTTTTAATGAGCTGCGGCCAGCAGCCAGCAATGACCTGTCCATTGTGTGCAAACTAAAGCTGTTAAGCTCACAGCCTCGCTGGAAGATGATCACCCGGAAGCTCATCAGAGAGCGCAGGAAAAAAAGAGGTACGAAAAAGAGTTCCTGTTTATTTTAATGTGCATCTACAAATAAACTTCTACAATGTATTACTGACAGATTTTAATCCTTGACCAAAAAATTTAGTAATTTAATTGGAGTAAAGCCTGAAATGACTAGATTAAGAGATAAAGGGGAAAATTCAGGAAAAATGTTGAATGCTCCTGTGGCTTTCTTTTCTCAGTACCTAAAAAGTCTGAGTCTGCTGATGTAGAGGAGTCTAAGCAAGAGAGGGATGGGACCAATGAGGAGGTGCCTCCACTTCCTGTCAGCCCCACACCTGTGGATAAGAAACAAACTGTGAAATCGCCTAAGGTACTACTCTGTTACCACACCTGCTGTGCTGTGTCTGTCCCATTCCTTTCTCCACTACATATCTATGACTGTATGCACTACACTAGATAGACAGATTAGATAGATTCAGCGTTATTGTCATTGCTCAGTGCAGTTACAGAGCAACAGAATGCAGTTAGTATCTACCAGAAGTGCAAATAGTAGCATTGTGCAAAAATAGAACATCAGTAAACTTACATATCCATGATTAATATAACAATGTTTGTTTGTTTATTAGGATTTTAACGTCATGTTTTACACTTTGGTTACATCCATAACAAGAACGGTAGTTACTCATTACACAAGGTCCATTGTGGGAGGAAACCGGAGCACCCGGAGGAAACCCATGCGGACACGGGGAGAACATGCAAACTCCACACAGAAAGGACCCGGACCACCCCACCTGGGGATCGAACCCAGGATCTTCTTGCTGTGAGGCGACAGTGCTACCCACTTAGCTATCGTGGTATAATAATGTTAACTGTAGTTAATACATATGTGGTATTAGGTCTATATACATAATAATAATAATAATAAGCATAGGAATTGGAATACTAGGTATGTGTTATAATAACAGTAATAATAATATGTAAAATAAGTAGCTATACATAGGTATATGAACATATAATTATTCAGATATGTGTGAGGTAGAAAGTTTTATGTAAAGCGCAGGTGCAAATAAAAATAAATGATAATGAATAATAAATAATAGGTCCAGTAAGTCCAGGGTGTTGCACTCAACTATTACCTTCTGTACTCCTCAGCTTAATGTTGCATATGTTTGTCTTTCTCAGGAATATTGGCAGCCGCTGTTGAACACAGTAGTGAATGTGCAGAAGTATCGCTGGCTGAAGCACAGCATGCAGGGCGCCTACTCCCAGTCCAGCCTTATGGGCACCGTTGTGGAGTTTGCCCTTAAAGAGGAGCCACTCGATGTGGAGAAAATTAGGAAATGTCTCCTTAAGCAGGTGGAGTGACTAAGATTTTCATCATATTTAATCTTTATTTGTTTATATTGCCACGTTGGGGTTGTTTCAGTGTGGAGAAATATCCAGCACCAAATTACATCTGGTCACTTGGAGTTTCATGGGGTACTGGCGGGGTGACAGACCACTAAGTTTGTCTAAGCTGGGTGTAGCTTAGACTGGTGTACCTAATGAAGTGCTTAGTTAGTGTACATTTGTTTATTACAGGAAAACATTTTGGTTGTTTTCTAGATAGATTGGGTTGATGCAGTTTATTTTAAGAGAAGAATACAGATTTATGTTTTTTCCTTTACTTTCACAGCTGGAGCGTGCAGAGGTGAGGCTGGAGGGTATAGACACCATGCTGAAACTAGCATCCAAAAGCTTCCTGTTGCCTTCTGTACAGTATGCCATGCTCAGCGGTTGGCAAAGGGTCATCCCTGAAGGGCCCAATATAGGGTAAATGCTTCCTACCACAATCACTTTTTTGGCTTGTTAGGTTTTTGCTTCTGCAATGATACGATTATGCATTATTCCTTTCATAAATTATATTTATTTTTCACCCTTTTTCCCCAATCTGGTCATTTCCAATTGCCGATTGTAAGTCTGCTGCAGCTTACTACCTTCATTCTGGCCAAGGAGCGTGCCTGGTATACCATCACATGCTCAGTTGCTTTTTTATTGCCTGCCATTGTTAGCTTCCCTTGCAGAGCTTTATCACGTACTGAGTGCCATGCTACTTGTATACTAACATGCTAGCACACCCTTGTGGAGTATTCAATCTCACTAGTTCAACTCTTAGCACTGTGAGACCCAGCACTGGCTGGTGATACGAATTGGCCGCAGATTGGAGATGTGTCGAAAGGAACTGTGCAAAAGGAAATTGATTTGAAATCAGGAATTGGAAACAACTAGATTGGGAGAAAATCCAGAGTTAAAAATGGTCTAAAATTGATTCTCATAAAGGTGGCAAAAAAATCAATACAAAGCACTGATTTTTAAAAAAACGTTCTCCTTTGTAGGGAGCCTTTATCAGACTGTTTAAAGGACGTGGATCTCATTCCTCCCTTTAACCGCATGCTGCTGGAGGTAACTTTTGGAAAGCTTTACACCTGGTCCATCCAGAACATTCGCAACATCCTGCTGGAGGCCTCTGGCAGATTTAAAGAACTGGGTAAATATTTTTTTTTATATGACCTGTCATATTCAGTCAGATTAAAACAGCTGTTCAGATTGATTTAAACCTCCTGTAAGTTTAATGCAGTACGGTTAAAACTCTCATCTGTCTCCTCTGTTTAGGAGTGCAGCTTGTACCTCTGCAAACTATCACTAATGAGAACCCAGCAGGCCCCAGTCTTGGCACTATTCCACAGGCTCGATTCCTCCTGGCCATGCTTCATATGCTGACTCTCAAACATGGAGCCAACAGCCTCAGTCTGCTGCTTAACTCTGGAACCTTGGCCCTCACACAGAGCGTCCTGCATCTTATTGGTTAGAAGCTTAACTGTATAACTGAATCTTCTATTTTCTTAGTAAACTCCACACAGAAAGTGCAAGTATGTGCATTTTAGATAATTAAACATGATGCCAACCAGATTTAACAAAAAATGCATTACATCATTACATCTGGTAACCTTTAAAAATGCTGTGATGGCCATCACACCAACTCCATAGTGACCTTTTTGTTGCTGCAACACTAACTGTTAATATCTTGTCGGGGATAATTAGAGGGAGATAGGAATGTTTTTCCACATTTGTTAAAGCTCTCTGTAGGACTGTGAAGGAAGTATGTGAATCTGGCCTTGAATGCAGTGTAGCCATGTTGATAGAAAAACTGTGAGAATATAAAAGAGAAATTAAGAACAATATTGGTACAGAACCATTTAAGAATGGTTAGTTACCTGAGTTAGTCAAGTCAAGTGAAATGGATTTGTATAGCGCTTTTTACAATAGGCATTGTCTCCAAGCAACTTTACAGAATCCAGGACCAACAGATCAACAACCCCTGTTGAGCAAGCCGAGGGTGACAGTGGCAAGGAAAAACTCCCTTAAAAATACATGAAGTAACCTTGAGAGGAACCAGACTCAGCAGGGACCCCCATCCTTCTTGGGTGGCCTGGAGAGTTAGTTAAAGTTATGTATTAAGAGGGTCAATTACTGATCACATGGGTAATACATGCATGGCATAACTTTCCTTTTAGTACAAGTGATTTCTTTTTAATGTTTTTTTAATGTTTTCTGTTTCTTATATTAGATAAAACATACAATTTATTTCATTTGACAATCTAGGGCACTGTACAAATGTGCAAAATAAATGTGGTTGGAACAAATGGAGTTCTGTTTTCTACAGGTCCTAGTTCAGACAACAGTGAGGAAGAGCTGACCTCTGGAGCTCATGGAGGTTCGGCGACAGTGCTGGAGGAATCCAGAAAGGAGACAGCTCCCATACCTCTTCCTGCCTCCGGCCCTGAACTTGCTGCAATGATGAAGATTAGTACCAGAGTGATGAGAGGGCAGGACTGGAAGTGGGGTGATCAGGTACGCAACAACTGGTCTTTTAGGATTTTCTAAGCAAATAAAATGAAAGATCTTTGCCCATTTAGCTTCTTTATTAATGTCTTTGTTAGCTGCCTAGCTAACTGCTGCTTGTGTGTACGGTTGTACTGTAGGATGGCCCGCCTCCAGGTCTGGGCAGAGTGATTGGTGAGCTGGGTGAGGATGGCTGGATTCGTGTGCAGTGGGACACCAGCAGCACAAACTCCTACAGAATGGGCAAAGAGGGCAAATATGACCTGAAACTTGCCGAGCCCCCTCCTGCCACCCAGCCTGCTGCTGAGGACTCGGACACGGAGGATGACATTGGTATGTAATTCAGTACTATTTTTTTTTACTGTCTTGTTGTAGAGCAATGCTTAGTAGTGTTTTAAAAATGTGTTAACCCATGGTTTAGCAGTTGGGTGGAGTAGCAGTTGTTGGCTTTGAAACTCTCAGAGAAAGCACCCCAAAGCCCTCACTCTCTCACACAAGTAGATGCCATACAATAGGAAGATTTAGTGGGTTAGAATTTGTGACAACACAATTGTGAAAATGGGGTTTGGAAAATATACAGTAGTGTTCAAAAAAATAGCAGTCCAACACCATTAACCTGATAAATCACTGTTTTTAGTAGAAGTGATATTTCTACATAGCAACAAATTCACTTGAAAGTGTAGTAGAGTAATGAAAACAAAACAAACCCAACAATTAGGACATGCATGCTGTTCATTCTGAGTAATCGAAGCATTGATTGAAAGGGGGTTGTTCAAAATAATAGCAGTGAGGAGTTCAATTGGTGAAGTCATTCATTCTGCAGAAGAACGGGTGTCAATTTTGGCCCTTATTTAATGTAGGAGGGTGGCAAATGTTGCACAGGTTGGTCATAGCTCATTTCCTTCTGAAATACTGGGTAAAATGGGTTGTTCCAGACATTGTTCTGATGAACAGCGTACTTTGATTAAAAAGTTGATTGTAGAGGGAAAAAACATACAGAGAAGTGCAGCAAATTATTGTCCTTAAAGTGACAACCAAAACCTGAAAGACGCAGAAGGAAGCGTGGAACTACTGTTCGATTGGATCGAAGATTAGCCAGAATGGCAAAGGCTCAGCCAATGATCACCACCAGAAAGATCAAGGAACATCTGAAGTTACCAGTAAGTACAGAAGATGATTAAGTGAAGCCAAGTTACCAGCAAGAACTCCTTGCAAAGTCCCGTTGTTAAGAAAAAGACGTTTCCTGAATGGGTTCAGATTTGCCAAGGAACACATTGACCGGTCCAAAGAGAAATGGCTCAACATTTGTGGACTGATGAAAGCAAAATTGTTCTTTTTTGGTCTAGTGGCCGTAGACAGTATGTCAGACGACCCCCAAGCACTGAATTCAAGCCACAGTACACTGTGAAGACAGTAAAGCATGGTGGTACAAAATGATGATATGGGGATGTTTATCATACCATGGTGTTACGCCTATTTATCACATACGAGGGATCATGGATCAGTTTAAATATATCAGAATACTTGAGGAGATCATGTTGCCCTATGTCGAAGAAGAAATGTCCTTAAAATGGGTGTTTCAACATGACAATGACCCAAAACATCTTGGTTACAGACAAACAAGATTGAGGTAATAGAGTGACCAGCCCAATCTCCTGACTTGTGGGCTGACATCTGAAACGCGTTTTTTTGAGGCAAAACCCAAAATTGCAGAAGAACTGTGGAATGTAGTCTAATCATCCTGGACTGGAATACCTGTTCAGAGGTGCCAGAAGTTGGTCGACTCCATGCAACACAGATCTCGGAAACAATTGTTATGCCACTGAATATTAGTTCAGTAATTTAAAGTAAAGTGAAACCTCAAACATTTTTTCATGTTATAGATACATTTTTTGAGTTTTTAAAGAAAAATGCTGGCACTGCTATTTTTTTGAACAGCCTCATATTCATTTTTCTTAACTTTCTGTAAAGGATTAACACAAACTGGCTACATTTAGTTAATGTTTTGATTTAGAATTGAAAGTGTAGTATTTTCAGTGTGTTTGCATTTATGGAAATTAAAGTTATTATAATGATTTTGTGCTTTATTCACTTTTTTAAAGTCACTGCTATTTTTTTGAACACTACTGTACGTCATTCATTAATTCATTTATTTATTATTTGTTTTTCTTAATTGCTACGTCTTGGTCAGGTCTGTGATGGTCCTGCATTATCTGGAAACACTAGACACAAGGCAGAAATAGGCACTCAACAAATCCTAATTCTTTGCTGCAATTATGTCTTTATAAATCAAATTCACAACACAGAGCATACAAAAAGTCAAAGTGTCTAAATACTTTATTAATCAACTGTATATGAAATATTTACATTTGTATGTTAACAGTTTTTCTATTTTGAAGTAGTGTATGAGATTTTGCAGGGAAGTATCTAGTGTTTTGGCCATTATGCAGCAAAGTACCCAGACTAGGCAATGTATTTATCACCTTAAATCTGCCAATTGCTTTTTTATATTGAATTTTCATTAGAAGCGGAGGCGCTGGAGAAGAACACTCACCCCACATCCATCATGTTGACCAGTACAGTAAATCTGCTGAAAACTCTGTCCCTATCATCTGGTGTTTATGCTGAAATGATGCAGACTGAAGCCACCAGGACTCTATGTGGCCTGCTTCGCATGCTGGTGGAGAGCGGATCTACTGACCAGACAGGTGATTTAACAAACTTTTCCTGCTTTCATAGTGCAAATTATATGACTGAGCTTATTTTAAAGAAACAAACACAATACACACAAGTTCAAATTTTAACTGTGCTAGTGACGGGCCAGGCGCTTACATTGACACAATTGGCTATGTGTCCATATGGGGAAGGATAAAAGTTGAGCAAAGATTCTTCATTGATGCTGAACTTATGGCCTCTGCTGGCTGGTTGAAGCGCCTGCACAAAGGGGTGGTTGTTCGTGGATGGCAGTGCGTGACTCTCTGTACACAATACTGTGGTCTGTGAGACCCCGCCTCTAGTAGGTAGAAAGAAGTGGGGGTAGGCAGCAGCAGCAGGAGCAAGATTGCAATTATTGCCTCAGCAAGAAGGTCCTGGATTTGATCCCCAGGTGGAGCGGTTCAGGTCCTTTCTGTGTGGAGTTTGCATGTTCTCCCTGTGTCTGTGTGGATTTCCTCCTGGAGCTCCAGTTTCCTTCCCACAGTCCAAAGATGTGCAAGTGAGGTGAATTTGGGATACAGAATTGTCCATGACTGTGTTTGACATTAAACTTGTGAACTGATGAATCTTGTGTAACCAGTAACTACCTGTCCTGTTATGAATGTAACCAAATTGTGTAAAACATGACGTTAAGTAAATAAAACAAATAAAAATAAATTCTCTGTGTTTGTTTGTGTGTGTGTGCATCAGGTTGTGCATCTCGAGATGGTGTGGTATCTCGAGAGCAGCACAGAAGCTGGTGCACGCTGGGTTTTATCCGCAGCATAACACTTATGCCTCAAATGTGCAGCACGTTGAGCTCTTCTGCCTGGATCAACCTGCTCATCCGCATTGTGGAGGGTCACCAGTCATTCACTGCAGTTACGCTACAGAGACAGGTACAACCCAGCAACTTTACTGTTTTATAGGGACTGTGGAAGCTTCGTGGTTACGGTACTGGACTCGTGATCAGAAGGTTAATGGTTCAAGCCCCACGACCACCAAGGTAGCACTGTTGGGTCCCCGAGCAAGGCTCTTAACCCTTAATTGGGTTAAGGGGCACTTAACATTGTGTTCTGTCACAATTTGTTAGTCCCTTTGGATAAAAGCGCCTGCTAAATTCTGTGAATGTGAAGGTTTGTTAGGGACTGGAACATGTGGTGTGTGAGGTCTCCATAGTCTTTTAATCTTTGGACAAAAGGTAATTAGACAGAAGAAAGCTATAAAAACAACACATTTAAGGTTACTGTTTTAAATATTTCTGGTACATTTTCATCAACCACTTTATCCTGGTCAGGGTCGTGGTTGGTCTGTCACTGGGTGCAAGGCAGGAATACCCTGAACAGGGCTCTCGCATCTATCTATTGAAGGGCTTCCAACTTTGTTCTGTCTCTACAACAATTCCCCAACAATCCCCCAAAATCCTGGCTACTCCCCCTCTGAATTCCCCCCCCTTCTGACTCCCAATCTAGTCTTTTCTGATTCCTAACAGTGAATCTGCTTTCTCAGGCACAACCCTCAGTCTGTTAAGGAGAGCCTGATCTTCTCACTTGTGTCCAATCTGCAGCCACTTTAAATGACCTGCCAGTGTTGAGTTCCCATGCAGAGCATGCATGCAGAGTCCTTGTCTTTCTAAATGTGTTGTTTTGTCCCTATGTTTTTGCTAGACAGCCACTTCTGGGAACATTCACTACTGTTTCTTGGCTTCTCAATTGTGTTATGTCTGACTCTTTCACTGATGTCTTGGAGCTTTGGATATAACATAATAACCCTCGTCAAATTTCTAGCCTTTTTCCTGTTTAAAAAAAAATGAAATGGACAGATAGAATGAAGTCTGACATTCGGCAGCTGAAACATCATTATCACCTAGAATATAACAGAGCACTTCTGAAGCTATGCATCTTTATTTGTGCTCAGGGTATCTGTCTATCACATGATTTTTTTTGTCCTCTGTCAGATCCTGGCTCTGCGCTTACTGCAGGCTGTGCTGCCATCCTGGGATAGAATGGAGCGTTCTCAGGATATGAAATTTCTTGTGGAAAAATTGTTTAATTTCCTCGGCAGCCTTCTCAGCACCTGTTCCTCAGACCTGCCACTGCTTCGAGGTAATCTTCACTTAAACTTCATCCTGTCCTCATGAACACAGTTCAGCATATAGCACTTTCATAGATAAACAAAACAGCAACATTACACTGACTGACATCTTTTTATTTGATTCCCAGAGGGTTCTGCGCGTAGGAGGAAGTCTCGTCCCCAGGCCTCCTTGACGGCCACACACAGCAGCACTCTAGCGGAGGAGATTGTGGCCGTTCTGCGTACACTGCACTCTCTTAATCAGTGGAATGGTCTCATTAATGAATACATTAACTCTCAGCTTAATGGCATCGGAGATGTGATGGCGGGCCGAGTTTCAGAAGTGGTACGTTTAGCCTTTAGTTTTATTTCAATACTCCAGATTTCCTAATTCTCAAATGAATTCATACCTTCAATAACTTCACTAGACCAGAAGTAAAGCTGTTTTCCCTTTGTTCAGACTTTGCTGGAGGAGTACTTACCCAACGCAGAGGCTCCAGGGGTGGGCAGTTTGATGGCTGTGCTTGCTGTAATTGGTGGAATTGATGGACGTCTGCGATTGGGTGGTCAGGTGGTTCATGAGGAATATGGCGAAGGAACAGTCACACGCATCACTCCCAAAGGACGCATCACTGTACAGTTTCATGAAATGAGGATGTGTCGAGTGTGTCTACTAAGCCAGCTCAAACCGGTATGTAAATTTACGTTAATTTTTATAAGAATTTAAAATGAGGCTTTGTTTATTTTAAAATCCCAGGGAGTATAGTGGGAAATGAAATATACGTGTGTATGTCATCATATAGAGGTTCTGTGTTGACCTTTGTTGAACATTTGGCTGTAGACTAAAAAATGTAAGCTCTGAGGCACTTGTTTGGTGCAGCAGTCTAATACACTAGCTCACAGGCTCTCGAGTTTGAATACCAAACTGTGCTTTTCTCCTGACCTTCATTGGCATCCCTCTTTTCCGAACATTCAGCCTGCTTCACCGCTAGAGCAGAACAGAACCCTACCCTTCCTCACACGCTTTAAATGCTGTTTACTATGTTTACTCTTGACACACACTATAAGTACTATAAGTTTAAGTACTATAATTAAGCCAAATGCATGCTCTTTTTTTTCATTTTTTGGGTTGCCAGCTGCCAGTGGTGCCATTCAGTGTTCAAAACCTACCTTTTACGGAGCCAATGCTATCTGTGTGGGCCCAGCTCGTCAACCTGGCAGGAAGCAAGCTTGAGAAACAGCGCATGAAGAAATCTCTCAGCAGAGGAATTGCTGGTACAGTTTTTTTTTTTTCACATTTATGCACATGGATTCATTATGTAATGTCTCAGAGACATCTACAGCAGATGTATCTGCTTTTATAGTTAACAGCAAGAGCAATGTTTTGTATTCATGTGTCACGATCTGTGTGGTCATGATCTGATGTGTCGCAATCTTTTGGTGTGGTCCCACAGCAGATCAGGTGGACATCCACTTGTTGCGGTGTCAGCAACTCCGATTGTACATCCTGAAGGCTGCACGGGCGCTGCTCTCTCACCAGGACAAACTTAGACAGATCCTGTCTCAGCCAGCTGTTATAGACACCAGCTCCAACCCTACCGGTAATACCAAAGATCATCTCTCTATTCCCTTCCACCTTAACTTTTTTTTTAGAAGCATTAGTAGGCAGTTCAACATACAAGTTGTATCCCAAGTATCTTTTGTCAAATAGTCTCAAAGTTACCTAAAGAAAAACTGCTCAAGGTACAGCAGTGCACAGTATTTAAATGATTGATGTAGTAATTACATAGGCAGTCCTGGTTCATGCAAACAGGCATGCTTGAATCTTGAAAACAGGAATACCAGCAGCCCTAAAGCTGAGAACTGGAACTGATGTAAATGGAAAGAAAAAACATAAACAATTAAAATAGATATACATCACTACCAATTCATGAAATGAAATTTACAAATGATGCTTAGGATTAATCAATTAATAGCTTTAAGTTTGTCTTTAGTTGGCCTAAAAATCATCTGTATAAAGTTGTTGTTCTATTATTTTGCTTAATTCCCTGTCTCCTTTTCCCCCCCCTTACTTCTGTTTTCTTCCCCTTTTTCGGCTGCTCTCATATTCGGGTTGACTTATGCCTAGTTCACACTGCACAATTTTTGCCCTGATTTTCGCTCGGCGACTGGTCAGCGCTAGATTTGCCGGCTCTGGAGCAACTCGGCGTTTGCTCGGTGATCGAAACTCGGCTCTCAATCGCTATGTGTGAACTACTCAACAACTCGATTCCAGCGACTCGCTGAGAGATCTAGCATGTCAAATATCTGGATCTGAGTCGCCCAACTGGCAATGAGTGCTATGTCGAACAGCCAATGAGAATGCAAGATACAGTGTGAGGGGAAACGCAAGGGCGGAGGTGTAAAAAGGTGGGACAGGGGCATAATATAGTTTATATCAGAACACATCAGTACACACACAAGTTTTACAGTATTTCTGACCTTATCGTTCTCTACAAAACATAACATCAACGCCGCATTGCAAAAAATATTTATTAACCTCCAACTCACTATAGAACAATCCATGCTGTTTGCTTAGGCAAATCCACTCAGATTAATTTATTTTTTCTCCTTGTTTTTACACTGCACATCATTTGATCGCTCGCTACTTGCTGATGTGCATTTTTGGACGTGGTATCATTTAACCTTTCATCACTTCTCTACAAAACGTAGTTTGGAAGACCAGGGAAGCTCGCCTGTAATTCCAGTTGGTGATGGATGGTGTAGTGTGAAACCCCCTATCGCTGATCAGTTGTGTAGTGTGAAAGCCACACCGACTTGAAAGAGTCCCGATTACAAGAGATCCAGTCGTGTAGTGTGAACTGTACAGAGTCCTGACGACTTGGAAAGTCGTGTAGTGTGAACTTGGCATTAGTCGATCATTCTGTTTTGCATATCTGGTTTGGTCTAGTTTTTATGTAGGATGCCCTTCCTGTCGCAATCCTCCTTATTTTGTCCAGGCTTAGGACTGACACTAAGAATGCACTGACAAGTGCACCTGCCTAAGGCTAGGCTGTTCGGCCACCCCCATTCCCTCCCTTAGACATAGCCAGTCAAGTCTGTGTAGATGCCCAGCTGGCTTTTTCCTTACTTCTGTTTAATTATCATTATTTATTTTTTGCTGATCTTTTCTCTTCAGTACTGTTTTTATGTTCTTTCCCATGCAGAGTGAACACACCTAGCAACATTTTTCATCACTGTGTTTTTTTTAATATATATATAACAGATGTTTTCTGAAGCTAATGAAGCATTTAAGTACTTCCTCCCACTCGCAGCTCACACAGTCACTAATGGGTGGTTCAGGGGTGGACATGTTTAACTGATGCTAATGAATTCACCTGGGTTGTAGATGCAACAGACCAAATCTGGCCATCATGGGGGTGGACATATGGGTGACATGATTACTAAGAAATGCTGATTGCTGGTGAACACTGTACTTAGTGTCTTGTTACAGTTTTTCTGTAGAAGGTATATTGTCTGCTGATGCACAATTAGTGCAAACGCTATTTATTTTGACTTGTTGGCTGATGCCTGATGTATGTGTATGTGTGTATGTGTAGAGGAGCAGGTTGTTTCATCTCCTGACGTGGCCGATATGTCCCCTGAGGGCCCTCAGCCTCCGCTCATCCTGCTCCAACAGCTGTTGTCTGCTGCCACTCAGCCATCACCCATTAAAGCAATCTTTAACAGGCAGGAACTTGAGGTCAGTGCATTATAAAATGTCTCTTAGCATGTTCAATTTTTTTAAAACCTTTTCTAAGCTTTTTTACTTGCTTGTACACCACAGGCTGCAGCTCTGGCAGTTTGTCAGTTTTTGGCAGTGGAGTCCACTCACCCATCTTCCCCAGTTTTTGAGGAGAGCAGCTCAAGTGAAGCCACCACACCACTTACTGTCCAGCATGTACGCCCGCCCAAACAGAAAAAGCACAAGACCTCACCCGTGCCCCCAGCACCAATAGTGCTGCAGCTCATGGAAATGGGCTTTCAGAGGAAAAACATCGAGTTTGCCCTTAAATCACTGTCGGGATCTTCAAGCAGCACATCTGGAGTTCCAGGTAGCCTGATTCTGTCTGGTTTTCAATTCAGTCATAATTGTAGTCTTTTAAGGGCGGTATGTGAATGTTCTTATATTTATATGTAACTTGGAGCAGAGAAAAATGGGTAGCAGGTTAAAATAATAATAATTAAATAAACTTGTACGGGAATGCCCCTTGCAGAGGTTTTATGTTACATTTTGAAAACCACAGTGGGACCAGATTGTACAGCATAGCAGAGAGAGTAAGATGCATTGTTTGTGTTGCCTGGGTCATGTAAAAAACCATGGACAAAATGTGGGTCGTTTGAAAAACCCTGACTTAGATAATTATGCCTTTCCTGACCTGTAGTAATGTGATGCAGCAGGTAGTATGAGTGCTGCAGTATAAAGAGAGAAAGAATATTTATTGATACACACAAGCAATTTTGATAAGGTCTTTTTACAAATGTCCAATATTATTCAACCCCTAGCCTCAGTACTTTATGGCACATCCTTTCTCCTTGATAACCTATAATAAGCAATTAAAAATTGCTAACAAGCTTCTGACATCTTTCTTAAAACTCTTAAAAGTTTTAGTTGTTCATCATGTATCAGTAAAGTACATAAGGTTGGCTGCTTTGACTTAGATTTGCAGTTTTTATTTGAGGTGGTTGTCTTGTGTGTATTTATATAGTGGACAGTGGTAGCCTAGTGGGTAGAGCTTTTGGCTATCAATCTGAAGATTGTTGGCTCAAATCCAGGTTCTGCTATGCCCAGGGGGGCCGTACAATGGCTGACCCTTGCAAACAAGCTGGGATACACGGAAAAAGAATTTCATTGTACTGTACACGTGTAGCTGTATATATGACTAATCAAGGCATTCGTCTGTATTTGTCCATCAGGTGTGGAGGCTCTGGTGGGATGGCTGTTGGATCACCCTGATGTGCACGTCACAGAGCTGTCTGATGCAGACACGGTGTCTGACGAATACTCAGAAGAAGAAGTGCTGGAGGAAATGGTGGAGCCTGAAGCAGCATTTTCTGTGGTATTTACATGCACCTAAACCTCACGGTAAACAAAGCATTTACATTTTAGTCTAATAACCAATTTACATTGACTCTTTTCTTTCTCAAGCCTCCTGGAGTTGTGGTTACTGAGAGCCAGACTTTTAAGAAGCGCACAGATTTTCAGAGCAACGATGATTACGCTGTGTACGTGAGAGAGAACATTCAGGTGAGCACTTAAATCACATGTCGCTCCCGTCTCTGTTTTTATTATATCACCTTTTGATGTGTTGTGGAATGAACAGGGAAGATTTGGTTTTAGCTCAGTGATTTGTGTGCTGTTGTAGGTTGGAATGATGGTGAAGTGTTGCAGGACGTATGAAGAGGTTTCCGAAGGAGATGTGGGCAAAGTAATCAAGCTGGACAGAGACGGTCTGCACGACTTGAATGTGCAGTGCGACTGGCAGCAGAAAGGTGGAACCTACTGGGTTCGCTATATTCACACTGAACTACTAGGTACTTTTTCATGCATTTACGCAATACACACTGAAAATAACAAGAAACATACTGAGCTGTAGAATTAAGTAATCTTATATTAATCTTATATTAATTAACATTGTTATTAGGCAAGATTTTTCTAACTAATGGCCTAATTAAATTAGCATTCTAAATAGAACTCAGCACTGCCTATCTACCTTTTAGTGAGCCTGGTTCTGGAACCAAATTTTAAAATAAGAAACCATCACTTACTCCCAAAAGATTTGAAATGTGTAAAGCCATACTGTAACAGGGTGCCAGGTGGAGTCATGCACTTACCAGGATGTGAAGAATGAACCCAATTGCAGGATACTTAACGAAGACAGAAAGCCACAAAACAGGAAATGGGTAGTAGTGGAAGGGTAACTAAAATTTTTGGACATTTTGTTATTAAAGTATCGAAAGAAAACCAAAACCATGATCTATATGCCAAAGCGGACAGAGGACAGAAAAGAGATAGAATGAGATCCAGGTTGTCACCTATATGCAATCTGCTTGATCCACCAAAGTGTGACAAGTTAAGTTTTTGAAAAGGAATAAGAGAGCGAAATCAGTGAAAAGTGCCATGGCTGTAAAACGTAATGTGCTTTGGAACTGCCACTTTACCGACTGACGCTGCTTGGAGGCAGCTTGTGTCCAGGCTGCTTTCTTTATGGTGGAAAAAGAGCCTGATCAAGCACAGCATAATGGTCTTAAACAAAGAAAGAGCAGGTAAACAGAGAAGCCAGATACTGTAGTATAGTACTGTAGTATAGTACTGTAGTATAGTACTGTAGTATAGTACTGTAGTATACTGAAGGGCAGGATACTGTAATTGTGATTTTCCAGGCCAGCTGCAATCAGAAATATTTAACCCCTCCAACCTACCCACCCAAAAGGAAAAAAATAGGAATTATAACTCTATTTTCGCCAGAGGTAGATTTTGTGAATGATGTATTTTAGGGTAGCAGGATATTTTGTTCATACTGCCGTGCCACAATTATTCAACCCCTGCATAACTTTGCTAACCTTAAAACCAACCTGTCAGTTGGGTTACAACATAATTAAGCCATTGGAAACTCAATAACCACATGTCAAATTGCTTCAGCTGTGATGTGTTATATAAAGATCACCCAGAGATGTGTTCAGTGTGTTACAACCATGGTGAAAAAGGAGCTGTGAGGAGGTCACATATTTCCATGTTGGGGTGGGGGGGCTACACACACACGCACGCATGCACACACAGACACATGCTCGCTTGTTAGTGGGTTAGAAGGTAAATAAATCCCAAAAGCAGACTGATCTTAGCCAACCTCACACACATGTATCTAAGCCTATTATTATACTGTATTTATATTAAGCTTTTCATCAAAACTGAGATTGGATCCGTATTTTATAGTCACACACCTGTCTGCTAATAAACAGCAATGCTTTGAGTATAAAGTATAAATTTCAGGGAGAAATATTTAGTAATGTAATACTTTGTTTCACTCAAGTGTCAAATATGTTACATGTCCATACACCTGATATAGTTATTGAGTAGTTATTGATAAGGTAGTGTAGATTTAACTGTCACTGACTTCAAAACTAATCTCTATGCCAAATGTTTGCCTTTGTCCTGAAAACATCGCGCTTCTGTGTTAAAAACACAAGGTCTTGAAGCCACAGGTAAAAAAAATAAGCTTTTCCACAATATTCCATGCTGCTGCAAAAACATGTCAATGCATCACTGTGTATCTGATTATTGCAGTAAAACTACACAGCTGCAGTGCAACAGTGCAGTCAGTGCCACCCCAGCCTTTCATTGCTGTGTCTATATAAATGCCAACAGTGAAAAAAACAAACCAAACAATCCTGCTGGAGATTTTAATAGCGGTTTTATTTAATTTTAGTGCCAACACACTGCCTCTTCAACACCCTTTGCTGCAATGCTCAGAATGCAACTACTTATATGTTAAGCATTGCATCCTGACACATTTTGGAATGCAATTTTGAGGAGCTAATAGCATTTGCATGTTCACATTCATGTCAAGTATGTTTTAGCCGTATAATGACTCAAGTGTAGACTGACTCAGCTCATGGTTGATCTTCCCTTTACTCTTTGTCCTAGGATTTCCTCCTCAGAGTTCTCCATCTCACATTAAGATTGGCGACAAGGTACGAGTGAAGCCATCAGTTACGACACCCAAGTACAAGTGGGGCTCTGTAACTCACAGGAGTGTTGGTGCAGTCAAAGGTAAACCTCAAATCGTCCCTGCTCAAACCAGGGACGATTTCGTACAACACTAAACTGATTTTACTGTCATATAATTGACAAGATTGTAGCATAAGTTAAATACATGGTTGATTAGTCAAGACAGATTTGCACTCGATTACAGCTGTAGTCAAAACCACTGGAGCTCTAATCACTAGTCCACTTTTCATCTGGGACAATGCTGTTGGCTACAATGCTAACAGTGCCAACAAATATGTAAGGCTTATGGGTACCAGAAGAATAGGTATTGATGCCTGTACTTAATGTTCTTATATGGCGGCACAGAGGCTCGGTGGAGCAGTCCGGGTCCTTTCTGTGTGGAGTTTGCATGTTCTCCCCGTGTCTGCATGTGTTTCCTCCGGGAGCTCTGGTTTCCTCCCACAGTCCAAAGACATACAAGTGAGGTGAATTGGAGATACAAAATTGTCCGTGACTGTGTTTGGCATAAACTTGACCTGATGAATTTTGGGTAACCAGTAACTACCTGTCCTGTCATGAATGTAACCAAAGAGTGTAAAACATGATGTTAAAATCTTAATAAAAGAAAAGAAAAGAATGTTCTTATACTGTTATCTTTAAAAGGAAAGCAATAGTACACATAAAAATGCTGTAAAAATGAGTAGCAGTCTTACAACACTTACTATACTTATAATTTTAACATAGTATTAGCCAAAACTCTCACACCATGTTGTTTTCATGATGCTGACTTTACAGCTATAATTTGTCCTCTTATTATTAGAACAATAACATTCACTGAATGTTACATGTCTGTGTCTTTAGCTTTTAGTGCCAATGGGAAAGATGTAATAGTGGATTTCCCACAGCAGTCACACTGGACAGGCCTGTTATCTGAGATGGAGCTGGTTCCTAGTGTACATCCTGGAGTCAGGTATTACATTCTGTGCTTGCTGTCCGATGCCACAGATTAAGACAGTTTTGTTACGCATTTTAATAAATAAATTGTGTTTTTTTTCGTTCTCACAGGTGTGATGGCTGTCAGATGTTCCCCATTAACGGCCCCAGATTTAAGTGCCGGAGCTGTGATGACTTTGATTTCTGTGAGGCCTGCTTCAAAACTCGTAAACACAACCCCAGACATTCCTTTGGACGCATTAATGAACCTGGTCAGTGTCTTACCAAACTTCTGGGGTGTAGTTTTGTAAATCTGTTATAGATCTTAGCTACAATTTCCCTTTTTGTGTGTTCAGGTCAGTCTCCAGCGTTTAGTGGCCGCTCTGGTAAGCAGTTAAAGAGGCATCACAGCAGCCAGCGGGGCATGCTGATCGATGATTGGTCCAGAGTTGTGAAGAATCTTAGTGTGTCCTCCTCGGTGAACCAGGCTTCTCGACTGATAGACAGTGGTGATCAGTGCTGGCAGTCCTCTGGTTCTCAGGGCAAGGTCAGTGCTATCACACACACACACACACACACACACACACACACACACACACACACACACACACACACACTGTAGAGTTCTGATTATTTGTGTGTGTGTATACAGGAACTATTTTTACCCACCCCCCCATCTCTGTTAATTACTTATTATTGTAAGTTGGAAAAAACTGTCACCACTGTTTTACCATCACATTAAAATTAAATTAAAATTAAATAATTGGATTATAGTTCTAAATATAGTTCTATTTAAAACATTGTACTATTATTTCGTATCATATTTGTACCTTTTTATACTGTGTAACATAAAATGGTATGTATACAGAACTACATCATGTTTTCCTTATTTAAAACAAACTAATTTTAGGAACTATTTTGACCATTGACCTGGCTGGGCGTTCACACAGAAACAATTGGCCGTATTTCAAGGTGGGAAGGTCAGACTGGTTCTCTTCCCGCTGCTAAATGTGATTTCCGGGACTGGTTCAGGTGTGATTTGGAATAGGGGGGTTGGTCTTATGGAGCTTAGTGTGGCTGCCTGAACGCAACACAGCTCTGTGTGGGACCCCAGCCCTGGCAGGTGATAAGTAGCTGCAAATTGGACATGTGTTGGAGGGGGTTGGGCAAATCGGCGGTTGGGTAAGCAGTAGCGGATTCACAAACGTGATTGGGAGATGACTGTTTTGGGAGGTGAATTATGAGAAATTTAATTTGTTTAACTGAGCTACTTACAAACAATAAAGGTAATGCTAGTCGAGAAAACTGAGCTAATCAAGTACATACTGTTAATCAGTTAAACTTTTTTCGTTTCAATCCCATTCACCTTGCACCATTCCTTTTTGGTTTGCAGTATGATGACATGCACACCAAGGGTCTGTCTTAAACGGGGCTTTAACCCCTGTAGTTGTGCACTCTGGTAACATACTAACCAAAAATTGTGTGATATTTCACCCACCTCTAGGACCAATTGATGCAGTTTTTTTTGTTTTTGTATCACCACAGCACTGGATCCGTTTGGAGCTTTTCCCAGACGTTCTGGTCCACAGATTAAAGATGGTGGTAGATCCAGCAGATAGCAGCTACATGCCCTCATTGGTCGTGGTGTCAGGTAAACGCTGTGTGTCCATGAAGAAAAAACCCAAGCATTCCTTCTGAGTTTTGAACTTTGAAAGAATGTGTTGCTGATTTTTACATGTTTAGGTGGAAATTCCTTGAACAACCTGATTGAACTGAAGACCATTAATATCAATCCTACCGATACTACTGTTTCCTTGATAAGTGACTGCGTTGAGGTATGTTAATATTTCACTCCATGCTTCCATGTTTTTTAAGTTCCTTAAAGCAGGTGGAGTGGGTGGATCACTGATATTATGGTTGTGATTTATTAGTACCACAGATACATAGAGATCGCTATAAAACAGTGCCGGAGCTCAGGGATTGACTGTAAGATTCATGGCCTCAGCATGGTGGGTCGCATCCGTGCTGAGGATGAAGATCTGGCCACTGTTCCTTTCTTGGCATCAGACAACGAAGAGGAGGAAGATGATAAAGCAGCAACAGGAAGGTAAGTTTGTCTTGAAGAAGAATGCTGTTATTATAGTTAAACAGTGTGAACAGTGTTTTACAGTTTAGAGCTGAATATTCTGTCTATTTTTAGTCTTTCCAGAAAGAGATCATCAGGAATGGAGTCTGCTGCTGCTATTAGAACCAAAGTGTTTGTGTGGGGGCTTAACGATAAAGATCAGCTGGGTGGTCTTAAAGGCTCGAAGGTGAGTTACGTAAAACACTAGTGCTTTCATGAAGTCTCCCTAACCCCGTTTTCTGTAAACCTGCTGATTATAAATAACAATGGAATAGTTAAAAATCATACTTGACTTTTTGTTGCAATACTTGAAACAAATCTGTACTTACCAAACTTGTAGAACTCATTTTTAGGAATACTGTGACTGTATTATAGTTTCTTTGGCTGCTCCCGTATTTAGGAGTTACTCTAGCAGATCATTCTGTTCTGCATACCTGATTTGGCACAGTTTTTATGCTGGAACACTGACCAATGACGAGTGCTCTTCCCAATAGCTATTCTGTTCAGCCATCCCCTGCCTTAGACATAGCCAGTCATGTCTGTGCACACGCCTGGCCAGCCGATAGCACCATTCAGACTCGAACCATGGATTTCAGTAGTAGTGGGCTAGTGTATTTTGATGCAGATGTTTATTTTAATTCTCACAAAAACCAACCACAGCCAAACCATGTTATGATTTAAATTGTGTCCACATCCAAGTGCACAGTACATAAAACAGAACCCTCCAGCACTCTAGTGCACTTGATATTTCGTATATATTCCCGGAGAATAAAGCATGGTTCTATAAATACGTCGAAACACATTATTTTGTTCTATGACTGCACATTTTAAATAATCGTGTGTGGTATGTTTCTTATTTTACACCAGCATGGGATTGTAAACCAATTATATGAACAACTGTCCCTCTGACTCATTCACTTGAAAGTGAAGTGTTCAGTATAATAACGTAAATAGGAAATATAGGGGTGTGATGATAATATTTAACATTAAACTGTATGTGTTAAATGAGGTTTTTTAAAAATGTAATACCATAATCAGAACAGGGGTTTAAACCCTGAAACTATGTTTAATGTAGAATGTCTAGTTCAGAAAACTTTGGCACACCATAAATGTGTTTATTAATATCATTAAGTGCTATCGAGTTGGTTCTGATGCCTGATGTCAATATACTGTAGATAAGCCATTCTCCAGAACATCCAATCTTTGGTTTTAAAATAAAAATAATATGGCGAGCATGTGGGAGCAGCCAAAAGAAGAAGAATATTATTATTTAATGACTCCAGCTCAGACCAAATTGGTGTGTGTTGATCATTACCCTAAAATGCTACCGTTTTATGTTTTTCTTTTCCTAGATTAAAGTACCATCGTTCTCTGAGACACTCTCCGCTTTGAATGTAGTGCAGGTGTCTGGAGGCTCCAAGAGCCTTTTTGCTGGTAAGCTTGTTTCTAATGGATCTTATCGGCTCTATATAATTATATGATACAGGGTGGAATATTGTAACATTGTTTTATTGGTTGACTCAAGTTAGTTTTCTCTGACTGACTGCTTGTATGTATCTGCAGTGACTGCGGAGGGAAAAGTGAACGCATGTGGGGAGGCCACTAACGGCAGATTGGGTTTGGGCCTGTCCAGTGGCACCATTCCTATTCCACGCCAGATCACTGCCCTGAGTAACTATGTCGTGAAAAAGGTTGCTGTTCATTCAGGTTTGTACTTGCTGGTTTTGCTAGTTATTCTTCTTTGCTTTTCTTTAAGTGAACTTCTGTGATGGGCGCTCAGGTGGCGCAGCGGTAAAAACACACGCTGGAACCAGAGCTGGGATCTCGAATACATCGTATCGAATATCAGCTCTGCCTGCCGGCTAGGCTGAGCGGCCACATGAACAACGACTGGCCTGTTGATCAGATATGGGTGGGACTAAGGCGGATGGGGTCTCTCTCTCATAACTAATGCAATTACGACCTCTGCTGGCTGATTGATGGCGTCTGCACAGAGATGAGAAAAGAGTGCTCTTAGGGTGTGTCCCTCCGTACACGTAGCTAGGCTGCACTGCACTCGTCAAAGTGTAGGTGATAAGATGCATATGGCATGTTGCCCACATGTCGGAGGGGGGCGTGGGTTAGCTTCGTTCTCCTCAATCAGAGCAGGGATCGGCATTGGTGGAGAGGAAGCATGAAGCAATCCGGTAATTGGACGCGCTAAAAAGGGAGAAAAAGGGGAGAAAATGCATAAATAAATAAAAAAGTGAACTTCTGTGATATGTTCTTTTGAGGGGACTTGGGGAATAGAAAATATTCCTGATCTAACTATCCTCCTATTTTAATCCTGTACTTGTGTGCACACAGGGGGGCGCCATGCCATGGCTTTGACGGTGGATGGAAAAGTGTTTTCATGGGGAGAAGGAGATGATGGTAAACTTGGGCACTTCAGCAGAATGTAAGGGAACTCCTATGTTCACAAACACAAAATCTAACGGCTGCTGATGATTTACGATTTATTTTGGATTCCAGTTAAATTCCACAAATTGCGTTTGTAGGAACTGTGACAAGCCTCGGCTGATTGAGGCGCTGAAGACCAAGCGCATTCGAGACATCGCCTGTGGCAGCTCCCACAGTGCAGCAATCACCTCCAGTGGAGAGCTGTACAGCTGGGGCTTAGGTGAATACGGACGGCTGGGCCACGGAGACAACACCACCCAGCTCAGACCGAAATTGGTATGGGATTTGTGTTCACTCTTAATCCCATGTTGTTTGTTGTTCCTGTATGATCAGAGACTTAGTAAGCTTGTCAGCTGTACTGCATTAAGGAATGAAAGATTTAACTGTTTTCTTGGAGCGAACACACACACACACACACACACACACACACACACACACACACACACACACACACACACAAACAAACACAGCAGCAGCAGACTGTTTTGGCAGGGTTTCCAGAATTAAGGATAGCAAACGGGCAGTGGTAGCTCAGTGATTAAAATACTGGATTAATAATCCAAAGGTTGCCGATTCGAGCCCCAACACCGCCAAGTTGCAACTGTTGGGCTCTTGAGCAAGGCTCTTAACCCTCAATTGCTTATATTGTATTTAGTCATGATTTTCTGCAATTATTTTACTTGACCTATTGATTGAAACTAGTGATTTTAAATAATATTTATATAACTACTCGTTATAAAATTTCATTCAAATGGCAAGGGTGCATGAGTGGTGCAGTGGTCTATTACACTAACCCACCACTGCTTAGATCAGGGTTTGAATCTCACTTGGTGCTATTGTCTGCCAGGGTGCTTACACAGACATGAGTGGGGGTGGATAAAACCCCACAGTGACACGTGCCCTGTCCATTGTGTGTTCCCACCTTGTGCTTAGTGTTTTTTAAGGCGAACCAGACCCACTGTCACTCAGAGCAAAATAAAGCGAAATAAAAGTAATGCCAAATTTGACTGTGATATCACAACACCAAGCTTGTATCTTTGTGTCTTACAGGTTAAGGTTCTACTGGGACATCGGGTTATCCAGGTTGCCTGTGGCAGTCGTGATGCCCAAACTCTTGCTTTGACAGATGAAGGTATAAGCCGTGTTGAGTCCTCGTAAATGGCTTTGAGATTTAGATTTTACCATGCTTTATGCTTATGTTTGTTGCTATCAGTATTTTTTTTCTTTATCCCTTGTAATTGTGGTAATGCTATGGTCTGTGTTTGTGCAGGTTTGGTGTTTTCATGGGGAGATGGAGATTTTGGGAAGCTGGGCCGTGGAGGCAGCGAGGGCTGTAATATTCCACAGAACATCGAACGCCTAAACGGACAGGGAGTGTGTCAGATCGAGTGTGGTGCTCAGTTCTCCCTTGCACTCACCAAATCTGGAGTCGTGTGGACTTGGTACATCACTGTCATAACTGTTGGGCTTTATGTTTAAATTAATTTGTAATCTACACATTTGTGCTTGAATTCACTTTATGTAACTGCATATGCTACACTAATACCAGCTCAAATTCATTATTAAGTCTTTCTGTGCTAACCTGTGCAGGGGGAAGGGGGACTATTTCCGGCTTGGTCATGGCACAGATGTGCATGTGAGGAAACCCCAGATGGTGGAGGGACTGCGAGGAAAGAAGATCGTTCATGTAGCTGTGGGGGCGCTGCACTGTCTGGCTGTCACAGACACAGGACAGGTAGGTCCTGCTTACTCAACAATTTTAAAAGCAGTAAACACCAGGATGTTGGGTTTTTTTTTTCTTCAATTTAATCGTCATGTTTTGCTATCACTTTATCCTGGTCAGGGTCACAGTGGGGTCCGACTTCCTCGGAATCACTAGCAATGCAGTAACACACCCGGGAGAAGGCATCAATTTCCATTATTCAAAAAATTAAAATCCATTATTATCCTTGCATGATGGTGGCACAGTGACTCAGTAGGTAGCACTCTCGCCTCAAAGCAAGAAGATCCTGGGTTCGATTCCCAGGTGGAGTGGTCCAGGTCCTTTCTGTGTGGAGTTTGCATGTTCTTTCCGGGTCTGTGTGGGTTTACTCTGGGAGCTCTGTTTTCCTCCCACAGTCCAAAGACATGCAAGTGAAGTGAATTAGAGATACAAATTTGTCCATGACTGTGTTTGGCATTAAAAAGTTGAACTGAAGAATCTTGTGTTAACCAGTAAATTACCTGTCCTGTCATGAATGTAATCAAAGTGTTTAAAACATGACATTTAAATCAATCCTAATAAGAGAACTTTAGTTTGGTTATATGGGCTGTGAGTGAGAGTTTAGGTTTGATTTGGTCAAGAATCCATTTGTTTGTATTCTTTGGCATGTAGCGTACTCTGGAAAGTGTTTGCCAGCACCAAAGTTCAAAAGCAGTGAGACATCTACTTACCCACTTTACTGGCTAATTCTTGTTCTGCCCAGTATCAGTCTATGTCATATTTTCTGACTGCTGGATCTTTTGCTGTTATTAATTAATCCAAGCAGACAGAAGCTGTCCACCACTTCATCATTTCCATTAAAGCTTCTACCTTTTCACTCTGTTCTTTAAGGTAGTGTACTATTATGGAGAGTGTACAGGTTAAAATTCTTTCTTCTTGTGTTTAGGTTTTTGCTTGGGGTGATAATGATCATGGGCAGCAGGGCAATGGCACAACCACCGTGAACAGGAAGCCAACACTGGTGCAGGGCCTGGAGGGCCAAAAGATCACGCGTGTGGCATGCGGATCCTCTCATAGCGTGGCCTGGACTACAGTCGATGTCACCACACCCTCCGTTCATGAGCCAGTCCTCTTTCAGACTGCCAGGGACTCCCTCGGCGCTTCCTACCTTGGTAAGATGACTTTTAATTAGCTGCATGTTCCCCCAGTTACGTCGGCATCACCAGACTCTGACATTTTTATTTCCATGTGGTGTTTTTTGTTAAAGTCTTTGGTTGTGTTTGCCGTGCAGGTGTGCCATCAGACAGCGACCCGTCTTCACTTAGCAACAAGCTGAGTGGCCAGAGCAGTGTGAAGCCAAACAGGCCATCTTTAGCCAAGATCCTGCTTTCTCTAGATGGGAATTTGGCTAAGCAGCAGGGTCTGTCCCATGTGCTGTCTGCACTGCAGATTATGTATGCCAGGTGAGATTTGAAAGCAAAAAATGGTTCAGACCAAGCCATAAATGCATTGAATTGACAGTGAATTGACAGTTTGCAGTGTTGTATTCAGAACCATGCAGCAATAGAATTGTTTGTGTGTGTGTCTGTGTGTCTGTGTCTGTGTGTGTGTGTGTGTGTGTGTGTGTGTGTGTGTGTGTGTGTGTGTGTGTGTGTGTGTGTGTGTGTGTGTGTGTGTGTGTGTGTGTGTGTGTGTGTGTGTGTGTGTGTGTGTGTGTACACAGAGATGCTGTGGTGGGAGCACTGATGCCTGCCTGCATGATGCCTGTGGAGTGCCCGTCCAGCTCTCCGGTGCCTCCGTCGGATTGCTCATCTGTCTCTAGCCCTTCAGAAGCTGAAGGTCCTCCTCTTCCCACCGACCCAGAGGAGCGCATTAGCCCTCACCCCTGGCAGGACAGTAAAAGAGGGGAGGTGGGCAAGCCTTTAGGGAATACATTTTTATATCCATCATTTTATCTGACTGCAGTTGTTGAAGTTAACCATTATTGTTTTCAGACTGTTACTAGATTTATTAGTCTTTGATTTGACCATCTTTAATAAGCTGTCAAACAGCATCAGAAAGGCAGAAATTGATAGTAACCACATATGGTTATAGTGCATGTACTAAGTAGTATTCCCTCTCGAAATGCCTAATGTGAACACAGCCTAAAACCCCAACATCAAATGCATCTGCACTGCTATCCCCTCTTTTTTACTGACAGTACTGTGTGTATTTCTTTTCAGGTTGCATCCTCTGAAGATGCTATTACCCCATCATCTGCTGTGACTCCGTCAGCCGCTGCCGCTTCCTCCCGACCTTTTATTCCTGTCACAGATGATCCTGGAGCAGCCAGTATCATCGCTGAGACCATGACCAAGACCAAAGAGGTCAGTTACACTTCAGCGTCGAATGTGATTTAGTGCTCTAACTGTTTAATTTTGATTTTCTATGCATATTTGTTTGCCGTGTTAGGACTCAGAGTGCCAGAATAAAGCCACGGGGCCTGAGCCTCAGTATCTGGATGAGTTTACCAGTCTGCTGGTGCCTGATGATACAAGGGTAATGGTCGACCTGTTAAAGCTGGCAGTGTCACTGCGTGCAGGCGAGAAAGGAAAAGAAGTACTGTCTGCTGTGCTCTCTGGCATGGGCACCGCCTACCCACAGGTTTACAGAGCTTCCATTTCTGTATTTTACTTACTCTTTTGAACATTTAACCTGTCTTGTTATAGCTGTTTTCTCGATGTTTATGTTATTTTTTTTTAATGGGGATCATTTATAAATCAAACTCCTTGTTAATAGAACAACTTAAGTAAATAATTTGCCATATGGGCACTCGGTGGAGCAGTGGTAAATAATGCTAGCCCACTACTTTTTTGAGTTTGAGGAAGGGGGCTTGGACAAACAGCTTTGCCTATGAGAGGTGCACTTGTAAGTGCACCCTCAGTGCCAGTCCCAGCTCAAACAGGAGGGTTGTGTTATGAAGGTTATTCAGCATAAAAACTGAGGCAAGGGCTGTGGTAGCTCAGTGTTTAAGATGCTGGACTAGTAATCATAAGGTTGCCGGTTCAAGCCTCACCACCACCACGGTTGGGCCCCTGAGCAAGGTCCTTAACCCTCAGTTGCTCAAACTGTATTCAGTCATAATTGTAAGTTGCTTTGGATAAAAGTGTCTGCTAAATGCTGAAAATGTAAATGTAAAAACAGGGCCAAATCTGAAATTTGGACCAGAATGATCTGCTGTGTGCCGATCCATATATTTTATGTGGCAGATTTCAACTTTGAACTTTTTTTTTTCTCAGACACAGTCAGTTGTGTCTGTAGTGAGGTGGCAGAGCTAACAAACAAAGCTGGCTAGCATGTTAGATGGCTGTGCCACCTGGATGTCTGGCCAAGACCTTGTGATGGCTTGGCATCATGTCTCGGGTGTTTTGCTGCATTGCACCTCAGTGCCAAGGGGACTGAGCCCGCTGCCACCCTCACCAAGATAAAGTGGTGCTAAAACTAGAAAATGAGATTGTATGAAATGAAATAAATGTAAATAACATATGTGTGTGTATGCACACAAGGTGGCTGACATGCTGCTGGAACTGTGTGTGACTGAGCTGGAGGACGTAGCCACCGACTCTCAGAGTGGCCGTCTGTCATCTCAGCCAGTGGTGGTGGAGAGCAGCCACCCCTACACTGATGACACCTCCACTAGTGGTACCGTCAAAATACCAGGTAACAGACAAGCTTGGACCAGAGCAGCTGCTTCATCTCAATATTGTGCAGGAAAGAGATGTACTTATAAACGACATACTTTTTACATTTCAGGTGCTGAGGGACTGAGGGTCGAATTTGACAGACAGTGCTCCACAGAGAGGAGACACGATCCGTTAACAGTCATGGATGGTGCTAATAGGATTGTCTCTGTTCGATCAGGTGACTTAATCATTTGAAATGCACCACATCACTTTCCTAAGAGTAGTCAGGGCTTTTAAATGACTTCTATATATGGAGAATTTTTCTGCCTTTTGAGTTCTATTTTAACAGAATAGTATGGCTGAAATGGAAATGGTCCATCCTCTGTTTTAGGGCGAGAGTGGTCAGACTGGTCCAGCGAGTTGAGGATTCCAGGAGACGAGTTGAAGTGGAAATTTACCAGTGATGGCTCTGTTAATGGTTGGGGCTGGCGCTACACTGTCTATCCTATCATGCCTGCAGCAGGTACACTTACCTCTAGAACTTGTCACTATTTTTATTGATGCAGTAGACCTCTTAAATGTCTAATTCATTTTAAACTAATTGTTTGGAATTTTTCCTAGGTCCCAAAGACCTCCTGTCTGATCGCTGTATTCTGTCCTGTCCTTCGATGGACTTGGTTACCTGCCTGCTGGACTTCCGTCTTAACTTTGCCTCCAACCGTAGCATCGTGCCTAGACTGGCTGCTTCACTAGCAGCCTGCGCTCAGCTTAGTGCTCTTGGTACATCCACACATACATCACAGTCCTATTCACAGATTCTTTGAAAAATTAGAACATGCTGAATAATATCGACCCAGACCCTATATGTCCTCACCTTTATTTGTACACTGGTACTGGTTGTCCTGTGCCCTGTATTTGAAGAAGAAGAAGCCTTTATTTGTCATATATACAGATACAGGTGTACAGTACATTGAAATTCTTTTTCCGCACATCCCATCTTTCTTGGAAGCTGGGGTCAAAGCGCAGGGTCAGTCATTGTACAGCGCCCCTAGAGAACACAGGATTAAGGGCCTTGCTCAAAAGCCCAACAGTGGCTGCATAGCAGAGCCTGGATTTGAACCGTCAATCTTCCGACTGGTAGCCCAAAGCTCTAGACACTAAGCTACCACTGTCCCCATTTCCTAATCTGATCATGGATTTTTACATCCCAAGAAAATGGATTGGCCTCTATGAATTGACCCTTGAGTGAGCAAGCATGCCAGTGTGGGATACACCTCTAATCAAAGAGTTCTTGCTCTGTGCCCAGTGTTTTTGTCTGCTGATTAGGGTGAAGTGGTCATTAATATTGAATGAACAAAAATAATTATCACTTCTTAAACCCACACAAATATAAACCCTCAAAATTTATTTTTTATTTTTTTTCCTATCAGTATTAACTCAATAATATTTTTTCCTCTGTTGGTTGTTTTCGTATTAGGTGTTGCCATAGCAGACTGTTGTAGTCAACATACCTGATTTGGCACAGTTTTTAAGCTGGATGCTTTTCCTGTAGAAACCCGTCTTATTTTAGCCAGGTTTGGGGCCGGCACAGAGAGGACACTGACAAGTGTATCTTCCAATGGCTAGGGTGTTTGGCGAACTTTCATCCCCTCATGCCAGTAATCTATGCAAAGATGCCTGACTGGCCGATAGCACCACTGAGATTTGAACCCCAGCTCTTAGCAGTAGTGGGTTAACCTGATTTACTGCTGCACCACCACTTGAGCATCCTAAATTAGTTATAAATTCGTCTTCTTTTTCTCTGTGTGTGTGTGTAACCAGCGGCTGGACACCGCATGTGGGCCTTGCAGAGGCTGCGTAAACTTCTGACCACTGAGTATGGCCAGTCTATTAACATCAACCGCTTGCTGGGAGACAGTGAAGGAGACTGTCGCTCCATGGTGAGTCACTTATTTTTAGCTTGCTTAGTCAATTTCATATACAAACCCCATTTCCAGAAAAGTGGGGACATTTTTGCAAAATACGATAAAAAGAAAAATCTGATTTGTTAATTTACTTAAATCTTTCTTTAACTGACAAAAAAAAAAAGATTTCCAATGTTTTTAATAACCAACTTCATTGTATTTTGAAAATATAAACAAATTTAGAGTTTTATGCCCACAACAAACTCAAAAAATGTTGAGACAGAGGCATGTTTAGCACTGAAGTACATCTCCTTACCTATAAATTACACTTTTTATGGTTTGGTATGGCTTACTTGTGTACTTTTGTCAGAAAAAAGTTTCAAGAAAATGACAATTACATTTTTTAAACTCATCAGATATGGTAAGCTGCCTATCTTTGTTATTCTTGAGACTAATTTTCTGGTCTTCTGTTGTAGAGTTTTACAGGCAGTGCTTTGGCTGCACTGGTAAAAGGGCTTCCAGAAGCTCTGCAGAGACAATATGAGTATGAAGACCCCATTGTCAGAGGAGGCAAACAACTGCTCCATAGCCCCTTCTTTAAGGTAAGTATAGCTACTTTCACACTCAAAACCTGTGTGAATAACCAAGTTTCTTTTACCAGTAATGAACCCGAAAACGACCCACAGTGTGACAGACTATCCCACATACAATAGTTCTTAATGAGAGTACTTAAGGTTTAAATGCTTAAATGTGTTATCAGGCTCAACTTTACTAAAATGATTCACTCCTATGAACTACTTACTGGCCAACCGGCAATCTTTCAAATCTGCAGGTAGTTCTTCTGGTTTGGATTAGTGTTACATGACAGGGTGTGGGTGATTATAAATTACCTATGCATACCATTTGTTTAAAAAGTGTCTTGTATCTGTCTGCAAAGGTTACCATTCTACAAGCAGTAAAAATAGTTTTAGGCATATGTTAAAGAAGAAGAATCGTGTTGTTTTCTAAATTATATAGACACTCCACAAATTAAACTTGGCAGAATTTGAAACACTGAGTAATGAATAATTGAAAAATCCAATATTCCTCTTGTAAAATTACTGCCCGGATCAAAGCAAAAACACGCCCAAAAATCTACCCACCTGAACAGCTGATTTTAATTAATTTTGGTGTTTTTTATTGTCATGTTTGAAGAAGTTTAGTGTTAGTTTAGTGTTTTTCTCACACAGTAATATATAGGCCTTAGTTTATGCATAAATCCACACACTATTTATCTGCCAATTGCATATTTTTAACACACAACATCTACCTGGTAGTTCACTTGATAAATATCCAGGTAAAGTGCATGTCTTTAAGGCTTGTGTGTTTGCATGCATGCGAGTATGTTCTATAACAGTACATTTTACTGGGCTTAGGTGCTGGTGGCTCTTGCATGTGATTTGGAGTTGGACACACTCCCCTGCTGTGCTGAGACTCACAAGTGGGCTTGGTTCCGTCGCTACTGCACTGCCTCCAGGGTGTCAGTAGCGCTGGACAAAAGAACCGGTCTGCCTCGCTTATTCCTGGATGAGGTAATGCTCACTGTTCTTACTGTTTACACAGTAGTTACGTTAACATGTAGACAATTTAATAATCATACCAATGTTACAAGTGATAAAAAGTATTCTTATCACCACCTTAGTATAGAGTTAACACAATCCTTCTGGGAAGTGGGGGGACAGAACCCCATTTAAATCTGGTTATTAGGGCAGTGGTAGATTGGTATTGGAATGGTAATTACAAAAAAGCTAGCTTGCCGCTGTTGGGCCCTTGAGCAATGCTTTAATCCTGAGTTGATTGGATTGCATTCAGTCACGAATGTAAGTCGCTTTGATTAGGTGTGTCTGAACATTAAAGTTTCCATCTGTGCTTTTGCACCATATGGATTATAGCCTGATAGAAACATTATAGATCGGATTAAGGGACTTTAAACTCTATAATATGGCACAAGATCAAGAAGTGCTCTGGGCTACATACACTTAGAATTGGCTGATACACTGATTGGTCAGGTCACATAGAAATATGCTTCAAAATAATGTAATTGTAAATTCATTAGGAGCAATAAAAATACCAAAGTCAAATAGGATTGATATCTTCTTGGTATTCTTGCCTTTTATCCCCACCCTGCTATGCTGATGGTATAGGATTGAAATCTTCAATAGCAACAAATACTTTTTATAATAGCCATGACAGTGAAAATACATTTACCAACCCTTATGCAGAGAGAGTGGTCAGTCGTGTCTCCTGTATTATTTAGTTGTAAGACTCTTGTATATGATGCTTTTTACAGGTTGCTAAGAAAATCCGTGAGCTTATGGCGGACCATGAAAACATGAATGCAATTCACGAAAGTCATGATCTGTTCAAGAGGGAACACGACGAACAGCTGGTACAGTGGATGAACAGGTAATCAGGTTTTACCTGCAAAGATTGTGATGTAGTCGGCCTGTGGCTTTTCTTCAAGCAACCTTATACTGGGCCCTAACTTTGCAAAACTTTGCTGCACTTTAGACGTCCAGATGACTGGACTCTGTCAGCAGGCGGCAGTGGCACCATCTACGGCTGGGGCCACAACCATCGTGGCCAGCTGGGTGGCATTGAAGGGGCAAAGGTTAAAGTTCCAACACCAACAGAGGCCCTTGCCACGTTAAGGCCCGTTCAGCTCATTGGTGGTGAGCAGACGCTTTTTGCAGTCACTGCGGATGGGAAGGTAAGACTGTCATTCCTGACAGACATGATTGATTTTGATTATGTATATTGCATAATCAAGTAAGTCCATATGTTCTTTCTTTCAGCTGTATGCTACAGGCTATGGAGCTGGTGGCCGCCTAGGAATTGGGGGCACAGAGTCGGTGTCCACCCCGACATTACTGGAGTCCATCCAGCATGTGTTTATTAAGAAAGTTGCTGTGAACTCAGGTGGAAAACATTGCCTGGCATTGTCCTCTGAGGGAGAAGTCTACTCCTGGGGAGAGGCAGAGGATGGCAAACTTGGTCATGGCAACAGGAGGTTGGGAAAAGCTTCTTCTCCACGTCTTACAACACTGTTTGTTTGCTGTTTAGTTTGTGGTTTAGTTCAGAAGATTACTGAAGATTAATCATGCTTTGAGCAATGTTGACACATTGTTTACTATATGGACAAAAGTATTGGGACACCCCTTCTGATTATTGAATGCATGTGTTTTAGCCACAACATAATAGATGTTGTAATTCATTTTTATAAATGGTGGCTCAGTGGGTAGCACTGTCGCTTCACAGCAAGAAGGTCCTGGCTTCGATCCCCAGGTGGGGCGATGCAGGTCCTTTCTGTGTGGAGTTTGCATGTTCTCCCCATGTTTGTGTGGGTTTCGCTCCGGTTTCCTCTCACAGTCCAAAAACATGCAAGGTGAATTGGAGATACAAAATTGTCCATGACTGTGTTTGACATTAAAACTTGTGATCTGATGAATCTTGTGTAACAAGTAACTACCGTTTCTGTCATCAGTGTAACCAAAAGTGTAAAACATGATGTTAAACTCCTAATAAACAAACAAACCAACTTTGCAGCAACAATTTAGCAAAGGCTCTTTCCCATTCATGTAGACATGAAGAAATGTTTGGTCTGCACAGAGCCCTAACCTCCCTGAACAGCTTTGGAATGAACTGGAACATCAACTGAGGCTTTCTTGACAAACACCAATGCCGAGCCATACAAATGCTGTTTTGACTGAATGGGCACAAATTCCCACAAACATACTTCAAAGTCATGTGAGAAACCTTCTCAGAAGTGTGGCTGCTATTATAACTGAGATCATCATGTACAGTGTATCACAAAAGTAAGTACACCCCTCACATTTCTGCAAATATTTCATTATAATCTTTTCATGGGACAACACTATAGACATGAAACTTGGATATAACTTAGAGTAGTCAGTGTACAACTTGTATAGCAGTGTAGATTTACTGTCTTCTGAAAAAAACTCAACACACAGCCATTAATGTCTAAATAGTTGGCAACATAAGTGAGTACACCCCACAGTGAACATGTCCAAATTGTGCCCAAATGTGTCATTGTCCCTCCCTGGTGTCATGTGTCAAGGTCCCAGGTGTAAATGGGGAGCAGGGCTGTTAAATTTGGTGTTTTGGGTACAATTCTCTCATACTGGCCCCTGGATATTCAACATGGCACCTCATGGCAAAGAACTCTCTGAGGATGTGAGAAATAGAATTGTTGCTCTCCACAAAGATGGTCTGGGCTATAAGAAGATTGCTAACACCCTGAAACTGAGCTACAGCATGGTGGCCAAGGTCATACAGCGGTTTTCCAGGACAGGTTCCACTCGGAACAGGCTTCGCCAGGGTCGACCAAAGAAGTTGAGTCCACGTGTTCGGCGTCATATCCAGAGGTTGGCTTTAAAAAATAGACACATGAGTGCTGCCAGCATTGCTGCAGAGGTTGAAGACGTGGGAGGTCAGCCTGTCAGTGCTCAGACCATACGCCGCACACTGCATCAACTCGGTCTGCATGGTCGTCATCCCAGAAGGAAGCTGACGCACAAGAAAGCCCGCAAACAGTTTGCTGAAGACAAGCAGTCCAAGAACATGGATTACTGGAATGCCCTGTGGTCTGACGAGACCAAGATAAACTTGTTTGGCTCAGATGGTGTCCAGCATGTGTGGCAGCGCCCTGGTGAGAAGTACCAAGACAACTGTATCTTGCCTACAGTCAAGCATGGTGGTGGTAGCATCATGGTCTTGGGCTGCATGAGTGTTGCTGGCACTGGGGAGCTGCAGTTCATTGAGGGAAACATGAATTCCAACATGTACTGTGACATTCTGAAACAGAGCATGATCCCCTCCCTTCGAGAACTGGGCCTCATGGCAGTTTTCCAACAGGATAACGACCCCAAACACAACCTCCAAGATGACAACTGCCTTGCTGAGGAAGCTGAAGGTAAAGGTGATGGACTAAACCCAATTGAGCACCTGTGGCGCATCCTCAAGTGGAAGGTGGAGGAGTTCAAGGTGTCTAACATCCACCAGCTCCTTGATGTCATCATGGAGGAGTGGAAGAGGATTCCAGTAGCAACCTGTGCAGCTCTGGTGAATTCCATGCCCAGGAGGGTTAAGGCAGTGCTGGATAATAATGGTGGTCACACAAAATATTGACACTTTGGGCACAATTTGGACATGTTCACTGTGGGGTGTACTCACTTATGTTGCCAGCCATTTAGACATTAATGGCTGTGTGTTGAGTTATTTTCAGAAGACAGTAAATCTACACTGCTATACAAGTTGTACACTGACTACTCTAAGTTATATCCAAGTTTTATTTCTATAGTGTTGTCCCATGAAAAGATATAATGAAATATTTGCAGAAATGTGAGGGGTGTACTCACTTTTGTGATACACTGTAGAGGTCACTCTATTTTACTACTAATTGTTTTTAAAATAGGATGTCCAACAAGCTCATGGTCATGTGTCTAAATACTTTTATCCATATAGACTAGGTTAGTAAAATGTTTGATCCACAGTTGTCTCGCAATTCTTTGGGCTGCCAGCAGATGTCACTTGCCGTCTCTCTCACACACACAGCATGTTACCCTTCTCAATGTGAAAGAGTTCTCACGTGTAGTGAGCTCGAGGTTTTGTCTCCCTCTGACTGGGCTTACTATCACTTCCTTAGCCCATGTGACCGGCCACGAGTGATTGAGTCTTTGAGGGGCGTGGAGGTGGTGGACATAGCCGCTGGAGGAGCCCACAGTGCTTGCATCACCGCAAGTGGAGAACTCTACACCTGGGGAAAGGGACGCTATGGGCGCCTGGGCCACGGAGACAGCGAGGACCAGCTCAAACCCAAACTGGTCAGTGCATAAAACATCACAGGCTGTATGAAACTCCTGTATGCATTATAGATTTTTGAGGCAATTTGTGTGACAAAAAATGTCTGGAAACTAAACAAAAAATCAATGGCTGGTCCTGCAATTCACCCACATACGTGTACCAAACCATGAATGAACTAAACTAGGCTTGAACCAGCAACCTTCAGATTACTGTCAGTTCATTAACCACTGAGCTACCACTGCGGGTTTGATTGGCCGTCCAGGTGCCTGTATAGGATTGGCGATGACTTGGGGAGATGGCCAAAACCCTGTGATGGATTGTTACCCTGTCCAGGGTATTCCAACCTTTTATCCCCACCCTGCTATGCTGATTATAATAGCAGCTCATTGATAGCGGCCTTAGTAATGGTCAGTATTGTCTACATGAAAGATGCTGACAGTTTCAAAGCTCCTCCAGTGACACAAACTGTTTGATATGAAGCTGTAAAAGTGACTCAATCTGTATGAACAACGTTAAACGTGAACAATACTTAATGTGACTTATTGTATTAAAACGATTGAGAAATTAAATTAATAGAGAGAACTTATGACCAGAAATAATTGGTGTTATAGTGTTACTGTGTCATTCTTTTAATGCATTAAACCACGTTAGACGCAAAACGCTTCTCATGTGAGTACTAGATTAGGTTTAAATATCTCATCCATAATGACTATTACAGTTTATGTGTGTGTGTGTGCAGGTGGATGCTCTGCAGGGGCACAGGGTGATTGATGTAGCGTGTGGAAGCGGCGATGCCCAGACTTTGTGTTTGACAGATGACGACATGGTTTGGTCTTGGGGAGATGGAGATTATGGCAAACTGGGTCGTGGAGGCAGTGACGGCTGCAAAGTGCCAATGAAGGCAAGACAGACTATTCAGCTTCATCAGGTCTTATTAGTCCGTCCATGTTTCGAGTGCTAACTTTTATCCTCTCTGTGTAGATCGACTCTCTGACTGGATTGGGAGTAATAAAAGTGGAGTGTGGTTCTCAGTTCTCTGTGGCCCTCACGAAGTCTGGAGCTGTGTACACATGGTAGGCTGTGCACATGCACATTTACACTGTATATGATTTTACTCATCCCAGCATGCAGATATTTAGATCTGTTGTATGTTTTATAGGGGAAAGGGAGACTACCACAGGCTTGGTCATGGCTCCGACGACCATGTCCGCAGACCACGGCAGGTCCAGGGTTTGCAGGGCAAAAAAGTAATTGCCATAGCAACTGGCTCTCTCCATTGTGTGTGCTGCACAGAAGATGGTACAATTATTTTGTAGGATTTTTGTTGAACAGGTATTTGAATACTACTTTGGATTAGTTTTGATTGATTCTTTTTGTATTTCTTAGGAGAAGTATATACATGGGGCGATAACGATGAGGGGCAGCTGGGTGATGGGACCACCAATGCCATTCAGAGGCCCAGACTTGTGGGAGCACTGCAGGGCAAGAAGATCAACAGGGTAGCCTGTGGCTCTGCACACACCCTTGCTTGGTCCACTAGCAAACCAACCAATGCTGGCAAACTCCCTGCTCAGGTAATAAATTACATCAGTGCTAATGACCTTAGCCTATTTAAACTACTGGTTTAAACTAGGGGTGCAATTGTTGCCTCTTCCTTTTAACCGATAACCAACGTTCATTAGTCGATGGTTAACCACTAACCAACAAGCTTATAGCATCACATTAAAACATTATGCACATCACAGAGTTTCATATCAGCAGGTCTTTGTGTGTATCTAATTTAAAAAACAAGTGGAAGTATTTTGATAATGTCTTTGCTTCGTTTCAGCAACTTTCAGATAGATTTGCTATACCCAGACATCACTTTTTCAGATATCTACAGGTTCGTAGCTTTGTTAACAATACGTTCCCCACATTTCCCAACTCACCTGGAGACTCAACAGTAGATGGTCTCTTCACACTAAGTACAACTCTTAAGGGTCTGATTTCCAAAATTTATAATCAAATCTATGCCTTACGGTCAGAGTCGTTAAATACCATTAAATCCCTCTGGGAGGAGGACCTGGGGATGGTGATAACGGAGCCAGTTTGGGAGGAGATTTTACAACGTATACATAAGTCTTCCATTTGTGCAAGGCATGGACTTGTCCAATTTAAGCTGGTTCATCGCACATACTATACCAAAGTCCGGTTGTCTAAATTCTATGAAAATGTATCTCCATTGTGTGATAGGTGTCAACAGGCTCCTGCCAATCTTATACATATGTTCTGGCTTTGCCCTTCCCTCTTTGCTTACTGGACGGAGATTTTTGGCACCCTGTCAAAGATAACTGGAGAGGAGATCGAACCAAATGCCTTGTGTGCGCTGTTTGGGGTTACTCTGTCACAATCTCTCCCAACACCCAAAAAGAATGTAATAGCATTTGTCACTCTATTAGCTAGGAGATTAATTGTGATTAATTGGAAATCCAAAACTCCTCCTTCCTACACTCACTGGATCAGGGATGTTTTTCTCTTTCTTAAACTGGAGAAAATTAGACTTACGCTTAGTGGCTTTTCAAACAAATTTGAGAGGATATGGGCCCCATTTTTCCAATTTGTGGGGGGGACAGATCTTCCACTCACTCCAGACTAATCCTACTTGTTGGTTGGTCGCTTGGTTTACTGGCTGAATGTTGCTGTTTCTGTCTGGGTATTAATGTTTGTATATGTGTTTTGCGTGGTGGGCTGGCCAATAGGGGTTTTCTTTCTTTTCTTTTAGAATTTTAATTGTATTTTTTTTCTTGCTATTTATTTATTTATTTATCTGTTTTTAAATTTTTTTTTATTTTTTTTTAATTTTTTTTTTAATTTTTTTTTTTTTTTAAATTTATTTATTTATTTATTTTTATTAATTGTATGTGTGTATGTATGTGTGTATGTATGGGTATATATATATATGTATATATATATATGTTTGTATGTATATGTGTATATGTGTATTTGTATTTTTCTTTAATGTCTTGCGTAGTGCTTAATATGTTATTGCTTAAGTATTTGTTATGAATACCTGTAAGACATTTGTATGTTGTCTTTGATTAAAAAAATTCAATAAATAAAGTTGGGGGAAAAAAAACAAAACAAAAAAAAACAAGTGGAAGTGGCAGTAATGTAGAACACTGTGACTAGTTCAGTGCTACAAATGTAAATCTAAACAAAGTTGGTAGCAAACAGTTATTAACAAGCGCCAATTAAATATGATTGGCAAACAATTTAGCTTAAAGTTCTTCTTGTAACATGTCATGTTGTTATTATAAAATAATTAGTGCAGTTTTATTTCTATTCTGGAACATGATGCAAGATATCCATATTATTTTTTATTTACATACGAGTGAAAGTTACACACAGAGTTTTTCCATGCGGTCAGACTTCATACTGACACTAAACAGCTTAATCAGTCATGATTTTGACGCGTAACGGTAACATGAGAGCATTAAAGCTAAAGAATGACTATGAAATTACTATTTCTGTTTATTTTTGTTTAAAAGTTTAAAAAAACTTTTTGTTTGAGTTGTCCTGAAGTCCAGATATAGCATTTGTTTTAACTTTCTTTATTTTGTGTGTGTGTGTGTGTGTGTACATGTATGTGTATCCCCCAGGTTCCTATGGAGTATAACCACTTACAGGAGATCCCCATTATTGCTCTGAGGAACAGACTGCTGCTTCTGCATCACATTTCTGAACTCTTCTGTCCCTGCATCCCCATGTTTGACCTAGAGGGACGTCTCGGTCAGACCAGTCACGGCCCTTCTGTGGGCTTCGACACACTCCGGGGCATCCTCATCTCACAGGGCAAGGTAATGTTTACATACACTTGTAGAGTTGATGTATGTTGTGGCAGATGTGGTATTGTTGAATTACAGTTATAATGGTATTTAAATTGTTTTGGTAAGAATGATAATGATTATGCTTTATGGCTTACTCTGTTTACAGGAGGCTGCATTTCGCAAAGTCGTGCAGGCAACTATGGTGAGAGACCGGCAACATGGCCCAGTGGTGGAACTCAACAGAATTCAGGTAATCACACACACACCAACTCAGAAACAAAATTCAATTCTGAGCTCAAAACCCCATCCTTCCCAATTCTTCCAAATAGTTAATATAAATAATTATAAATAATAATTACATTGACATCTTTGGCATTTAGCAGACACTCTTATCCAGAGTGACTTACATAAGATCTTTTACGGTTAACATTTGCTTACTCCAGTTTAATTAGACAACAGTCCATTTTTTAAAATAAGATGATATAGAAGGTTAGCGAGTGCATGTTATTCCTCAGCCTAAGTGCTTAGTAAAGAAGTAGGTCTTTAATCGTCTTTTGAAGACATTGAGAACGAACAGGGGACGTTTGTTCCACATAATGATTCAGAGAATTTGTATGTTGATGCACAATGTAAGCTTTTTACTTTTGTGAGTGAGGGGACTTTACCAGACCTTACCTTAATAGCCTCTGTTCATGGGTCACTGGTTCTCAGTAGGATAGGTCACAAGAGCAACATGAAGATGTCGCATAATAGAACTGCATAGAGAAAGTCTTTCTCTTGTTTCTGTCGTTTTTGCTTTCTATTGTTCTGCTGCCCTGCTTTTGCTTCTCTGTCTCTGAACTTACCTTCCTCTCATTCTAAGGTGAAACGCTCTCGCAGTAAAGGAGGTTTAGCAGGTCCAGACGGAACCAAATCTGTGTTTGGACAGATGTGTGCCAAGATGACTTCCTTTAGCCCAGACAGCCTGCTGCTGCCTCATCGGGTCTGGAAAGTCAAGTTTGTAGGCAAGTACTCCCCAAAACTTGAAATTCTTTTCTCTATTAAGAGTGTGCACTGAAACAATCCATGTACAGTTTGCCGTGTGTTCAATGGCTAGCTTTCCATCTTGTTATCTACTGGCCGAAACAGCCTAACCATTAGAAGGTGCACTTGTTGGTGTGCTCTCAGTGAAAATGGGGTTACGTCAGGAATACCAAAATATGACACACTCAGCAACTTATTGCCGTAAACGCATCAAGCTAAATATTTCAGTGCTAACAGTGTCTATATCTCTGATGTGTGTAGGTGAGTCTGTAGATGACTGTGGAGGAGGCTATAGTGAATCTATAGCAGAAATGTGTGAGGAGCTGCAGAATGGACTCACTCCTCTGCTCATCGTCACTCCAAACGGCCGAGACGAGTCCGGAGCCAACAGGGACTGCTTCTTGCTCAACCCTGCTGCCAAGAGTCCACTACACATGAGCATGTTTCGCTTCTTAGGTACAACTAAGCTGGTTCTAAGCTGGTTAATCTTTTTTAACCCTCTAACTGACCGCTATTATGGAGGAAAATAGTGTATATTTTAACTCTATCCCAGCTTCCAGAATAGCTCACTCAATAATTCAGTTGAGTCGACTGCTTGTTTAGGCATTCCTGGTCCTGGGAGAAACCAAAGTCAGAATCCATTGCAGGGCTTTGTTTTAAATGTATTATTATTATTACTATTAATATATATTTTTTAGTTTTTTCTGTTGCCATGTTGTAAATCTACCCCTAGTTGAATGTGATCTAAAAGCAAAGTTATACACTTAAACCATTTACCTTAACAGACTATTCATCCTTTAAATTTTGTTAAAACAAACTCCAAGCTCTTCTGCTCTTATGAAAGGGATAAACTGGAGTTGTAGAAGCATCTCTGCTTTGCTCACAACTGATAAATTTCCAAGCCCTCTGGCTAATATTGACATGACAAGATTGGGTGGGAGGGTGTGTTTGTAATCTTGCCTTGAAAGTGTTTACCTTGTACACAAGATGTTTAGTTTACAGCCCTGCCATACAGTGGTGTATAATAATATAAAACTCGACATTGTTTTATCTTAATCTCTCAACTCTGTGCATTTTGTGTTTGTGTGTTGTTTAGGAGTTCTTCTGGGAATCGCGATACGTACAGGCAGTCCACTAAGCTTGTACCTTGCTGAACCTGTGTGGAAGCAGCTTGCTGGAATGAACCTGACAATTGCAGATCTCAGTGAGGTAAGCCTGCTGGAAGTGTGCATGGAAGTCTGTTGAAAAGTTTGTTTTTAAAAGTAGTCTGCACAAAGCCCTGAAGTTAAGCCTATTGAACACCTTAGATTGTGAGCCAGGCCATTTTCTGTCTCACAAATGCTCATTTGACTGCATGGGCACTATTTCCCATAGTCGCACTTCAAACTCTTGTGGAAAGCAATCCCAATAGAATTTGAGCTTTTATTGCCGCTAGAGGCAACTTCATATTGATGCTTATGGTTTTGGAAAGGGATTTCAACAAGCTTATGCTGAGGTGTCTATATACTTTTGGACATATATTGTATATTTTCCTTAAAAAAAAGAAAGATACTTTAATGTAGGTATAAACATTGAGCTGTTGTTACTGTACTAATGTCATGTGACCCTTTTCCTGACACCTTAAAAGTTTTTAAAAAACAAAAAAACAGCTTTTGTCATGATTTGTTAGTAACACTGGCATGAATAATGTGTACATCTGTGAGGACACCGTTCATGCTGAGGGGTACATGCAATTTGGAGCACCATATGCTTGCCTGCTTGTTTCAAGACACGTCACAACAGTGTGCCTTTATAGACAGTGAGTGACAGTGCTACATTGTCTGCAGCTCAGACCTGCAATTAAAAAAATAAATGAATAAAAATAGTAAGTGATTACTTTTATTCTGTGCCTTTTTTTAAATGTAAGGGTGGAGGGTGAACTGGTATGTGTGTGCGTGCTTGTGTGAGAGAGAGGGAGAGAGAGAGAGCACTTCTACGTTCATGCTGTAATCATGAGATGCTGAAACGTGTAGTTAAGTGCAGGATGACCTTTGCTCACAGAGCTGCTCTTGTTTAATGCCCTGTGCCTTAAGCCGTCAGTAGAGTTAATGTGGAATTGTGCGCACACACACACAGAAGTATTTAGCATTGAAAACCAGTCAACTGTATTCAAACAGAAGTTTACATACAATCATAAGCTGTGTATGTCACGGCAGTTATGGGACTGTAATAATTACTACAGCTGCTCAAGTTAGTGTTTTGCATGTGCTTTACATTGCCAAAGGCTTGAAGGTGGTCACACAAGAAAGTAAGCCCTTGGTTCCAAAGAAAAAAAATCAGACCTAGATAAATCTAGGATGGGTGTGGGTACAAGGAAATCACCAGCGCTCTTTATTTATAATCACTAACAAAGAATTATGAGGCCATGTTACAGTAAAGTTAGTTGACATGAAACTTTTTTTTTACTATGAAATTAATAATTTGAGTTGTATGTATATTTTTGACAAAAGAACAGTTACAGAAACCATTAAAATCCCATAACATTCTATTTCAACTGTTTACTTTCCAAGTACAAATGGAGCTGTGTAACTATTTAGGCTTTGTTTTTTTTTTTTACCCTTCCATGCCTTTGTGACTTCCTATACTTCCTATAAGTCTGCATGCATGTGTGCCTATGTATGTGTGCTCAGGTGGATAAGGACTTCATCCCTGGTCTGATGTATATCAGAGATAACGAGGCATCAGCAGAGGAGTTTGAAGCCATGCCTCTGCCATTTACTGTGCCCAATGCCTGTGGTCAGGAGGTACAACTCAGCTCTAAATACTCTCACATCAGCCTGGAGAACCGTGCAGAGTATGTGCGCCTCGCCATCAACTACAGGTAAATGCCTAAGTCTTTTTTGACCGAAATACTGTACTACTTTTTGTTTAAAAGTGTAATATATATGTAGGAGGTGATAAATAGGTAAATCTTTTCATTTAAAGTTTATGTCTAGTTGTTATGGCATAGTTAGAAGAGGCAGTAGTAGCAGCTCAGTGGTTAAGATACTGTACTAGTACGGTTGCCAGTTTAAGCCCCACCACTGTAAGCAGCCACTGTTGAGCCCTTGAGCAAGGTCCTTAACCCACTGTTGCTTGAATTGTACACTTGAGTTGTACAATCGTAAGTTGCTGTGGATGAAAGCATCTACTAAATGCCATAAATGTAAAATAGAAAGCTTTAGGCATTTTTAGATTACTAAAAGCAATCATGGTATGAAATGTAAACGAACGGGGACAGTGAAACAGTTGAGTAAGTGCTCTAATAAGAAGGCCTGTGCTAGACAGCTCTATTATTGCTACAGTATTAGCTTGGTCTAGGTTTCCTAATATGGCTCTAATGTTTCTGTCCATACTATGCCGCTGGTAACAGTCCACAGGAACTGTAAGAGGATTTAGTCTGAATTTCATTGATGATTAGTATTTTAGTGGTTAAGGTACTGGACTTGTAATCAAAAGGTTGCTGGCTCAAACCCCACCACTGCCAGGTTGCCACTGTTGGGCTCTTGAGCAAGGCCCTTAATCCTCAATTGCTTAGACAATATACTGTCACAGTACTGTAAGTCACTTTGGATAAAGGCCTCTGCTAAATGCCGTACATGTAAATACAATAACCCATGTCAAATCTGCTTTGGAACATGACGAGCATATTGTCACAATACTCTGTGTATTAAAACTGTATTAGTCTATCTTTTTGTGCTTACTCTTACGTTCTTATCTGTGCAGGCTGCACGAGTTTGACGAGCAGGTAGCTGCAGTGAGGGAGGGAATGGCCCGAGTGGTGCCTGTGCCGCTCCTCTCTCTCTTCACCGGCTATGAGCTGGAGACCATGGTACGAGACTTCACACACAACACTCATTAACCGAGCGTGTACTCTGTAAAAGCATGCTGTCAAAACACAGGAGCTGGTGTGGGCTGTGAGAACTGTTGTGATCAGAACCCACCGTGTTGTGACTGAATTCAGATGCAGAGGAGCATAGTCTAATCTGACTTGGTTGCTTTGCAGGTGTGTGGAAGTCCTGATATCCCGCTGCACCTGCTGAAGTCTGTAGCCACATATAAGGGGGTGGAGCCCACAGCTCCGCTGATCCAGTGGTTCTGGGAGGTGATGGAGTCCTTCTCCAACACTGAGCGCTCACTCTTCCTCAGGTTCGTGTGGGGACGAACACGCCTGCCCAGGACAATCGCAGATTTCCGTGGTCGAGACTTTGTGGTGCAGGTAGGTGTTTAAATTGTCTGAAATGTCCTCATCACTTACTGTATGTGCAAGGGAGAGAAACCTCGACTTGATTTAATATACTTTTACATATTATCATGTGTAAATTCGTCTCAAGGAAGACATCTCAAATCAGCGGGTGTTTATTTATTAATTTTTTTGGAAAAATAGGTGATTATACACTGTATGGGCTAAAGTACTGGGACACCCTTGTAATTGTTAAATTTCAATTTCTAATTAATGTGTTTCAGCCACAATAATTGGAAACAGGTCTAATACATTAATTATATAAAGGAAATTATATGCTTTTAACTTTGCTGCAATAGTTTAGGGAAAGCCCTGCACAAAGCAAGGTCTATAAAGACCTGAAGAAAAGCTTGGTTTAAAGAAACTCCAGAGGCCTGCACAGCCCCGCTAACCAACTTCAGAATGAACTGAAATGGGCTTGAATGGGCACAACCTCCCACAGACATACTTTAAAGCCTTCTCAGAAGAGTGGCTGTTTTATGGCTGAAATTATCACATTTTTACACGTTTGGCATCCTGTGTGGTGTGTGTTGCTGTATTGTGCCCAATGATTCCTGGAAAACCCGGAGCAACCGTGACCCTTTCCAACATAAAGCAATGGTAAAATATAAATATAAAATGAAATTCTGTTCAGAAAAGCCTGCAGAGGGTTCTGCTCCCAAGCTCATCTCAGATGGACTAAAAGACCATGTTTCGGATTGTGTTTGAAGACAGAGAGTGTGTGTGTTTGACCGGCCTGCCTGCAGTCCAGATTCGTCTCTTATTGAAAATCCATGGCTCATCATTAAGAAGAGAGGCAGACAACGGCGACCACAACGTGTCCTTCATTCCCAAACCACAAAAAAATTTAATGTAACACAGTGGCAGGCAACAGATTCTTAATGTGTTTACCTCGATGGGTAGCACTGTCGCCTTACAGCAAGAAGGTCCTGGGTTCGATTTCCAGGTGGAGCAGTCGGGGTCTTTTCTGTTTGGAGTTTGTATGTTCTTCCTGTGTCTGCGTGGATGTGAAGCACCTTGTGGATCAGGCTTGTACTTTACTCACTCCACAAATAAAAACTATAATCACTATAAAAGCTTTTTTTAGGTGCATGGATCAGTTACTGATGCCTCAAACCTTCCTGCTATATTAACCTTTTCTTATATTTATTTTCTCCAGGTCCTTGATAAGTACAACCCACCAGACCACTTCCTCCCAGAGTCATACACCTGCTTTTTCCTGCTCAAGCTGCCCCGTTACTCATGTAAACTGGTTTTGGAGGAGAAACTGAAGTATGCAATCCACTTCTGTAAGTCCATCGACACCGACGACTACGCACGCATCGCTCTGAGTGGCGAGCCTGCCGCAGACGACTCCACTGACGACTCAGATAACGATGATGCCGATTCCTTCGCCTCCGACTCCACGCAGGACTACCTAACTGCGCACTGACACCTGTGTATCCCCTTCCAACCCACACATACTCACGCACACGGACTTATCGATGTGGCTGTGCATCAGAAATGATACGAAATATGCTGCCAAGATTTCAAGAACAGAAAACTCAGCTAAAAGAAGATCCGTTTTAAACTCAAACACTTACATGTATGCCTACAACCACTAAAATGAAGAGTGTAGGAGTATCTTTATGTGCAATTAGTTCTAAACCACCTTAAGCTGGTAAAGAACTTTGTTTTTTTTTTTGTTTCATTGTTTATTTAAAAAAAAAAAAAGAGCAGAGAGGGGAAAATCTGCATATTTGAGTGTTGCTAGACCTTGTGTTTATAGTGTGAACAGACAGACCGCTTAGCCTAGCACTGTGCTCGACGACCCCTGATAGACTCCACATCACTTCACTACTGCTTTGTGAATTGTTTAACGAAATGAGCACGTGCGGCTTTCTCACGCTCTTCTTAAATAGCAGTGTTTTGTTTTGAAGAATTATTTTAACCTTAAACATGACGTGTGCTCAAAAATTGGTGTTAACAGGAGCTCATTCAGGGGTTGTTTTATTTTAGGTTGACGGTCACTGTATTCAGTTTCCCCTCCCTGATAATGCGTGTTTGCCGTTATTTACTACGTGTAAATAATGTTATTGTGCCATGTGTTCATATGTTTCATTCCAATAGTATAATGTTAATAAATTTCTGTTTAAAAAATGTAAAACTGAAGATTGTGCTTCTCTGTCTTTAATACTAGTTTGAAGAAAGTTAGTCTTGAGCTGCTTTCAAAATCACATACTTCCATACTGAACAGTATGCAAAAGCAGTACCCGAGCAATACCCTGGTTAGTATGTCCGAATACATAAGATACAATAAACAGTATGCGAAAAAGTACCCGGATGACCTACTTCATGGGCAGCCATTTTTGAGTATGCAAACGATGCACACTTGCAGTCCGCTAATGTATCCCATAATTCGACTGGAGCTGATAGATGGCGGAAAGCGGAGAGTCGACTGTTTACAAGTGTAAGTAAGACAAAAATTAAAAATGTTATGATTAAGTACAACCCTGAGTAACGTTATTAGTAGCTTTGTGGAGAGCGACAGATTTAATTTAGTCTGATTTTAAAATTGTTATAACGTCATGCATCATTTAATGTTGGTAAGATGGCGGACGTAGTACGACTGAGATTGCTTGCATACTGCACACTTGCGTACTGAAAGAGCTTACTGCTTTACCGGCCGAGCAGTGAGTCCTTCCTCGAATCTAGTACGTACTGTTTAAGTATGCGATTTCAGACGCAGCCATTGTTGGTATGACATGCAGCTGGTTAGGTGTTACATTTTATTTATTTATTCATTTATGCATTTTCTCCCTTTTTCTCCCAAATTAAGCATAGCCAATTAGTCTTCTGCTGCTGGGGATCCCGATTGCGTTCGAGGAGGGTTTATTCGCCTGCTCCACACCCCCTCCGACCCGGGCTCAGTACCTCTACCCCTTCTTTTTCGCCTGTGCCTTGGTGGACTTGCACGAGGCGACTGCACTTCTGCACAGGCACCTCAGGCTGCTAAGCAGGGTCCCTGCACAGCGTTTGAAGACCCCACCCACTTTATTAGTCCGGTCTTTTCCCACCCAGCCAATTTTGTCTGCTGCAGGCACTAGATGGTGACCAGTGGGCAGATAGCAGAGCTGAGATTTGAACCGGGATGTTCAGAATCCCAGCACTGGTGTACTAGCAGAATTTTTCTTCAATATGGTATATTGAGTTGTTCGTAATTAATTATGGCAGCTTAATTAAACCATGTATGTCTGTCGAAGTTACATAAATAATGCTCTTTTCCAATGTATCATTAGACACACCTTAAAGAAGATGCTACTAAAGAAAATGAAATTGGATCTTTTAGGTGAGTGACAATATAGAATATTGTAGTATAGAGTAGTTGCATTTCTTTAACTAAACGTTTTTTTGTCTGTATTAAGTCCCACAAGTTGTGTTACTTGAACATGTGATAAGAGAACCGCACAGGGACAATGTGAATAACCTTAAGGGTGTTTAGAGTGAGACAATTAATTAGGTAACATTGTGAGACAGTGGCCTACTTGGTAGAGCTTTTGGCTATCAATCTCTGCAATGCAGCCACTGTTGGGCCCTAGAGCAAGGCCCCTTAACCATTTCAGCTTTGGGGTGCCGTAACTTTAATGAATAGCAAATGAAGTTATGAGTACTAGATGCAGAATTCCAGGTCATTCCAAATGGTTCACAAACTTTTTCTTATAACACACGATCTGTATGGCTTTGTATCATCACAAATCAAGTGTGTTCCTCCCTATTAGTAAAATTTTACATTTAGTCCTCCACCCTCCCTCCTCTGACATAAAACTGCAATAGCACATGACACAGCAGAGCTGAAAAGATTACAGTGGCTTTTGAAAGAGAATAATGGGAGAAAAAGTCCTTTGATGGCTTCATTTGGCATTCTTTGCAGTCTTAATGCTTTTTTTTTAAGCTGGATTCACAAAGCTCTACACAGTATTACAGTGTGTACAGTATGAGGAATCAATTGCTAGAATAAAGCACCTGACTCTAAAGACTGGATCAGGTGCTTTCCTCATGCCGTGCACTCATTTACAGTAGAAATCCTCAGTATAGTGGGGTGCATGGGAATGAGAGACTGGTAGAAGAGTGGTAGTTTAGGAGAGAGCAGACACTGTAATTACACGCTGCGTACACAGTCTTTTGGTAGCTGATGAATGCTGCCTCACGAGGGTAAAATTTAAATAAAACCCATTAGTTACATGAAAGCATTTGGAAAGCATCTGGCGTCTCAGTGTGATCTCAACTTACTAAGAAACCTTTAAAATGGATCATGTGTATAAATGTTGCTTTCAAAAACAAGAGCCAATGGAGAGACAGCAAGAGTTGGGTAATGGTGATTTATTTTTTAAAGTTTTTTTCTGGCCAGAAAAATCAGCAAGTTTGTCTACACCTCTGTATCTGATGCAGTTATAAAAGACTTTTCATTGTGACTGGATGTAGGGCAGTTGTAGCCTAGTGATTAAGGTACTGGACTAGTAATCAAAAGGTCACTGTATTAAGCCCCACCACTGCCAGGTTGTCACTGTTGGGCCCTTGAGCAAAGTCCTTATCCCTCAAATGCTTAGACATGTACACCGATCAGCCATAACATTAAAACCACCTCCTTGTTTCTACACACATTGTCCATTTTATCAGCTCCACTTACCATATAGAAGCACTTTGTAGTTCTACAATTACTGACTGTAGTCCATCTGTTTCTCTGCATGCTTTGTTAGCCCCCTTTCATGCTGTTCTTTAATGGTCAGGACTCTCCCAGGACCACTACAGAGCAGGTATTATTTAGGTGGTGGATCATTCTCAGCACTGCAGTGACAATAACATGGTGGTGGTGTGTTAGTGTGTGTTGTGCTGGTATGAGTGGATCAGATACAGCAGTGCTGATGGAGTTTTTAAACACCTCAATGTCACTGCTGGACTGAGAATAGTCCACCAACCAAAAATATCCAGCCAGCAGCACCCCGTGGTCAGCGTCCTGTGACCACTGCTGAAGGCCTAGAAGATGACCAACTCAAACAGCAGCAATAGATGAGCGATCGTCTCTGACTTTACATCTACAAGGTGAACCAACTAAGTAGGAGTGTCTAACAGAGTGGACAGTGAGTGGACACGATATTTTAAAACTCCCTCAGCATTGCTGTGTCTGATCCACTCATACCAGCACAACACACACTAACACACCACCACCATGTCATTGTCACTGCAGTGCTGAGAATGATCCACCACCTAAATAATACCTGCTCTGTGATGGTCCTGTGGGGGTCCTGATCATTGAAGAACAGGGTAAAAGCAGGTAAAAAAAGGTATGTAGAGAAACAGATGGACTACACTCAGTAATTGTAGAACTACAAGGTGCTTCTGTATGGTAAGTGGAGCTGATAAAATGGAGTGTGTAGTGTAGAAACAAGGAGGTGGTTTTAATGTAATGGCTGATCAGTGTATATTTTTGATGACATTTTTACCCTTTTTACAACCAGTTTTGAGTTTTGATCTTATTGGTTGTTATCTCCAGATTTATTGTACAAGCTGATAAGATTTACTGCTTTTCTAATATATCCTGGTGCATCAGTCAGTTTATGTTTCATTTGATGAGGTCTAGTCCATGGGTACCATTGAGAGTGAAAACAGTTTTAAACTCAGGATCTCTTAAGGTCTCAGCACTGGTGGTCTAGCATACATTACTGCTACACCACCTGAGCCCCCTATATAGGTTTAATTCTATCTTTTAAACTGAATGAATTAATAATTAGGGTATTTAAGTATATGAGAGCAATGTGATCTCATGTGTGGCCAGTATTGGTTCAAAGCTCATTAACAGTCACATGAAGGCCTTACACTTAGTCTTTCTAACTTGTCTCCCTACAGCTATGTCTGCTCTTTGTGATTCACCACATAAGCTGTAAAACATGGAGCATCCTTTTAAAAGCACATAGTTTTAACAAAAAAAGAATATTTTTATTTGTACTATGTTCAAAGATTTAAAGATTTTTTTTATCTGTGGAGTGGGGCGTTTGGAATGACATAGGGAAGCTGCTTAGGGAAAACTACATGAAAAAACTGAAACTATAAAAATAAATAAAGAAAATAATGTACAAACCCAATTTCAAAATGTGAAAAAATGGGTAAAATGCAAATAAAAGCTGAAAAAATAAAAACTGTGTATTGCATTTTTACATTTTAAATTCATTTATAAAATTTTCATTTAATTTCATCAAATGTTCTTACAGTTTTTTTTAATTATTTTTTTTTTCTATTTTCTTTATGCATCATGCCCCCGTGCGTGACCCTAATTGGATAAGCGGTTAAGAAAGTGAGTGAGTGGATTTACATGATTACATGGCTCATGATTTTCTTAATAACAAAAACATGACTAGCAAAATGATCTACCAAAACAGTAAGATTATTATTAGCCTTATTAGCCTATGATGAGGTTTAAAGTCTGGAATAATGTATTGAATAAATTCATATTAACAAAGACAGCTTTGCTTATATTTATGCTTTTTACCTATAAGGGTGACATATTTTTAGCACTGCTTGAAGTCTTTCTTCAAGCAGTGCTATTGACAACTGTCCTCAGGGAATTTGACATGTTTTCCCTGTGTCCATGTGGGTTTCCTCTAGGTTCTCTAGCTTCCTAACACACCTTGCAAAAACATGAGGATGAATCGGCTGCTTGAAAGTGACCCTGTAAGAAAATACATTTATTTGCTTGTTTCTAGGGAGTGTCCCTGTCTGCTCCCAGTGGTTCTAGGTTGTGCCAGACTTATCACAATCCTGACTGTTATTAAGGTATATGTATATATGTATATGTATATTTTGGTTAGAAATTGACCCTATTGTCAATTTCTATTCAGTCTCAATCCCTCAACATTCAGGGCTTTCACTTTTTGTCTTTATTTCATTCTCCTTCTTAACTCACATTCTTGCTGTGAACCTGTGGAGAGCCAGTGTCTTCCTGGACAGCTGTGAGCAGATGATGGCTCGGGGCAAATTCCATTCATGTGGAAGTGGTGCATGTGATGCACAGCTTATGCCAGTACAATGAGCTACAGCCTGAAGGCCGAATGTGTTGGAGCACATGCAGCTTGTGATATCAGGGGTGTCTCAGTGTAGACCAGGTGACTGACTCACAATGGCAATTTATGGATTCACTTAAAAAAATGACACTATACTGTATATGTTTATATATACAGTATATACCGATCAGCCATAACATTAAAACCACCTCCTTGTTTCTACACTCACTGTCCATTTTATCAGCTCCACTTACCATATAGAAGCACTTTGTAGTTCTTCAATTACTGACTGTAGTCCATCTGTTTCTCTGTGTTCTCCCCGTGTCTGCGTGGGTTTCCTCCGGGTGCTCCGGTTTCCTCCCACAGTCCAAAGACATGCAAGTGAGGTGAATTGGAGATACAAAATTGTCCAAGACTGTGTTCAGTATAACCTTGTGAACTGATGAACCTTGTGTAATGATTAACTACCATTCTTGTGATGAATGTAACCAAAGGTGTAAAACATGACGTTAAAATCCTAATAAACAAACAAACTGTTTCTCTGCATACTTTTTTTATCCTGCTTTCACCCTGTTCTTCAATGGTCAGGACCACTACAGAGTAGGTATTAGTTGGGTGGTGGATCATTCTCAGCACTGCAGTGACACTGACGTGGTGGTGTGTTAGTGTGTGTTGTGCTGGTATGAGTGGATCACAAACAGCAGTGCTGCTGGAGTTTTATAAATAGTGTCCACTTACTGTCCACTCTATTAGACACTCCTACCTAGTTGGTCCACCGTGTAGATGTAAAGTCAGAGACGATCGCTCATCTATTGCTGCTGTTTGAGTTGGTCATCTTCTAGACCTTCATCAGTGGTCACAGGGAGGTGGTCATAATGACACCTCATCGGTGTATATTAATTTTAAAACTTTGTGTATCTAATGAACAGTAGAAAAACCTTCCACCAAAATTTTTCCAGCTGTGGCAATATTTGTTGATTTGTGACCATTTTAATGTAACATTAATTTGGAATATTGACTTGTGCCAGTATATGCCCCTATTTATTTTGTAAATAAATTGTGAAATACTTATTCTATGTTTTGATCTTTACTGTGAAAAGCCACAGGGATGTAGACTTCTGAACCTTATATTTTTGGAAAGGCAAAAGACAAGTAATTATAAAATCTATACAATTCATAATATTGTTTAGAGATATAAAAAGATGTATTTTTTCTTGCCAAACCTACCTTGATGGTGGCCTGTGTTTAGTCTTTAGCATGTGTAATCCCAATAGCTGCTTAAACACTTTAGCATATTATAATCTCCTTATGTGCATGTGTATGGTTTTAGCTACATGCACATAATTAAAGAATGCTATTGCTTATTAACAATGTCTGATTATATTTTTAGTATAATAATTCTATATACCGAACAGTAAGGCAAGTTCATGCCCTATGATGGACTGGTGACCTGTCTGGGGTGTGTCCCTGATAAAGCAGTGGTAAAACAGACAATGAATAAATGAATGAATAATGAAAGTTAATACTTGATGGAGTCTGTGTATGTATATGTATATAAATGTAAATTAGTGAAAGTGATCACCCTTAAAGAGTTCATCCTCCTCCAACCAAAGCCTTTTCAGAGCTCTTCTCAGTCCTCTCCACTTCCCCTCAGTCTGTATTCACCTTCATCTCCTCCCTCCTTCTCAGCAGCACAGGAACCTCGGATTCTCACTGATCCGGCATAAAGCACTTCGGATCAGCACTGCTCACTCGTATACTAAATTCTAGTATACAAGTTCTTCTTTTAGTGTTATTACTCTGCAGTTTTTCATTGTTTTATTTTGTTTCATCTGTTGGTTTTATATTAATCATCAGTGACTTCATCATCACCATCATTATAAGTGTCTTCATCCTCATTTTCTTTATAAAGGTAAATATTTTTCCATATAATGTATATAAAATTATTTAAATGTAACTGTTATGTTCAGGGAGTAGAATGTGCTTAAGATGTATTATCTGTAGAGGAATGTAAGAAATGTGTGTGAATCCACCACTTACATCCATATAAAATGGAATGGACAATAATTTGGAATTAAATGGAATTAATTATATAATTTCTGAACCAGAACCCCATGGCTTAGGTTTTATCTTTTTATTATTGTGATTTATCTTTTTTAATTAAAGTTATACATTTTAAGGCTTTGTGAAAAAGATTAGCATGATCTGGAGTAATAATTACATTTCTTTAGACATTAAAATTTAATTTGGATTTATTATTAATCCAAAGCTTAAAGACTAGACTGCTAAATCAATCTTTAAAACTGTTTAAATGTTTGGAAAATGTTAAAATATTATAAAATGATTTCAGAATTTAGCACATGCATTATCTCCTAGCTATTATCTTTCTTTTTTTGAGAATTTTTATCTTGTGCTCCTCTATCTTGTGAATCTGTGTTGAACACTTTGCATGGCAGCTGGACATCAGTACAGCAATGTTTAACTGGTTGGGTTAGCCCAGGTCATTGAAAGATGTCAAAATTTTGCTTGACTTTAGCTGAAACATAAAGAAGATACCCCAAAATTACAGTGCTGGTTTATTCTTCAGGCAGTATGGTGGCACATGGCAACATGGATCCTGAGGACCTAGGTTCTAGTCCCACCTCTGGTCATTGTCTGAGAGAGATTTTACATGTCTGGGTTTTCTTCATGTACTCTGGTTTCCTTCCACCTCCCAGAAATGCATAACCATACACTGGGATGCAGGGGGTTACCACACTGATCTGTGTTTTGATGGATGCTAAAAAAATCCTTGAATATTTTCTTACTCTATTTTTCTTAATCTTTCTAGACAAATTTATTACTGAGGTACATACGTTCAGTATTATTCTGAAATTGCAAAAAATCATAAAAACAGTTTCTTTTTCTTAATCTCATCAGCTAATTCACAGTGTGATATAATCACATTTATATACAAATGTAATTTCATACCACATACTACAGTGATTATACAAACTGAGAATGCCTCGGGACTCTCCCTCACCCTCGACACCTGAATAATCAAAGTAAATTCAAGCGTTCTCATATTGTTATTGCATGGATTTTATTTGCTTATTAAAGCATCACAGCCTTCTACAATGTATGATATAATGATGCTTTTTAATGGAAGCTTGCAGCACTGCTGTAGTGACAAGTTTTTGATTTTGCACAGATAGTTGAAGTTAAAACTTTACATTTGCCATGGCATGAATCCATGTTTTGGAGTTTGAATTATTTCTGCAGCTGCCTTCTTGCTGAAACCAAATGGAGTCAAAAGTATACATACACCAAGTGACACCAAGTGACAAGTTTTATAGGCATGGCTCCTAATTCCTTTTTTGTAATTATGATTGGCTAGTGGTACTTCTGTGCCCGAAAAAGGATTAGTTGGACTGAGCCTTAAGCATACAATTGTTTAGTCTAGGAAGCTCTGTACAGATCTAAAATAAAAAGATTATAGGTTTTTACAAGTCAAGAACTGGTGCTTATAACGCCAACAGCACGTTTTGTGAAAGACGTTTCTTTCCACCATGCACAAGCAAATCCAAATGATTGGTCATGGATATTAATCAGTGAACTGCTGTCAGTAATGTCGTATGTGGAGGGTGTTGGGATGGGGTACACTCTTCAAAGCTTTCATAGGGCTGCATTATTTGTTTTGCAAACCTCATTTCCAGAAAAGTTGGGACATTTTCTAAAACAGAATCTAGAACTTAATTTTTATTTAACTGATAAAAGTAAAAAAAAAAAAGATGGGTCCTGAGGACCTGGGTTCCAGCCTTGCCTCTGGTCATTGTCTAAGAGGCATTGTACATGTTTTTACCTGTCTGGGGTGCCGTGTTTACCTCTGTGTTCCGCCGCCTTTCCAATTAATGAAACTTTTTAATGGTTTGGGAATTTAGGACAATAACTGTTGCAGTTTTTTAAGTGGAATTTTTGTCTATTACTGACATCAGCTGCTCAACAGTCTGTGGTTGCTGTAGGTTGCAGGCAGGCCAGTCAAGCACACATACTCTGTGTCTTTAAAGCCACTCTGTTGTGGTATGTACAGAATGAGATCCGACATCATCTTGCTGAAATAATCATAGAAGAGATGTTGCCATGATTGCAGCATCTGTCTCTCTAAAAGCCATCTGAGAAATCAAAGGTCATGCACATTTAACAATAGTTTCTGGCTTTGCCCTACATGGATTGAGATCTCTCCAAATTCCCTGTAACTTTTCACAACATTATGAACAGAAGATAGTGAAAGATTAAATTGTTTCAAATCTTGCACTTAAAAATGTTGTGATTGACATTTCTCTCTTACAGTTTGGCACAAAGTAGTGTTCCATGACCCATCATTGCTTATAAAGACGGATCCTTTTAAAGATCCCTTTGGTCCTTTTACACCCCATCATGATTCCCTCACCTGTTATCAGTTCACCTGCTTATTGTGAAACACTGTAACTTGAATATTCTATAAACTTTTTAATTTTATTTTTCCTCTGTCCCAACATTTTTGTAGTGTGTTGCATTATTAATTAAATAAAGATTTAAGAGAATTAACAAAATACAGATTTTTCCTCTTATTGTGATTTACAAAATAGCCACATTTCCACTGCAGTGCTTTCTTTTAAGTATAGATGCAGTTCTGCTGTGGTTCTGGAACAATTTAAGTATAGATGTCTGATATTTTTATGCTTTTTTCCTTAGATATGATCAGGATTTAGGAGCGGAAGTCACCAGCAGTAGACGAATGCAATTGGATGTGACTAGATTGAGAGGAAAACTGGGAGAAATGCATTAAAAATATAGTAATACACTAATTAGACATATTAAGTGTGACAGGGTGCAGTTTTATATATTGCTTTCAAAAGCTGTACATTCTGAAATACAAACTAAATTTGGTCCTGCCCACTGTGAAGTCAAAAACTCCCATGAGTTTCTCCAGATGTAACCTAAAAAAAAGTCCTCACTTCAAGAGACTATGTGCTATTAGAAATGGAAAAACAGGAGTGCAGTAGCCTAAATGCAGCCCACCAGCACAGAGAGTTTGAAATTCTGAGTTCTTAGCAGTGCTACTGACCTAGCTGGGTACTTAAGACCAGTCAACTGGTTTTGTCTGAGACAGGATAAGATAGATTTTCTCTTGCTGCAACAGAGACCCCTGCTGTCTGATCGAGGTGCTAATATGAGTCGCTGTGGACCACATAGCATAGCGTGACTCTCTGTATGTGATGTAATAAAGCATTTGGTGATTTCAGCTAATGTGGGTATGGTGCCATGCAATTAGAAATCACTACATTTGGAGAAAAGGGAGAAAATGCACAAAACAAAAGCACCCCCACCTAAAATGTCCAAGATGTTTACTTTTTCCATAAGACCAGGATCTGTCAGTGTGTCACTCTGCTACATCCTGACACATATAGTGTGTGTTACTCTTTGTTTTTCTCTCATGAGATCAGTGTTAATGATACTATTAAGCCCAACATGCAGCTACTGAGAACGTAACACACATGGACACATGAACACACTCGTACGTCATCCTGATAAAGCATATTTTGTTCACATGTGAAGTTTAATCTCTGACCCTGAGTTCACACACACTTGAGCTGCCCAGTCCAGTCCGAGCATGAGTGTGTGTGATGCTCACGTGTTTCCTGATGGATTAAAGTTGCGAGTGTGCAGTGCAGTGCTGATCCAGCTCTGAAATCAAGCTTCCTCTAACAACAGCTATCACATGCACAGATTAGGGGGGGGAGCTGCACTGCTTTAAGTTCAACTTAGCCTGAACACAAAGAAATGATTTTTATGGATTCTGTATCACAGACTACTTCAAGACAAGGCATTAACTGGCCTTCCATCAATTTACTTAGATTTAAATTTCTCAGTCTGTGTGAAAAACAATTTGCTAGTAAATGAAAGAGAAACAACATGGTAAGGTGGAGGGGTCGGTGTGAGAGTCTATATAGAGTCTGCATTTCTCAAGACAAAAAAGACAATTCAATTATTATATTATTTAAAATGCAGCTGGTATAGTTCTTACTAGGAGCATAAAACATCACCCCTGTACTTAAACCCCTAAACTGAATAACAGTGTGTCACAGAATATACTTCAAGCTACTGTGACTGAAACCAGTTGACAGAGAACATTAAAAAAGCCCCAACTTTAGATACTTTTCAATTTAGACTAAAAACATTCCTGTTTGAACAAGCATACAGCTCAGTTTAAAACACTGCACACTTTAATTCCTATTTGATTTTTTATTTGTTTATTTGTGTCTCTTTTATAAACTGTTGTTATAATCATGGGTAGCATGGTGGGTCGGTGGGTAGCACTGCTGCCTCACAGCAAAAAAAATCCTGGGTTTAATTCCCAGGTGGAGCGGTCCAGGTTCTTACTGTGCGGAGTTTACATGTTCTTCCTGTGAATGTGTTGTTTCCTCTAAGTTCTCTGGTGTCCTCCCACAGTCCAAAGACATGCAAATGAGGTGAACTGGAGATACTAAAAGTACTAAAAGTACCCTTAGGTATGAGTGTGAGTGAATAAGTGAGTGTGTTTGCCCCGTGATAGACTGGTGTCCTGCCCCAGGTGTTTGCTGCCTATCACCCAGTAAATTGGACCCATAGCGAGCCTGAATAGGATAAACATGGTGGTAAAACAGACAATGAATGAATGAATGTTTTACCTTTTTACACTTTAATTATAACCTTTGTATGTTTTAATTTGTAAGGCACTTTGAATAATAACAATGGATGATTCTGTCACGCTGGCTACTGCCACTGAATGATATGAAAACTGTCAAGCACATTAGCTTCTGCCATGTGGGACCTGTGGGCCTTCTATTCAAACATTTTACATTTTAGGCATTTAGCAGATGCTTTTATCCAAAGCGACTTTGACTGTATATTGTCTAAGCAATTGCGGGTTAATGGTCTTGCTCAAGGGCCCAACAGTGGCAACCTGGCAGTGGCGGGGTTTAAACCAGCGACCTTTTAATTACTAGTCCAGTACCTTAACCACTTGGCTACAACTGCCCCTCAAAAGTGTGCATCACAAAATATGACCATAAACCCCTGTGCTGTACTGTATAAATCCAGTACTGTACTACTGTTGCATATTCTGCCATATCAGTAGTAGTAGTATAACTTAATGATATGAGAATGGTCCACCACCTACAGTAAATATCTGATCAGTGGTGCTTCAATGATATCTCTTTCTTTGAATGGGGTAGAAGTGCATATCAACAAAGGCTATAATTAGTACATGTATGCTGTACTTACTGTCCACTTCTGTATTGTGTACCAAATAAACAGTCAACTGTGGGTGTACAAGAACTAAATGATGCAGTATGTGAGCATAACATTGTAAGAAAAGAAAAAAATGATGGTCTGTTTGAATGTATGTGGTTCTGTAAGATTTTATTAGCCAGGCTTTTTTGTGTTCCTCAGTCAGGATGTATCTGGAGAATAAGAACACCTTGGATATGGAGATGTCTCAGGCGGGAGATCAGAAGCATCCAAACATGGTGGCGCAAAGGAAATCTGAAGCTGTGGCGAGCAACTTTGATGAGCTGCGTCTGTTGCAGGGATTCTCAGAAAGAAAGGAAACACAAAAACTGCTGCAGGCTGCTCCTGTACCAACAGGACACCGTGTCATCTGCAACAATGTTCACCAGGGGCACAGGTACGGTCATTCATGTCTTTTTAGTAGATGGTTTGAACACAATAAGCACAGGCTGTTTAAAGTTTGATCTTGTAGTTGTCCAGCTTGTTTTATGGTTCTTTTCCAACACACTTCACTGCTGTGATGAGCTCAGATTTATATTAATTACTATCTGGACAACCTAATTAGTTCAAACATAAATCATGCGACATTATGTAAAGTGGTGATTTATTACGCAAAATAGTAATAAAAACAAAAACAGTGGTTTAGGCTGTTACTTGATTTGTGTTACAATGTAAAATATACTTAGTACATAGTTTTACCCCATGTACTTTTTTATTTACACTGATCAGCCATAACATTAAAACCACCTCCTTGTTTCTACACTCACTGACCATTTTATCAGCTCCACTTACCATATAGAAGGACTTTGTAGTTCTACAATTACTGACTGTAGTCCATCTGTTTCTCTACATGCTTTTTTAACCTCCTTTTACTCTGTTCTTCAATGGTCAGGACCCCCACAGAACCACTACAGAGCAGGTATTATTTGGGTGGTGGATGATTCTCAGCACTGCAGTGACAATGACGTGGTGGTGGTGTGTTAGTGTGTGTTGTGCTGGTATGAGTGGATCAGACACAGCAGCGCTGCTGGAGTTTTTAAATATCGTGTCCACTCACTGTACACCAAGATGTAAAGTCAGAGACGATCGCTCATCTATTGCTGCTGTTTGAGTCGGTCATCTTCTAGACCTTCAGCAGTGGTCACAGGACGCTGACCACGGGGCGCTGTTGGCTGGATATTTTTGGTTGGTGGAGTATTCTCAGTCCAGCAGTGACAGTGAGGTGTTTAAAAACTCCATCAGCATTGTTGTGTCTTATCCACTCATACCAGCACAACACACTCTAACACACCACCACCATGTCAGTGTCACTGCAGTGCTGAGAATGACCCACCACCCAAATACTACCTGCTCTGTGGTGGTCCTGGGAGAGTCCTGACCATTGAAGAACAGCATGAAAGGAGGTTAAAAAAGCATGCAGAGAAACAGATGGACTACAGTCAGTAATTGTAGAACTACAAAGTGCTTCTATATGGTAAGTGGAGCTGATAAAATGGACAGTGAGTGTAGAAACAAGGAGGTGGTTTTAATATTATGGCTGATCAGTGTATACATTGACACTAAGATGTTTTTGTGTTGAAGGATGTTAATGATTGTAATTTTTACACAGGCTCTTCATTCCTGTTTATAAATAATGAGTACAGTATGTGTGTAAAAGTAAAATGTCTTATGAGAAAAATGTTATGAGCATGTGCATGCTACTCTGATGGCTATGGCACCATAAGGATTAGACACTTGTGGAAACTGGCACATGATAAATCCATAATGGGTAAAAAAACTAAAAGTCTGGCCTGTGGGGCTGAGATGTGAAACTCTTTGGCTCCTCTTATTCTCCATCAGCTGCTTGCATGCTTTTTTAGTTGCCAAGCCCTCCACTTTATAGCCTCTTTATTTATTTTACTGTCTTTATAACTATAGTATTTCTGAAAACTGTATTTGCTTTTATTGTTGCACATTTATCACACTGAATTAGTTTGGATAATCCAACTAAACATAATACTACACAAAGTTAACTTATAAACGCAGAATCATTCCTTATGCTCGCTTACATTCAGTTGCAATCGGATATATACAACCCTCCAAAGAAAATAAGGATTGATAACTCAAATATTTTCTGCAGAGGCAGATTTTGTTTAAATGTAGCGTTTATAGCAGATAAACAAAGAAAATTAATAATGTCACAATTTTTTAACCCCTACATAATAATGCTGATCTTAATACCGAATGCTAGTTGGGTTACAACATGATTAAACCATTGGGAACTCTTCTTGAGCTGTGATATGTTCAAGTTGTGTTGCAAACTTAATGAAAACTAAATAGCTGCCAGAAAAACTAAAAGCTGCCCTTTCATTGCAGCAAAAGGGCATGGGTATATTGCCCAAGAAGCACAGGTGGCATCAACTGGAATACACCAGTAGGAATTTGAATAGACATGCCAGACATGGATTGACATGGATGGTGCATCTGGCAAAATAAAGGCTTATGACCAAAAGAATATTGACAAAGAATATTGTTCCCACTGTCAAGATGGGATGGAGGTGAGTCAATGATGACGTGGGCTTTTTGCTGCAGAAACTGGCAAACCTGCCCGTGTGACTGGCATCATGGATTCACAAAAATACCAAGGCATTTTGGGGAGGGAAAAATATGCTTTAATATAACATGAAATTGAACCTTGTTGGTCGTTGGATATTCCAAGACAACGATCCCAAACACACTTTTAAGTCAATCCAAGCTTGATTAAGGAATCAGTCCTAAATATCCTGCTTTCCAGTGTCCAGATTTAAATAGCAAATCTTTTTTTGTGAAATTTAAAGGAAGCAATCACAGAACTAAAGCTTTGTATGAGTAGAATGGGCAAATATTCCATAAAAGAGGTGTCAGAACCTGGTTAGCACTTACTGAAATCACTTTTTAGAGGTTATCAAGGCGAAAGGATGTTCCATCAAGTACTGAGACCGGTGGTTAAATAATAGTGCACATGGACATTTGTTAAGTGAACTAGATGTTTTATAATTTGATCTTAAACTTGCCAACTTGCCAAATTGCTTGTACGTATCAATAAATATTATTTTCTTGTTTACTGAGATGTCATTTAACTTTATATACATCTCCAAAATACCTTTGATGAAGGGGTGAACAATTGTAACTAGAAGCAAGAAGCTTCAGACAACACATCTGAGCTATTTTTGTTGTGTCCCAGGCTGTGTCCTAAATTAAAATTTAAGTAATTTATGCTAGCATTTAGTTTAGAATACTAAAGAGTATGTCCAGTACTGTAGCATTACAAATAATGTGACCAGAGCTGAGGAAATGCAGATGAAGATGCTCTGATTGGCTGTATTTCCAATCTGAAATATACCAGTGTTTTCAGTATCTCCAGTCTCATTCTGAAAATAACAGCAAGTAGCATTTTAATAAGTTGTAATGCTGGTGGGACCTGGGCTTCCGGAGTTCCCTCAATAAAACAGCCAGAGGAAAGCTGTTCAACTGGTTCATTCTGGATAGCATCCTATGCTACAATATGAAATTTTCTAACATTTCTCATAACAAGATTATTGCCCCACATACTCAAAAGTATGTAGTCTTGTTGGGCCAGCCATCTTCTTTAATTTGATTTCTATTTTTTTATTTATGAATTTTCTCCCATTTTCTCCGAATTTAGTGTAGTCAGTTTGTCTTCCGCTGCTGGGGGATCCCTGATTGCAGTCGAGGTGGGTATATTGCTGCTCATGCCTCCTCCAACCCACATGCAGCCCTTAGTGGCTGGATATTTCACCTATGCACTCTGCACAGGTGCCTCTCTATCTGCCAATCAGGGTCCTTACACAGCGTTTGAAGACCCCACCCACATAGTCTGGACGTGTCTGCTGCAGGCACTGTCAGTTATGACAGCTAGATGACACCAAGCCGACCGGTAGCGCTGGAGTGCTAGCGGAATATCCCATTGTGCCACCTGGGTGCCTTTTTTAATGAGATTTTACAGCTTGTAAGAAATTATGGCTTAAAGGAGGATGAGAATTAGGTTTTGAATTATGCAAGCCATCATGGAATAAGGATTAAAATAATAAAAGCAGTTCTAGCTAGCTTTGTTTCAAATAGCACACTGCATACCAAATAGTATGTCTAAATAATGCATTCCAAATTATATAGCCTGACTTCATGGACACATATGTCCACAGACACAGGTCAAAGCCTTTCTAGGAGGTTGTAGGCTATCAGAGCCAGAAATTGGGCAGTAAAACTCGTAAAAGGATTTTAAAAATGCTCATGGTTATGTGTCCAGATAATTCTGGCTGTATTTATATTTGTTTACATTCATTAATTAAAGCTCCATAAATGTTAAACACTTAGTGTCTGCATTTTCATCCCCTCTGTGAACTCAGCACGGAGTTTAGTTGAATGCACAATGCACTGGTATGTGCAATCTTGCGTAAGCACCACCAGAGTGTGTAAGAGCTTCAGTGAAAGCTTGCATAACTCTGTTAAGCATTTAAGGTGGTAACTGTGAGCTTGGAGACGTAACTGACTGGTCTCTGCTGTAGGATTTGTAGTTTATGGCTGGGATTTCAGCAGTCATGTGCATTTACTCAGTGATGCCTATAGAAAATTAAAGGAGGTTTAGCTGGATGAATTGACTTTGACAGGCACAGAATGGAGTGCTGCTGAGGGTGAACAGATTAGTGAAGATACTGATGAACAGTCTGCAAGATTTCCATTTTTGTAGAAGGGGATGAATCACAATATGGTCGGCATGTCTGCGCATTAGGGTGAAACCCATTCCAAGCCTTTTTTTTGCTGATGAGGGCGCTGTTTAATTTGCTGTCGTAAATGAAGTGTTAATGAAGGCTGAAGTATAAATCTATCTATCTAAAAAAAACCTTAATTTCCTTCAGGATTAATAAAGTATCTATCTATCTATCTATCTATCTATCTATCTATCTATCTATCTATCTATCTATCTATCTATCTATCTATCTATCTATCTATCTATCCATCCATCCATCCATCCATCCATCCATCCATCCATCCATCCATCCATCCATCCATCCATCCATCCATCCATCCATCCATCCATCCATCCATCCATCCATCCATCCATCTAAATTTCTGACTTTTGTAATTAAGCATGTGTTTAGCTGTGAATGTTCAGCAGATAGATGATATTAACATGTTTAGTGTTTGATTTCTAATCATGAGATAAGCTGCTCTGTAAGAAAACATTGACCTACTGTACCTATATTTATACCACACACACACACACACACACACACACAGACACACACACACACACACACACACACACACACACACACACACACACACACACACACAAACACACACACACACACCATACTGATTGTTGTTTTACCTTGTGTTCTTGCTGTTTTGTCCAAAGTCATTTACTCCTCATAGCCATAGCTATATTTTAGACTTGTTCTATTTTGGGATGGCATAGTGCTGCAGCTGGTTTAATCTTCACCTCCAGTCACTGGCTGGCAGGAGTTTTACATGTTCACCCCATGTCCATATGCATTTCTTTTGGCTACTCTGATTTCCTCCCACCTCCCAAAACATTCAGAAGGTAGATGGTCTGCTCTAAATTTCCTCTATGTGTAAGTTATTAAGTCAATGTATGCACGGTGGCTAAGTGGGTAGCACTGTCACCTCACAGCAAGAAGGTCCTGGGTTTGATCCCTAGGCGGGGCGGTCCGGGACCTTTCTGTGTGGTGTTTGCATGTTCTCCCCGTGTCTGCGTGGGTTTATTCCGGCAGCTCCGGTTTCCTCCCACAGTCCAAAAACATGCAGTCTGGTTAATTGGAGACACTGAATTGCCCTATAAGAAAATGGGTGTGTGTAAGTGTGTCTGCCCTGCGATGGACAGGCGACCCATCCAGGGTATTACTGTGTGCCATAAATTGAATGATGTCCGTATTTTTACACCCCCACATAATCGGTTGGGTAGTTTTCCAAACTCATTTATCTGAGTCGTGTTTTTAGCTGCTTTAGACTTCGACATCTTGGATATTTTGTCTAACCAATTGCTAACTGAATTGCCGTAGGATTGCTAGTGTAACTGAACATATGTACAGTTTGCTGAGTTTATAAAGTAAGAAATAAACTGTACACAGACAAACTATCAGGAGCAGAATAATTTACTGGCTTGTTCTTTTGAGGCGCAGCACAGACTACAGAGAGATGATCATGTGTGTAGAGAAGCACACATTTCCTTTGATCATGGAACCCCCAAGAGACAAAATACACTTAATACGTAAACATAAACATCAAACATTGTCAGCACACTATACTACAGAAATGTCACAGTAATGTTAATTACTGTATGATTGCTAGAAACGCCTCATATTGAGCCTTATATTTAATATGCTACACAAATGAAAATGTTAAATTGCTAAACACAAACCTTAAATTTTGAATTTTACAGCAAATTGCATATTTAATGGGAAATGGCTCATTTCACGATCCCTGACTTAATTTTCACGTCTGTGAATTAGTTAGGGCTTTATTTATGATATATGGTTTAATGCATACACATGTAGGCACTGGGTGTGATTTAAACACCAATGTTCATTAATGATGTCTGGTTTCCACATGCTTTAAGCCATTTATTGTTTCAACAGCTTCATAATTGGACATATAGTGTACAGGTGCGTTTTTGTCAATGGTATTAATGGTAGTGCATGAGTGAATCTGAGTTTGACGTGCTCAAAATAGATACACACAGTGGACAGATGGTTGTTATTGTGTCTAGGATTAATCATCGCCTCATCAAATTGCTTCTGGTGTTATAAACAAGCAGAGGCCAAAAAGCAGAGAGCACAGGGAGTGCTGAGGTGTGAGACACAGCTGTTGTGGTGAAGTGACACAAACTCTTAATGATTCTCAGCCAGGAGGCAGCCAAGCTCAACACCAGCATCAGCTGAGCACACTAACACTGTCAGTCAATTCTTATAGCCAACGCACACCAGCGTTCACAACTGTACAAGAGAACAACTGTGATGAAGGGCACACATTATAGGTCTCTTTTAGGTTTGTAATGTTTGTTTAAAAATTATTTTTGGTAATATGGGTGCATCTAGAAATATAGGTATATACAAGTATATAGGGACAAGCCGTAGCCTAGTGGTTAAGGTACTGGACTAGTAACCAGAAGGTTGCTGGTTCAAGCCCCACCACTGCCAGGTTGCTGCTGTTGGGCCCTTAAGCAAGGCCCTTAACCCTCAATTGCTCAGGCTGTATACTGTAACTGTACTGTAAGTCGCTTTGGAAAAAGGCATCTACTAAATGCCGAAAATGTAAATGTATACAGTATATATGAGGTCAGTATTTAGACTGACTTATATAGGCATCTTAAAAATCAATGGATAATTCCTTCTTAGTAGGTACTTTATTTTTAGTAGCTCTAAACTCTAAAACACTCAGTAGTTCGGTGGTTAGAGCTTCTGTATCCTTACTGCTGAGCTGTTGTTGCTCCTAGATTTTTAGTTTTCATATTGGCATCATTACTTCTTGCTTTTTACATACAGCATTTGTTGTTTAAAAATGATTTTCTAGTCTTGTCCAGTTCTCTTATTGCAACTTTATCTGCCACTTGCACCACCTTTGATCTCATCAAGGAGAGCTACAGACTATCATTTATCCCCTAGAGAGATAATAATTAGAAAACATAACAAGGAAGAAATATACTCGGCTAAAGGGCTCGGCTAAATACAAATAAGGAGCTACAAAAACACTGCAGCAAAAGGGTGTGGGTATATTGCCCAAGAAGCACCGAAAGGGTCGACGGAATACACCAGAAATAATTTGAATAGGCATGCATGATATGGATTAGCGGTGCGTCTGGCAAAAGAAAGGCAATGCTCATGACCAGAAGAATATTGTTCCCACTGTCAAGCATGGAGGTGGGTCAGTGTTGAAGTGGGGATGTTTTTTTTTGCTGCAGGAACTGGCAAACCTGACCATGTGACTGGTAACATGGATTCACAGAAATACCAAAACATTTTGAGGAGGGAAAAATATGCCTCAGTATTACTGGAAATTAAACCTTGGTGATAGTTGGACATTCAAAGACAAGTTTTAAATTAAGTACAAATAATTCAAATAGGGAGCTACAACAAAATAGAATTTGTAGTACTATATACAGTATATTTGTATATAATCTGGTATATAAGTAAAATATAATATAGTATAAACAGTATATAAGCTGTCTGCGCCATCTGACTGCGCCAAGTGGGGTTGATGGCCATACCTTTTCTTACATCTTTGTATAAATGACTTTGTTGTTATAATTAAGAGATTTTTGTGGTTTAACATCACCCTTTCATTTGTGTTTCAGGCGTAACTTTAGTATGGTGAACTTCCTCAGAGGTAAATCTAACCAGAACAACCACAATGAGACGTCACCACTGCTTAAAATCTCTCAGAATGATGGGTAAGCTTAATTTTCTAATTTTCATCTGGCGAAGATGTGACATTTATATATCCAATTTATAAATAATATCACTATATTATTGAAAAACGTAGCTGGTATACGCTGCCCTAGCGGCCCACTAATTGAGCTAGTTATAAGTTATTTAATACGTTCTGTTACAAGAAACCACTTACCGACTTACTGACTGTCATTTCAGAAAGTAAACAAGACAAAAAAGATTTTCTACCATTAATATAAAAAAAAAAAAAAAAAGTTTTTTTAAATGCATTTTCTCCCCTTTTTCTCCCCCTTTAGCACGTCCAATTGCCCAATTGCATCATGCTTCCTCTCCGCCTATGCCGATCCCTGCTCTGACTGAGGAGATCAAAGCTAACCCACGCCCCCTCCGACGCGTGGGCAGCAAGCCGTATGCATCTTATCACCCACACATTGACGAGTGTTGTGCCACCTAGCGTTGTGTACAGCACAACCTGATATTGCAGAGTGAGGTGTGGCCCTGGGTCAACAGGGGTGGTGCTTCAATCGAAATCGTTCGACCAATCACAAACTAGCTGCTGCTATGACATCACCACATTTGCCGGGGCTAGCTAATCCTAGCTAGGTAATGAGTATGCAAGCTAAAAGATCTGGCAATTGTGATACTTTCAGTATTTGAAATAATGATGGAAATCATTGTTCCAAGCAAAATATTGACAATGTGCAAAGCATGAAATAAATTTCTCAGATTTACCATTAGGTTAGCCAGCTATCTTAACTACTACTAGCTAGCATAGCAAAAAGCTATGAGAGATTAGCCAAGGCTAGCTACAATATATAAAATATTATTCTGTGTAAAGCAAAAAAAAAACGGCACTACTACATGTTAAGCATGTATTATAACAAGGGGATTCAGTGCGTGCGTGGCACGGAGCTTTTTCTCTGGTTGAGGTTAAAAAATGAGAAAAATAGGAAAAAAAAGGAGAAAACAAGAAAGGCCCGGCAAATGAGGTGATGTCATAGCGGCGGCTAGTTTGTGATTGGTTAAACAATTTCGATTGAAGCACCTCCCCTGTTGACCCAGGGCCACATCTCACTCTGCAATATCAGGACGTGCGTTGTGTACGGAGAGACACACCCTAAGAGCACTTTTTCCTCATCTCTGTGTAGGCGCCTCTAATCAGCCAGCAGAGGTCGTAATTCCACCAGTCTGACAGGCAGGGACCTATCCGGCTTTAGCCCGCCCATCTTGAACAACAGGCCAATCGTTGTTCATGTGGCTGCTCCGCCTCAGCCGGCAAGGCAGAGCTGGGGTTCGATATGATGTATTCGAGATCCCAGCTCTGGTTCCAGCGTGTGTTTTTACCGCTGCGCCACCTGAGCGGCCTACCATTGATATTTTTCATTCAGTTGTATTTATTTTTTAGCATTTCACTGTACAAATAAAAAGGTTCACACTTTTCTGGAAATGGGGTTTGTACCTTTTTTTTTTTTTTTTTTTTTTTTTTTTTTTATTATCTATTTTTTCCCACTTTTTTCCCCCAACTTTTATCCCCATTCTAATTGTGTCCAATTACCCTGAATGTGTCCTCTATACTGATTTGACCCTTTTGCCGCTGACTGAGGACGCCACTCAACTGACTTGCGCCCCCTCTGGCACGCAGTCAGTACAGCCTGCATTTTTCACCTGCACGAGCCGAGTTCATACACCGAGAGACACTGCGCACGGAGGGCCACACCCCACCTCAATGTTATTCCTCAGCCCTGTGCAGGCGCCGTCAGTCAACCAGCAGGGGCCACAGTTGTACCAGTTATGAGGACCTATGCGCCGACTCTACCCCTATAACCCTGAACAACAACCAAATGTTGTTCATACTGCCGCCCAACCCAGTCGGAAAGGTAGAGCTGAGTTTCGATACGATGCATCTAGAAACCCAACTCTGGTGAGCTAGCGTACTTTACCGCTGCGCTACCTGATCGGCTAGTACGAGGGGTCTTTAAAGTTTCTGCATTTGTATATTTCCGTTTGAAACGGTGAGGGTGGGAGGAGTACTAATTGGTCGTGTCTGAGAGAGCTTATAGTCAGAATTTAGAGCCATCTGATGTCCACCTTTTAAAGAAGCTTTAAGGGGAAGAAGATTTTCATGTGATAATGACATGAAAGCAGCAGTGCATTAGTGGCTACGCACTTAATCAAAAACATTTTTTGCTGATGAAATGCATTGGAAGGTGACCATGTAAAAAAGTATAATAAATAGAGTAAAAAAAAAAAAAAGTGCGGAAACTTTATGAAGAACCCTCGTACATTTGTCTGCTGTTTATTCGCTGTAATTGACAGAAATGTTACTATGCTTGACAGTATAAGCTATATGACGCTGCATGACCCCAGCTTTAGTCCTGTAGAAGAGTCGTGGGATGGTAACCCAGCTGAGCTGGAGAGGAGATGTCGATTAGGGAGTGAGGTGGCCAGTCTCTCCCGGTCTGTTTCCACTGAGAAGAATGAACACAACCTCAAACTTTCCTCCAATTTCAGGTACCCATCATGCACTTCTGGTCATGGTGGTTATGTTATATGTTATGGGTGTGTGTGGTACATTATAGACTGAATTGAATTTTTTCTATTTTTCAGATACTGTTTAAGAATTGCAAAGCTTGTTGCCATCTTTATTGTTGTTGTTCTCTGTACAGTAAGTTCTGCTATTTTTACTTTTTCCTAAATTGTATTACCACATTCATCTGCAATATGAAGCTTAATGCTAACAAAAATTTAGTTTGTTCATTTGTTGTGATTAAAATTGTGACTAAGCAAATGAAAATAAAAAAACAATCGTCACATTGGTTCAGTTGTTGTGATTACTTTTAAAACACATGATGTGGTCCAATTGTTGGTCAAGTTGACAATGTTGGGCGCCTGAGCAACTCATAACTACTTGGATTGTATTCAGATTTAACTTTTGGATTCACTTTGGATAAATGCTGTGAATGTAAATGTACTAAATACTCTGACCTTACATTACAACTATCTTAAATAATAGCATGAGTTTTATTTCCATGTTATTAATATGAATGTTTTGCATGATTAGCTTTTGTTCAGCATGTATCCTGATCGAGAGAGACCCTGGAGAATGCTGGCAGTGTCATCCACCTCAAGTTTCTGTAACCTTTTTGTTAAACACAATGCTCTGTGATGGTCATGAATACTTGCATGACTAAAGTATTTCTTTTACCACATGTGTAGGAGCTTTAAATACAGTCGGTATCACTGTTGCAGCAGAAACAAAAACCCATTTGGCCTTCTCTACCTTAGACACAGACATTTGTGTCTGTAGAGTGCCAACTAGACCAATTTTGATCCTTTTTGATGTACCATGTCTGTCTAAAAAAATTAAAAAAATTTTAAGGACATTGCTAATTTTTCTCACCATAAATTTTACATTTTTCTTACCAAACCATTTTAATTGTCTCTGGTTCCTACAACATGCGGATGATGCATAAAATCTTTCTCCTGCAGGATTCTGAATAGTGTAATTACCTTTAAAATGTAATTTAGTGGAAAATGTCCTATGACCCAGTGACAAAGCAAATCTAGTTAATCCTTCATTAATGAAAAAGAATAATCTTTAGTTATTAAAAGTGTTGAGATTTTGAGACTTTTTCACCTAGAGGCTGGTGTTGGATGACTTTATTCCTTTAATAAACAAAATGATTATTTAAAAACTGTGTTTTATATAATCATTTAAAACTGTACTTTTTTACCGTAAATATTTACACCTGCTGTGAGGATTTTCTTAACTTGCTTGCCCATAGCCATGAACTTGACAAACTTCAGGGACAATGCCTTGCTGAAGCTTCAGGTGGGCGGTCCATTCGCAAATGTGATTGAAACTGTCCCTGCTAAGGAGTACATCCTGATCCAAGTAGAACAGACTGCAGAAATAACAGCTCGTAGGAGACGAGTGCAACAGGTGAGATCCAGACTTGTGATGAATTTAACAGTGTATTATTTCTTACACTAAATCCTATGTGTGGTCCTACTGAGCATAAAGTGGATTTCATAGATTACAGGACTATATTACATTGTGCTTAAAGTGGAGTGTTTGTGTAGTGAATAGGAAACCATTCGGGATTTAATATAACGTTTAGGTTAAAACTAAACTAGTAAAAAAACACAAAACAAAACTATAAAATCTGTTAGAACTTTAAAGTAACATGGCTTAAACAAACTATACAGTTTTCATGACTGACCAATAACACAGAAGAGGATTTGAACTCCAAGCGGAACTGAGCTAGACTAATTTACAGCTGTGCCACCTATCTTATTAGTTTTTAGTTAAATCCATTTGTTTGTAAATTTTTTTCCACCCCCCACTACTGTGTTGAACCTCCTGCACAGTTCCTTGAAACACAATGTGTTATTTTTACATTGCAGTACTTAAATAAGGTAAACCTCCTGTGTCAATAATTTAACAAATATTTAAATATCACAGAAAATAAAAACTAGTATCCATTTGGGGGCGGCATGGTGGCTTGGTGAGTAGCACTGTCGCCTCACAGCAAGAAGGTCCTGGGTTCAATCCCCAGGTGGGAGGGTCTGGGTCCTTTCTGTGCGGAGCTTACATGTTCTCCCCGTGTCTGTGTGGGTTTCCTCCGGGAGCTCTGGTTTTCTCCCACAGTCCAAAAACATGCAGTCAGGTTAATTGGAGACACTGAATTGCCCTATAGGTGAATGGGTGTGTGTATGTGTGTCTGCCCTGCGATGGACTGGCGCCCCATCCAGGGTGTTACTGTGTGCCTTGCGCCCATTGAAAAGCTGGGATAGGCTCCAGCATCCCTTTCACGACCCTGTGCAGCTCAATAACATACATGAAATTTTGTAAGGTTCTGAAGTAAAGCATCTATTGTGTGACAGATTCATGATTGTGTCATCTGATGATCTATAGAGTTATTAAAGCTGCACTAAGTTTATTTGGTGCTTCAGAACAAGTGTTTAATCAAAACTTCAAAAAAGAGCTTCTAAATTATATTCTAAATAAAAACTGACAGTGACATATGAATAACAATCTAAATGCTAATACCCTCCTCCAAATCAGGTTGACTGCGTTTTGTATCTCAGTGTGCCAGTAATACTGTTATGTGTGCTATAAACAGGTATTATATAACTGGACCATACCTTTACATTCCAAAAAGAGTACCCAGATTCTGACAACGAGGACTTTCGTCATGCTTAAAAGGTATGTTTTTACAATATTGTTTTAGCACTGCAACATCCAGGATGCCTTATACACTATATCCTGTACTAACTACTGTTTTGACTTTTTGGTTACACACATAGTACATAAAAGCACATTTTAAATATGCAGTGCAAGCATTTAACCATTCAGTTGCCATCAATTCAGTTCCAGTATATCAGTCACAAAAAAAATCCAAAGATCAAGTGCCATGACAGTACAATTCTTTACAATTTATGTTAAGAACCACTTACATATGGCTCCAATCTTACCAGTATCTGAATAACCTTCTGCATTCTTTATTTACTGCAGTAAAATATCTTAACAGCTCAGCTGGGTTATTGAATTGAGTGTTTGGTAGTGGGGCAGATCGGTGGGTAGCACTGTCACCTCACAGCAAGAAGGAGTTTCCTCCGGGAGGTCCGGTTTCCTCCCACAGTCCAAAAACATGCAGTCAGGTTAATTGGAGATACTGAATTGCCCTACAGGTGAATGGGTGTGTGTATGTGTGTCTGCCCTGCGATGGACTGGCACCCCATTCAGGGTGCTACTGTGTGCCTTGCACCCATTGAAAAGCTGGATAGGCTCCAGCACCCAAGCCCCCCCCCCCCCCCCCCCCCCCGTGAGCCTAATTGGATAAGCGGTAAGTGAGTGAGTGAGAGTGTTTGGTAGTGCTAAAATCTACTGTATATTCTATACATTGTTATATTTTTTACATCCTCACCCCTTTTCCCTTATCAGTGCTCCCATCCAGATCAACGTGCAGGCTTTCCTTCTGGACAATCAGGTGGTTCCTCTCTCAATGACAAACCAGTCACTCGCTCTTCATGTGGAGACTCAGGTGCTCATTGCTGGACTCATCCTGGCTGGAGTCTATGTGCTTATCATTTTCGAGGTACAGTACTGCCTTTTCAGTCTGTAATTTTGGTCCTTGCATCTTTAGTGGTTACAAGGAGAGTAACAAACTGTTACATGTTTACCTCTTGACTGCCTCCATTCATCCAGAAGAGCTTTGAGATGTAAAAATACCGCACTACACCACTAGAGGTCACTATAACAGTTAAAAATCATGTATTGTACTTGGTCTTGGTCTGATGGCTGGAAAAAATACAATTCACACAGTCAAAATAATTCTACCAAAAAGTTTCTAATACTTTGAATCCGTTTATTAAAATGAATTCAGTGTCTGTAATTAATATCTGGTTTTGTTGCCATGTAGGATGCAAAGATGCAGAAATATTTGATTTGTTAGAGAGGTATAACATATTGCGCTCTGTAGTCATGAAATAAGCTTTTGTAAAAGAGCAAAACACTCAACAAACACAACTTTAAAAAGTACAAATAGTTTGACCCTAAACAAATTTAAAGGTGGGAAATGAACTGTGCCGGAATGTTTGATGGCCAAATGTCACTTTGATTGATGAATATAGTAAATTCATTTCCCTTCAATCCAGAAAGGTTTGAAATTGTACTTTCTGTGGAATATTGAAAGTAAGTGAAAAATGATTAAATGCATAAAAATGGTCAGAGCTGTTACTTATTCCTGGAGATCAATCTCCAACCCAGGACCTATCATCTCTCTTGATGACTCCCAGATCAGACCATACGATAATGTAAGACACCTTGGTATCGTCCCGGATAACCAGCTGACCTTCTCTTCTCATGTAGCCAACATGACAAGATCGTGCCGGTTCTTCCTCTACGAAATAAGGATTCTTGTGCAGTCACTTGTAATCTCACGGTTGGACTACTGCAACTCCCTCCTGGCAGGTGCTCCTATGTCCATTAATTAATTAATGTGTGCCTTGCGCCCATTGAAAAGCTGGGATAGGCTCCAGCACCCCCCCGCGACCCTGATTGGATAAGCGGTTAAGACAATGAGTGAGTGTATGAGTTCCAGTTATTTAGTGACAGAAAAATCACAGTAACAACAATCATTAAAATCCCAAGACTTCCATGACATGCATGTCTCCTACAAGTGCATATACACCATCCAGGCATAACACTATGACCACTGACAGGTGAACTGAATAACACTGATTATCTCTTCATCACGGCACCTGTTAGTGGGTGGGATATATTAGGCAGCAAGTGAACATTTTATCCTCAAACTTGATGTGTTAGAAGCAGGAAAAATGGGTGAGCATAAGGATTTGAGCGAGTTTGACAACGGCCAAATTGTGATGGCTAGACGACTGGGTCAGAGCATCTCCAAAACTGCAGTTCTTGTGGGGTGTTCCCTGTATGCAGTGGTCAGTATTTATCAAAAGGCTCACTGATGCACGTGGGGAGCGAAGGCTGGCCCGTGTGGTCCGATCCAACAGACGAGCTACTGTAGCTCAAACTGCTGAAGAAGTTAATGCTGGTTCTGATAGAAGGGTGTCAGAATACACATTTTGTCACAGTTGCAGGGCTGTTTTGGCAGCAAAAGGGGGACCAACACAATATTAGGAAGGTGGTCATAATGTTATGCCTGATCGGTGTAAAATTTTGACTTCAAACTGAATATACTCAAACTGAATATACTATTTTTAATTACTCTAATATTTATTAGGGTTGTTACAGGTTCAGCTATGTTTTAAAGTCTGTTTAGTGTTATTACATTTATTTATTTTCATAGGGTTTATTTTTTAATTCATTAAAATAATTTTTTTTTTTTTTTTAAATACATTTTAAATGTAAGGGCTGGAAAAAAACTCCAGTGGTTCTGAAACCCTCTGAAGGTGTTTACACAGGCAGTGAATCCCAAAGCCACTGGGGAGAAACAGTTAGTTAATGTGGCTGCCTCACTGACCCGACACTTGCTTCATGCCTCTAATTAATCATCCACGGATCAAATGAACAGTGTTCCATCTGCAATTAAAATACCAGGCAATTTATTAAACATGTGACTGAACATCTCAAGCCAGCCGACGGGGTCAGCACTGAGTGTTCCACAGCTCAGCCATGTCGTGTAGAAACTCAGTTTGAGAAGCCATATTTATCTATCATACTCCAGCTGTCAGAGACCTAATTTGTCTTGTGTATTCCACCATGTCAGTGAGTACAGTTTTATACTATCTACAGACATTTGGAAACAGAAAAAACTCTGATAGAAAGAGTAGCTCCAGCCAAGCAAAAGCAGCATCAGTAGAGAGTTTCTGAGAGTCAACAGCTTGCATGATATGTGACTCACAGGAAAACCATTTCAAGCACAGCTTAATACAGGTCAACCACTGACGCGTATCGCAAACTTGATTTTAAACCGGTTCCGCATGTTTCCACCAAAAAAAGAGGTTCCAGACAGCGAACTAGCGTTCTAATCTGGCACCACAGAATACTTGTTTTTTCAGCGCAAACCGTGACGTCATCTGTGGGCGTGTCACATAGTGCTTTTCCACCAAAAGAACTCTGGTTCTTGAACTGGTTCTGTTCAGGTCTCTTTGAACCTTGGTGTTTTGTAGAGAACTGACCCGCGTTTCCACTAGTATTTGTGAACCAAGCCTGCGTCATCAACGGTGGGCGTTACACAATGGTAGTAAAGAGTAGTAACATGATGGTGGAGTGTGTAGATACCTGTGAGCATTTGTGCTGTTGTTACAGATGTTCGTTTTTATGCAAAAAGCATCACTTAACTATTGGTGATAAAAAGATGTAGACGTGTTTGTCACATTTTTTTTTTTCCTGTAGTTCATTGGCGTGAGAAGCGTTTTGCGCTTCATTATCATCGTGACCCTCGGCGCAAATAGCCGATTTGCTCAGCGCTCGGCTTGAGCGATAAAACATCACTAAGGTTCCATGCTACGAACATCCATTTGTGTGAAATAACCATCAAATACAGTCTAAAATACAACACATATATCTGTGTTTAGCCGTATTAACTTCACGTGTGGTGCTTCTGCAGCTCGGGGTTCTGAAAATCGGCTTCTCTGGAGAGTCGAAAAACGCTTCACCTAAAATATCTAAAATCTCTTTGAAAATATCAGCAAATATCAGCGGCAAACTGGCTCAAAATTTAATCAGTTGAACTTTAAAAAAATAAAGTGCAATGCAAACATGGTTTTGCAGCTTCTCAAACCTCTACACTGTGATGTCTGACGGGTGAAGGGGCAGTAAGAAAGCCATTGCTAAAATTGCAACAAAATAAAAAATGCTTGTCTGGGCCATTCAGCTCTGCCGGTGGACTACTCACAACTTAAAATAGGTCTTATGGCCGCTCAGGTGGCGCAGCGGTAAAAAGACACGCGCTGCAACCAGGGCTGGATTTCGAAGGAGCATCGTTTCGAATCCAGCTCTGCCTTCACGGTCGAGGCTGGGCGGCTATGGACAACGATTGGCCTGTTGTCCGGGTGGGGGGCGGGACTTGAGACCGTAGGGGATGCTCTCTCAGGAACGGGGCGGTTGTGCCCTCTGCTGGCTGGTTGGTGGCGCCTGTATGGAGACGGGAGGGGGTGTGGCGGGGTGTGTGATCCTCCGTGCACAGTACTCTGCCACGCTACACTCGTCAAGTGTGGGTGATAAGACGGTCGATTGGCTGTGCACGTTTCGGAGGAGGCGTGGAACGGCCTCGTCAGCCCCAATCAGGAGCAGGAATCTGCACTAATGAGAGGATGATAGATGGGATGAAATTGGACAGGTGAATCAAAATCTTTAGTTCATTACACATTTTTTGTAAGCCATTGAGTAGGTGAAAGGATGGTTCCTTAATATGTGATGCCAACTGTCAAACATGCCAGAGCAAGTGTGAATAACTTGGGATCTATTGATGGATCCAGAGTCACCAACTGGCACAAAGTGACTGTAATCCTGACCCAAAGAGACGACCACAGTATTTTGCATAGACTTGTAATGCCATCTGGTTTACATCTAGTTTGTCAAGTGTTCATTCTACAGCATGACAATGACTCATAATGCCAAGTTATTAGAATAATAAATTGGCTTTAATGCAAGCTGGTTTGTGATGGACTGGACAGAAGGATGTAAGACAACCAACTGCCCTTGATATTTTCTGCAACACTCTCAGGACTTTCTAAGCAATCATTTAAATTTATAGTGTAGAAAGAATGAATGTATATTTGTCTACTACTTTAATACATCATATTTTAACAAAACTATCTTGATTACGGAATATCCTTATAAAAGAGTCTCATGAGCTTTTCCCCCAATTAATTGGTTCTTATAATGTGTCCAGAGTAAGAAAGCTTCAGTTTGGTTTTTTGGGCTTCATTTGCAAGATAATCCATTTGTTTGTGTTTTTGCTGTCCAAAGTACCACAAACCAAAGTCTAGACCGTTCTGATCTTTGTTAGGAGAGACAAATCTTTCCCAGTTCCTTCATTGCTGTTCTGCACAGTGCCAGTCTGTGTCATATTTCCAGAAATTTGCTCTTTAAACCATTTAAGACTGTCCACTGCTTCGACATCTTCTCAGTCAAAGGTAAATTTAGTAGTCTTTATTGTTTTAATGACTTTTGTCTTCCTCATATTGAGCTGAAGTCCCATCTTTTCACCCTGTTCATTAACCTTCCTTATTTTCTGCTATGATTGCTGTGTCATCCATATATCGAAGGTTATTGATGTTTTTTTCACCGATCTTAAATGCTCATTTATCTTCTTCCAGTTCTGCTTCTCTCATTATATGTTCACTGTGCAAGATGAACAAGGTTGTTAACAGAACACAGCCTTGTCTAACTCATCTGCCAGTAAGGAAACAGTCTGTCCATTTTCTGTCATGGCTGTGGCTTGTTGATCAGTTTAGAGATTCCACATTAGAATGATGAAATTGAATTCCTTCCTGAATTCCTTGTTTTTTTTCTATAATCCAGTGAACATCTGCGATGATATTTCTTGTTCCTCTGTTTTCTTTCCCTGAATCCTGCTCACACATCTGGAAGTTCTTTTTTATGCGGGGCTCTAATCTGCATTGAATAATCCTCAGCATGGTGGGTGGGTGATATAAGGATGATTGCTTAACAATTTGGACACTCCTTCATGTTTCCTTTTTTGGTATTAGGATATAAACTGACCTCCTCCAATCTCCAGGCCATTTAGTTGATTTTTAGATTTGTTGGGTAATCTGGTCATCGCTTCAATCAAATCTTCTTTAGAATCTTGAGACATTTTCGTTGCAATATTATTGATTCATGTGATCTCAAGGCTTGTCTGGCTTCATTGTCAAGTGCTGAATGACCTTCTGTGTACTTGAGATCAACTAAAGTGTTGTGGCAACTGATGTCTTGTTTGTAGAGATCTTCTGTGTAGACCAACTCAGGGCTGATTTCTTTTTGAAAAAAAATATTTGGTCCACGTTTGTTTCTAACTTCATTAAAAAAATTTTTTAATGCGGTTTTCTCCCATTTTCTCCTAATTTAGTGTAGTCAATTTGTCTTCCGCTGCTGGAGATCCCCGATTTTTTGCAGTTGAGAAGGGTATATTGCTGCTCACGTCTCCTCTGACCTGCATGCAGCCCTTAACAGAACCCTTTTCCACCCATGCACTCTGCACAGACTCCTCTATCTGCCAATCAGGGTCCTTATGCAGCGTTTGAAGACCCCACCCACATGTTTTGGTCATCCCTCCATGCAGGCACTGTCAATTATGCCCACTAGATGGCGCCCAGCGATCATGGACATAGATGGCGCCCAGCTGACCAGTGGCAATGCCGAGTTTCGAACTAAGGAGTTCAGAATCTCTGTGCTGGTGCGTTAGCAGAATATCCTGCTGCGCCACCTGGATGCCATCTTCATTTTTTAGATGTTGTTTTACCACTGATCATTGACATTCCTTCCTTCTTCTTTGACCTCTCTTTTCTTTTTCACAATATCCATTGTATCAATGATCTAAATCAATACCTTCCTCCTTTTCATTCCTTCCAGGTTTTCTCTGATTCTTATTTGATGACTTTATTTAGTTTTATCTATAGCTCATCTGGACCCCTGCCAATTATGCCTACCATCTAAAATTGGTTCCTTATGTTTTGCTTGACAACTGTTGTTCTCCAGGTCATATTTTAAAAGCTGGATGGTTTGATGGGTACAAATCTGTGCTTTTTTCAACAATGAACTCCAGGCCATGTCTTTAAAATTAGCTTGTTGATCCCTTAGTACAAAGAATGTAGTCAATTTGGTTTTTGGAACTTTTGGAACTCCATTTAGTGATGTGAGGTTCAAATATCACTTTGGTTGCTTTAAGAGTGTAATGTATTAGTGATGAAAAAGTCATTGTACTGGCAAAGGTTAATTAGTTAATTAGTCACATTCATTCCTGTTACCAAGGCTGTGTTGTCCAACTGTATTTTCCTCCTTCTTATTTCCTTTGGCATTCCAGCGTCCCATAACCAACAGAACATCTTGTTTGCAGGTTTTGTCAATTTCAGTTTGAACTTCATCTCAACTGTCTGTTTTAGTTAGCTGATCCCAAGGATGTTGATTTGTAGATTTATTGTAGATTCACTTTGATCCTTGCAACCTCCAGCTGGCCATAATATTTCACAAACTCAATTGATTACATAAAAGTTGTGGTTTAGTTTTTAAAGTTTTGAATTCTCTTTTCTTGCTTGTCAACATGAAGGTCTTGACCTAGAAGCATCATGCAAGCTGTACTCTGAGGAATCCTCAGCTGTTTCTCAGTAACAAGTTGAGGGCCTTCAGATTTGACAGTCCATTTTTCTGGCACCAAACTGACAGTCATTCTGTTGTTGCTTTCTATTTGAGTACTGTCATTGTCACCTTTGTGATCATCTGTCTCTAAAATCGTCCCACTCCTGAACAATGTAGGTGGTAGGTTTATTCTGGCTCAACTGCTAAGACCTTTCTGCTATAGGAGACCCTGACAGAAGAAAACACTTCTGCTTCTCTGATGCACACAAGCATTCCCGCCTTATCAAGGCACCATACCATGAGAAGGGTTCTTAAGCTGCAAGCACAATTATTAAACATTGCATAAGGAGTATGATAGCCAAATCAAAATCTGTAATATTAAATGGTAAATAGTATTAATTGCAGCAGAAGCCAGTGTTTTAAATCGTAGAGTGCTAAATCTTTCTGAATATGTATGTGTTAAATGACATAAATAATGCATGCTGAGTTTCTTAAATCTCACACCTTTTAAACAGCTTAATGGTGCCTTATATTTTATTCATGGCCGCACCAATGATTCCACTTGTATGATCGCATTTATCATATTTGTTTTTAATTCAAAGTTTCAAATTAGAATTGAGCATCTTACAAAGCAAGTTACAGGGGAAATGGGTGGTCTGACCCCCCTTATTAATACTTGGACCCCCAAAACAGAAGTAAAAACAAGAGGGGGGGGGGGTATTTATTCAAACTGGAACTTCAGGCAGAACTTAGAAACTAGCTGATTTTAGCATTAATCTATATGCAGTTGACACAATCTGAAAATCAGAAAGTAAAAAAGTGTATTAAACAATCTATATAGCTGCTACTTACATTAACATACAGCAACTTCTCTGGCTTGAGCAAATGCAACCTTAATGAAGACGTGGCAAAAAATTGGAGTGAAGGCAGGCAGATGAGATGAGCAATGGTATGGTCTATGGTCTATTTAATGGGTGTCTGAAAGCATATTCTTTCAGGCATATCCACCGATCAACCATAACATTAAAACCACCTCCTTGTTTCTGCACTCCACTTACCATATAGAAGCATTTTGTAGTTTTACAATTACTGACTGTAGTCCATCTGTTTCTCTGCATGCTTTGTTAAACCCCCTTTCACCCTGTTCTTCGATGGTCAGAACTCTCCCAGGACCACCACAGAGTAGGTATTATTTGCGTGGTGGGTCATTCTCAGCACTGCAGTGACACTGACATGGTGGTGTTGTGGGTGTGTGTTGTGCTGGTATGAGTGGATAAGACACAGCAGTGCTGCTGAAGTTTTTAAACACCTCACTGTCACTGCTGGACTGAGAATAGTCCACCAATCAAAAATATATCCAGCCAACAGCGCCCCGTAGGCAGCATCCTGTGACCACTGATGAAGGTCCAGAAGATGACCATGTGGTCTTACCCTTCCTTTGTGCAGAAAAAGCTTAGTCTGTAGGAGCCAATTCAACACTTCACACTCTTGCTTTTGCTGTGACTGAAATTCTAAGAAAAAGAAGAAAAAAATAATCGTTCAAAAGACACTTTGTAATGGACCATCTATCCTGCAGGATTGTAGTGATTAGATCTCAGCAAGAGTGCTGAAATTACTGTAAGGCCTGTAGTTATAGAACATTGTTTTATATAGAATGTAAAAGCCAAGATTTCCAGATGGACCTTAAAAGTGCTAAAGTAACTAATTGCTACAGCATTCTATAAAATTACTAACCTTTCCGTGCTTCTATCACACACGTTTCTTTAAATAGCAGACTTAAAACAGATCTTGTCATAGACTAGAATCTAAAAACAAAACAAAAACACGAACAGGTACATATGCACAATGTGTAAATGTTGCCTATTTTAAAACTAATTACACATTTCCTTAATTAATTAGCTTACTCTCACACTGGAAAATGAATCAAACCTAAAATAAAAATACAGTTAATTAAAAAAAATAAAAACAATAAAGTTTCAACATAAGCACGTCAAAGCAGTCATTCATGACTTATTTACAATATTAGAGTATGAACAGGGTGGCACTGTGGCTTGGTCTGTAGCACTGTCCAGTCACAGCAAGAAGGTCCTGGGTTCGATTCCCAGGTGGAGTGGTCTGGGTCCTTTCTGTGTGAAGTTTGCATGTTCTCCCCGTGTCAATTTGGGTTTTCTCTGGGTGCTCCGGTTTCCTTCAACAGTCCCAAGACAAGCTAAATTGGAGATACTAAAATTGTCCTTAAATATGTGTGTGTATGTGTGTCTGTGTATGTGTGTTTATCTGCCCTGCGATAAACTGACACCCTCTCCAGGGTGTTTCTGTGTGCCTTGGGCCCAGAACTGGGATAGGCTCCAGCACCCCCCGCTACCCTGATTAGGATAAGCGGCTTAGAAAGTAAGTGAGGAAGTGAGAGTGAGTATGAATAAAAAAGTGAAGACAAGGCGAAAATTTACTGAATGACCATTGCTGGGGTCAACAAGTCCCTATGTCTATTAATTGGAACGCTTATGAGAATAAAATAATCTATGGTCTGACGAGTTTTTTTGAGGATTTTTTGAGAAAGTGGTTTTTTTGCATAAAAAAGTTTAAACAGAAAAGACTCCTCTGGAAGATCTTCTGAGCTCTTGTTTACTCTGAGCCATAGGGACCTTGTTGGCATACATGCCATCATGGACTTCATGAAGTGACAAAATATCATAAATTATAAAAATAACAGCCTTTGCAAAGAAGCTACAAATGTTTTTTTTGGCAGAACAAAGATCAACAAAGTGTTTAAATAAGCACAGAATCAAGCTTTTGCCAGAGTCACTCCAGTTCCCTGACCTTAACCTTATTAAAAAGAGGCAACAACAGAGGATGAAGACAGCGTAGCATGAAGGGTCTGCAGAAATTATATATTAAGGAGAGCTCTCATTTCTTTGCTCTGGATTTTTCAGTTTTGTCAATTAATTTGGATAATGACTTACATTGGCATAGGGAAGTTCCAAAAAATACCGAATTCAGGGGGTGTTAATATTTGTGACGTGGTTTTGTTAGTTATTCTCAACCCTAAATGTAATTGCTGAAATATCTGAGTAATATTTTTTGCTACAAAATTGTAGACACTAACACTCAAAATATTTTATTTAGTTTTGTTTTTTTATTTTGTTTTTTAATATTTCCATTTTACAGATTGTGCATCGGACCCTTGCTGCCATGTTGGGATCTCTGGCTGCTCTAGCAGCTCTGGCCTATATTGGAGATGTATGTATGCATAAGGATACAGTGTACCTAGTACAGCATGTCTTAGGTATCTCTCACCCATTAAAGTCAAAAGTCAAAGTCAGAGTGAACTTTATTGTCATTCAGACTATACAGCTAGGAGTGCACAGCTGAACGAGATTGCGTTTCTTAAGCTCCAATGTGCAAAATATAAAAAAAGGGCATATAAAAGACAAAATAAAGTTAAGTTAAGTTTTACAAATATATACATACATATACTGTATATATATATATATATATATACACACACATTAAGTAAAAAATATTGCACATAATTAACAGTGTATATTACAGCTTCAACTTACAGAAAGAAAAAAACAACAATTCATACTGGAAATCAAAGCTTCACACCCATTAGTTAAGGAGCTTGTAAGTGAAATAAAATCAGTGTGAAATGTAAAGAATTAGGTATTTTTTTAAGAGAAACATCTGACAGAGACCTCTCATGCTTTATACCTCTGGCATGTGTTTAATTAAGTAGAAGTGGTGATCATTAGGATTCATTAGCTAAAAGTGATGCAATCACTGGGCGCAGTACAGAAACACACCCTGGACTGAATGCCAATCCATCGCAGGGACTCAGCCAAACATCTACTACTGGCAAAAATAGTATCCATGAAAGAATTATAAGGCGAAAACCACTTATAGACAAGTGGAATATAAAGGCTTGTCTTACATAAATCTTACATAAAAACTGTGATGACTGAGATCATTTTGGTGTATTGTTACTAACAGCATTGGTCAACATGGTGGTGAAAGTGACAAAGTGTGTAGAGTAGCTTGCCATAGTTAACTGAACCATGACTTCTGTCCATTATCAGAAAATCCTAAAAGAATAGGATGTCATTAGTCTGTGATTGGGAATTAAGTGCAACTGGGTTATTTAACAAGACGCTGATATGAAGAACAAAATCAAGCCCATTTCTGTCTTGAAAGTCAAGTCAAGTTAAATTTATTTGTATAGCGCTTTTTACAATGGACATTGTCTCAAAGCAACTTTACAGAATCCAGGACCAACAGACCAAAAACCCCTGTTAAGCATGCCGAGGGCAACAGTGGCAAGGAAAAACTCCCTTAAAATTACAGGAAGAAACCTTGAGAGGAACCAGACTCAGCAGGGACCTCCATCCTCCTTGGGTGGCCTGGAGAACAATTTGAATAAATAGGATTTACACAATATCATACACACATAAAATTAAAATGAAGAAAAAAGTTATAACTAGCTAAAAACAATTGGAGTTATTATTCAGTCCAGTTTGTGATAAAGTCTGTAGTGTAGGTCCATTTTTGGTGCAAACACGCCAGGTGTCCGTCACATCTGGCAGGAGCAGTATTGTTGGCAAGGCAGTCTCGAATTCATTCCTTAAGTATTAGTTAAGTTGCATTAATTTAGGTAGTTTCCTGGATCTGTTTAGAGGGAAATTAACTTTTTCACATGGGTTATTCAGGTGTTGCATAACTTTTAATCAATAACTTGAATATTAAAGGTGTTTCATGTTTTCTCGACAACATTTTTACATCTGTATCATTCTGTTGATTTTTTTTAATGCTTTTTTATTCCTAACAATGACTGAGATGTAGTGAGTGTACTGAAGATCTTAAAATATGAAATAAACTGTCTGTTTTTATAGAGACCAAGTCTGATGACAGTGGTGGAATGGATCGATTATGAAACCTTGGCTTTGCTGTTTGGCATGGTGAGTTTATACTTTTTTAAACCCCAGAAAAAGTCATGACTGCTGATAATTCATGACAGTGCTGTATTTCCATCCTTCACACATGCTGTGAATCAACATGGGATCTGTTTAATGTGTTAATGCAACAGCAATTATTAGCAACGATAATTGTTCGCTCTCACGCCGTTTTACAGGAGCACAATCCTTTTCAAGATCTTGTGTTCGGGGGCTGTCTCCATGGAAACAAACATGCCCAATCAGTGCTTATGAAAAGTGTTGATGACTACGCGTAGAAGGAAATTAAAGGAAATTGTGGTGGATAAAAGTATAAATTGCTGCATGTTTAACACTACTGTTAGAGAGATGCATACATCTGAATGTATTTTGAGTTGGAGTTGATTCAAGATTACAGATTTGTGTTTGTCACATGTGCATTTATAGCTGGTACAAGAGTAAAGTAAAATGTAAAGACGGCTGCTAAAAACTATGTGAGGTAAAATAAAGATTATAAAAAATGCAAAATTATATTATAGTAAAAAAAGAAAACATTATATTATCATAACAATATTTATGATATTATGCCTTATAAATAGTAGTTCACCCCTATTGAGCAACAACACTTAACTTTATACACTGTAAAGAATTAAAATGTAAATTTTTATCTTAGCAACTTCTTTTCTGATCTTAATTATTCTCATGGTTTTTGCTTGCAGATGATTTTGGTTGCCATTTTTTCAGAGACGGGCTTCTTCGATTACTGTGCTGTTAAAGTAAGTGTGCTGAAGATTACTCCCCGGCTATAATGAAAATATGGCTATAACATTTGAGGATGAGGTCCAAGTCATATTCATTACTGCCATTCAAAGTTTTGCATGGCAACACATTGGTTCACCATTTCTAACCAAAAACCATGTCATAATCTTTCCTGCCGGAACATTCAGCATGGCTTCTTGAGAAAATAATCAAAATGCTCAGGAATATTAACCTCAACAACCTCAATTTTAACCTCAACAAAAGAACCAAGATACGTGGGAAACAACAGCATGTAATTTAGAAATGGCTGTAATGTCTTTATGTCATTACATAAGAACAGATAGACTAACTAACCTCTAGCAAACAATGTTAGCTCATTTTGGCAAATATATTCATATTCTGTGACAGTAAATTTACATTTTCTTTTTATTTAAGGTATTTGGCGGAAAATTTGATCCATAGGGACCCACATAACACAAATAAAGCTGAACACTTACAATTTTGGCTGCAACCCAAACTTAATACTGTTGTACTTATTAGTATGCTGTTGTAGTATGAATTTTCAGCCAATGGTGTTGATAGTAGAGCTACATAATTTGTATTGGTCACTAGCAAAAGTTGGAAACCAGCTATCTAAATATCTTTAACTGGCCTACAATGGTCACATGTATAACCAGGTGAAATTTTAGTAACAAGGAATAATTAACGTCATTGTATTCTTAGCTATTAATTTATTATTATTATTATTATTATTATTAGGGCAGTTGTAGCTTAGTGGTTAAGGAACTGGACTAGTAATCAGAAGGTTGCTGGTTCAAGCCCCACCATCGCCAGGTTTCTACTGTTGAGCCCTTGAGCAAGACCCTTAACCCTCAATTGCTTGGATTGTATACTGTCACAACTGTAAGTCGCCTTGGATAAAAGTGTCTGCTAAATGCCAAAAATGTTAAATGTAAATTTTTAGCCAAATGTGTCCAAATGTATTTTAAGGTCACTGTTTCTTCTTCTGAAAACAAAAATAACTAAAAGTATGTGAACACCTGAAAATGAGGTTGTTGGACATCCCATTACTAAACCATGTGCATTAACTTTGAGTTGCCCAACCATGGTTCCCTCTTTGTGGTTATAAAAGATTATATTCTTCTAGGAGATATTTTGCTGCGTTTCTGAGGGAATATGTGGCCATTTACTTTAAAAAGCATTCTGTAAGAAGGTAGGCACTAATGTTGTATAAGCTAAACCTGGCTTGAAGGTGTTTAATGGGGTTGAGGTCAAGGCTCTTTGCAGTCCATATATAGGTTATTACAGTGAATGAAGGTGAGAACACAGATCATCAGGACCCATGTTGTTGTATATTTCCCACTCTACTAGCTGTGCCACCTTTTTATTTGGATACCGGATGAAATTAGCAATAGTACAGCTTTCTGGAAGAGTGTAAATTCTAGGTATTGAAGCTCTAGAGTGTTGGTGCCTTCATCTAACAGCAAGAATGGCTGTTGCAGTGTTAGGGAGGTGATTCCTCATCCGGGATCTTTTCCCTCCCTCAGACATGGCCAATTGCGTCTGTTGAGCGCTAGACCAGGTTTGCATATTACATTGCTGCACCACCCTATCATCCATGTCTATAAATATTAAAATGTGACTGCTCAAAGACCAAGTATTTAAAAATAAATGACCTATTGTCCTGATGTGGCTTGCTGTCCTGTGATGGACAATGGTCTGTTGACATGCTCAACACTGTTTGGTCTGAGTTTCCTAAAAAAGATCTGTTCTGTTTATTTCGGTCTATGTGTGTATATATGTAATGCATGTATACAGTATAGTCTTGACATGTTGTGTCACAGATGGCACCACCATCTCTGTGATGCTCTTTGATTAGGACAGACAGATAACGTCTCCATAGCGACAGTCTCCCACAGACTCTCAGTCTCTCTGGCTACAGGAGAACTGTGTTATATTCTTAACTTCTACAATGTACCAGCGGAATGAAGTCTAAAGAAAATCCTTCAGTGCTTTATGTTTCAATTCACATTTACAATTAACCATCTTGTTTGACATGAAAGGATAAAAGAAAATACAGACTGAGTTAAAAAAATATAATTTAAGCTTTAAGCTTTCATACAATTCTCGGATAATTTTAGATACGTACTTCAAAACACATTTGTGCTCACGGATAAAAGCAATAAGAATTAATCAGACATAATAATGTTACATAATAAGCAGAGCTGTGTGTCTAACAAATGCTGCTTAATTTATTGTAAAATATGTGCACATATGCAATTACCAGACTATTATTTTATTAGCTGTGTTTTCCTGCAGGCATATCAGTTATCCAGAGGAAGAGTTTGGCCAATGATCATGATCCTGTGTCTCATTGCTGCAATTCTGTCTGCTTTTCTGGACAACGTGACCACCATGATGCTCTTTACTCCTGTTACTATCAGGTAGAGTCTTTAAGTGTCTTCTAATGAACAGTTTAATACAGGCATCCACCAATGCATCCAATATATATATACACCGATCAGCCATTACATTAAAACCACCTCCTTGTTTCTACACTCACTGTCCATTTTATCAGCTCCACTTACCATATAAAAGCACTTTGTAGTTCTGCAATTACTGACTGTAGTCCATCTGTTTCTCTGCATGCTTTGTTAGCCCCCTTTCATGCTGTTCTTTAATGGAACACCACAGAGTAGGTATTATTTGGGTGGTGGATCATTCTCAGCACTGCAGTGACACTGACATAGTGGTGGTGTGTTAGTGTGTGTTGTGCTGGTATGAGTGGATAAGACACAGCAGTGCTGATAGAGTTTTTAAACACCTCACTGTCACTGCTGGACTGAGACCAAAAATATCCAGCCAACAGCTCACCGTGGGCAGTGTCCTTTGACCACTGATGAAGGTCCAGAAGATGACCAACTCAAACAGCAGCAATAGATGAGAGATCGTCTCTGACTTTACATCTACAAGGTGGACCAACTATGTAAGAGTTTCTAATAGAGTGGACAGTGAGTGAACACAGTATTTAAAAACTCCAGCAGCGCTGCTGTGTCTGATCCACTCATACCAGCACAACACACACTAACACACCACCACCATGTCAGTGTCACTGCAGTGCTGAGAATGATCCACCACCTAAATAATACCTGCTCTGTGGTGGTCCTGTGGGGGTCCTGACCATTGAACAACAGCATGAAAGGGGGCTAACAAAGCATGCAGAGAAATAGATGGACTACAGTCAGTAATTGTAGAACTACAAAGTGCTTCTATATGGTAAGTGGAGCTGATAAAATGGACAGTGAGTGTAGAAACAAGGAGATGGTTTTAATGTATATATATACTGTATATTTAACATAAAAAATGTTATTGAAATAGAATGAGCTACTTTGAACAGTGTTGACTTGTTTTACTAAATTTAAAGACACATAGTTACTCAATCACTCTCTTGGAGCAATATAGTTACTAGTTACAATATAGTTAACTGGAGGTTATTAAGAAGCCAGAGAGAGCAGAGTAAATGCAAACAGACCTGTGAGAAATACCTGATTAACTTCACACTGACATTTAGTAAAGATAACAATGAATGTTGGGTTTCTGATGCTATGCTTCCTCAAACTCATACCTATGACATTTTAGTAATGTTGTATTTGTTGAAGAATGCATTACAAACTCGACTCGACTCGACAGACTACAATTCAACACCATGTATTAAAGGGGAACAATTATGTTTGGCTATCTTTTTAAAAAAAAATTTACATTTTGTTTATGCATTCAATTGCCCGATTGCATCATGCTTCCTCTCCACCAATGCCGATCCCCGCTCTGATTGAGGAGAACGAAGGTAACCCCCAGCCCCTCCGACACGTGGGCAGCAGCCGTATGTATTTTGTCACCTACACTTTGTCGAGTGCACTGCGGATCAGCACTGTGTACGGAGAGACACACCCTGACAGCACTCTTTTTCCATCTCTGTGCAGCCAGCAGAGGTCGTAATTGCATTAGTTATGGGAGAGTCCCTATCCGGCTTTAATATCCCACCCCTATCTAAACAACAGGCCAATCGTTGTTCATGTGGTCGCTCAGCCCAGTCAGCAGGCAGAGCTGAGGCTCGATACGATGTATTCGAGATCCCAGCTCTGGTGTTCCAGTGTGTGTTTTTACCGCTGCGCCACCCGAGCGGCCATGTTTGGCTATCCTAAAATGACTTTTTTCACAGATTACAGAACCTGTTGCATTACATATTTTTTTTTAAACAACAATAAACCAAAAGTCAGAGAAAACTGGAGCTATGTTTACCAATAATTATTATTATTATACACCTACCATTACATGCCACTACATTGATACTGTTTCTAATGAACAGTTTGGGTAAAGTTCTGACATTACAAGGCCTTTTTCAATTTAAAGATTATCACATCTGGCTGATTTCCTTCAGTGCCACTTATTAGATATTAGTCTTTTTGCTGTTTTATTTATGTACATTTTACGATACATTTTTAATACTTTTTTGCCCCATCACAACTTACCCTGCACACCCGTATGGCTTTACATTGAAGGCTCTAGTACTAAACACTCTTTGAGCGTTATTAGTGACGTTAGTTGCTAGTGGGCTCTGCAGAAGAGGAAGGGAGGAGTAGAATCCTGAAGAGCCGACATTTCTTTTGAAGCCCTCATTCAGTTTGAAGCTTATATGAGGAGACAGAATAATGCCTCATCGCTATAACGCTTGTGTCTCATCACTCTCTTCAGCTCCATTTCAGTCTATTTCCTCTTCAATACTCTGATCTATTTCAGTGAAATGCCAGAGTGGTAAACTGGGAACCATAATGGATCATTTCTACAGAAAGTGCTTGTGTGAGATAACTTTATGTTTGTGTTTTTCTGTAGGTACTACAGCATATATTGATTGATTTTAGTTATTTGATAATAACCAAAAGTAGACAGTCTGGACTGTTGTTGTGGATCTTGGACAAGAGTTGCATCAGCACAACTAAATTACTGTATGAGTATCAGCAGTAAAAAATACTGATAATATTGCATCTTATTTCTATTTCCTTGTTGTAACAGTCTCTTGAAAAAGAGGCCTGGTAAGAACTGAAGAATAATGACTTGTTTTAATGCACATATTTATTCAGTGTTTACTAAACTTTTATTTTGCTCTTGGCGTAACTTTTTGAGCGTATTGCTGGTATCAAATTCAAAATTTGTTAATACTTACAAAATACAATCATGTTGGTAAAATAATACAAGCCATTTCTCCATAGTTTTGTCAGTTAAAAAGGCTCAAAATTGGATTTTACGAAATGACTTTTTTTTTGCTATTTTATTTATGCATTTTCTTCCAATTTAGTGTAGTCAGTTTGTCTTCCGCTGCTGGGGGATCCCTGATTGCAGTCGAGGTGGGTATATTGCTGCTCACGCCTCCTCCATGCAGCCCTTTGCGGAACCTATGCACTCTGCACAGGCGCCTCTCTATCTGCCAATCAGGGTCCTTACACAGCGTTTGAAGACCCCACCCACATAGTCCGGTCATCCTGCCCTAGCAGAGACGTGTCTTCTGCAGGAACTGCAGATTTTGCCTGCTAGATGGTGCCCAGCCGACCGGTGGCAGGGCTGAGTTTCAAACAGAGGAGATCAGAATCTCTGCACTGGTGTGCTAGCGGAATATCTGACCCAACTTTTTTGGAAATTATTTCAATTCGAAATATTGCATATTTTAAAAAGTACAGTTTGATTGTTATCTTATTATCAAATCTAATGCTTTAAGAATTAATATGTACTTAATTCCCACTCCTTTTGACAGCCTTCATTCGTCAATCATATCTATCGTGACAAGATGGTTTAATGTTAACTGTGTGATTTGTCAAACTGTGCATAATATTTAGATAATTTGTATGCTTGTTCAACTTAAGTTAAATCTAGCAGGCACATTTGGCAGTGCCTGCAGCAGACAAAATTGGCCACTGAATCTGCTGGGTGGGAAATGACCGGACTAATTGGGTGGGTGGGGTCTTCAAATGCTGTGCAAGTACCATGGTTAGCAGACCGAGGTATCTGTGCAGAAGTGGAGGAGCCTCTGTGAATACACTAAAGCACAAGCACTGGCGAAAAAGAAAGGGTTGAGGGACTGCACATGCAATCGGAAGGGGTGTGGAGCAGGTGAATATGCCCGCCTCTAACGCAATCGGGATCCTTAGCAGCGGAGGACCAATTGACTATGCTAAATCGATGGAAAAAGGGAGAAAATGCAATAATAAATAGAAAATAATAATAAAAAGACTTGTCATTAGTAATCCACCAGGTACAAATCACTTGTAAATCGGTTTAGAGGCAATTAAAATCATAGTATATTACATAAGACATTAAAGACACTGTGGAGGAAAATGTTTCACTCATTTATTGTTGAAAGGGACCTGTCTACTAGACACAACCAAATCTAATTTGTGTATAGTGTCAGACATTTTTAACAATAATCTATACACCGACTAGGCATAACATTATGACCACCTTTCTAACTGGCTGCAGTTTTGGAGAAGCTCTGACCCAGTCGTCCAGCCATCACAATTTGGCCCTTGTCAAACTTGCTCAAATCCTTACACTTGCCGATTTTTCCTGCTTCTAACACATCAACGTTTGAGGATAAAATGTTCACTTGCTGCCTAATATATCCCACCCACTAACAGGTGCCGCGATGAAGAGATAATCAGTGTTATTCACTTCACCTGTCAGTGCTCATAATGTTATGCCTAGTTGGTGTATGTTCCTTAGTGAACCCACTGTGTAAGATTATGGGACCTGCCATTATAGTTAGACTTGACTTGACACTTCATATAACAGCTAAATCACCTATGTAGCTCAAAAAGTGTAAACACGTGGTTATTAAAATTATTAAAAGGTGCTACTCTACGACTGTGCTACATTAAAAGTCAGTAAGCTCTTCAGTATAATCCATAATTCTGCCAATGCATGTCTATAAAAACTGTATGTTTGCTTGATTTTAGGCACCTGTTAGCAATGGCTAACTTTACAAGTTAGAAGAAGAGTCTAAATACCTTTGGCTATACACCGATCAGCCATAACATTAAAACCACTTTCTTGTTTCTACACTCACTGTTCATTTTATCAGCTCCACTTACCATATAAAAGCACTTTGTAGTTCTACAATTACTGACTGTAGTTCATCTGTTTGTTTGCATGCTCAATGGTCAGGACTCTCCCAGGACCACCACAGAGCAGGTATTATTTAGGTGGTGGATCATTCTCAGCACTGCAGTGACACTGACATGGTGGTGGTATGAGTGGATAAGACACAGCAGCGCTGATGGAGTTTTTAAACACCTCACTGTCACTGCTGGACTGAGAATAGTCCACCAACCAAAAATACCAAGCCAACAGTGCCCTGTGGGCAGCGTCCTGTGACCTGTCCTGACTATTGAAGAACAGGGTGAAAGCAGGCAAAAAAAAAAGTATGTGAGTGTAGAAACAGGGAGGTAGTTTTAATGTTATGGCTGATCAGTGTACAGTGTAAATAAATGTTTGTGGCATTTACTATTGTACAGTTTTAGTAATATATTTTATTTTCATTATGAGTTCACACCATCATCCTGCTTATGTATAGTCAGAGATCGCACTAATATATTTCAACCGTGATATGAAACGAATTTACACAATACACCCGCATTAGGAACGCTGCTTGTTTCTATTGTTCTTGCCGCTTAAAAGGGAATCATTAGCTGCATCTAGATACACGTCAGCTGGCCGTGCTTTTAAATACTGATGAGCGTTGCAATGAACTTGGAGACATGCACAAACACACTCACACAAACAAGTAAGAATAGAAGCAGTGAAAAAGGAGATTTGCTTATGCAAATGCTGAAGCGGATTTCTCATAGTTAATGATTCGTTCATCTTCATCAGGACAGCTTCACATACAGTGTATCACAAAAGTGAGTACACCCCTCACATTTCTGCAAATATTTCATTATATCTTTTCATGGGACAACACTATAGACATGAAACTTGGATATAAGTTAGAGTAGTCAGTGTACAGCTTGTATAGCAGTGTAGATTTACTGTCTTCTGAAAATAACTTAACACACAGCCATTAATGTCTAAATAGCTGGCAACATAAGTGAGTACACCCCACAGTGAACATGTCCAAATTGTGCCCAAAGTGTCAATATTTTGTGTGACCACCATTATTATCCAGCACTGCCTTAACCCTCCTGGGCATGGAATTCACCAGAGCTGCACAGGTTGCTACTGGAATCCTCTTCCACTCCTCCATGATGACATCACGGAGCTGGTGGATGTTAGACACCTTGAACTCCTCCACCTTCCACTTGAGGATGCGCCACAGGTGCTCAATTGAGTTTAGTCCATCACCTTTACCTTCAGCTTCCTCAGCAAGGCAGTTGTCATCTTGGAGGTTGTGTTTGGGGTCGTTATCCTGTTGGAAAACTGCCATGAGGCCCAGTTTTCGAAGGGAGGGGATCATGCTCTGTTTCAGAATGTCACAGTACATGTTGGAATTCATGTTTCCCTCAATGAACTGCAGCTCCCCAGTGCCAGCAACACTCATGCAGCCCAAGACCATGATGCTACCACCACCATGCTTGACTGTAGGCAAGATACAGTTGTCTTGGTACTTCTCACCAGGGCGCCGCCACACATGCTGGACACCATCTGAGCCAAACAAGTTTATCTTGGTCTCGTCAGACCACAGGGCATTCCAGTAATCCATGTTCTTGGACTGCTTGTCTTCAGCAAACTGTTTGCGGGCTTTCTTGTGCGTCAGCTTCCTTCTGGGATGATGACCATGCAGACCGAGTTGATGCAGTGTGCGGCGTATGGTCTGAGCACTGACAGGCTGACCTCCCACGTCTTCAACCTCTGCAGCAATGCTGGCAGCACTCATGTGTCTATTTTTTAAAGCCAACCTCTGGATATGACGCCGAACACGTGGACTCAACTTCTTTGGTCGACCCTGGCGAAGCCTGTTCCGAGTGGAACCTGTCCTGGAAAACCGCTGTATGACCTTGGCCACCATGCTGTAGCTTAGTTTCAGGGTGTTAGCAATCTTCTTATAGCCCAGGCCATCTTTGTGGAGAGCAACAATTCTATTTCTCACATCCTCAGAGAGTTCTTTGCCATGAGGTGCCATGTTGAATATCCAGTGGCCAGTATGAGAGAATTGTACCCAAAACACCAAATTTAACAGCCCTGCTCCCCATTTACACCTGGGACCTTGACACATGACACCAGGGAGGGACAACGACACATTTGGGCACAATTTGGACATGTTCACTGTGGGGTGTACTCACTTATGTTGCCAGCTATTTAGACATTAATGGCTGTGTGTGGAGTTATTTTCAGAAGACAGTAAATCTACACTGCTATACAAGCTGTACACTGACTACTCTAAGTTATATCCAAGTTTCATGTCTATAGTGTTGTCCCATGAAAAGATATAATGAAATATTTGCAGAAATGTGAGGGGTGTACTCACTTTTGTGATACACTGTATCCCTTAATGACCATGCAAAGATGAAAAACACAGGCTTTGATCTCTTGTTGTTGACTAGATTTGAATTTCAGAATGCAAAGCATTTTCTCGGGTTTTACCCAGTAATGATTAGTTTTGAAATATCCTGTATCTAATGTTCTTTTTAACATTCTTGTTTTATTCTGTATTATGCATGTGTGTGTGTGAGGAGGGGGGCTTGTTGGGTAGCACTGTCGCTTTGGTCCTTTCTGTGTGGTGTTTGCATGTTCTCCCCATGTGGGTTTCCTTTTGGAGCTCCGGTTTTCTTCCACAGTCCAAAGACATGCAGTCAGGTTAACTGGTCATACGAAATGACCTTAGGTGTGTGTGTGTGTGTTTGCCCTGTAATGGACTGGTGACCTGGTCAAAGTGTCTCTACATTTTCCCTAGTGAATTGCACCCACCATGATCCTGACCAGAATAAAGCAGAGGTACAACAGACAATGAATGAATGAATTAATGAATGAATGAGTGTGTGTATGTGTGTGCAGTTTAATCTCCAGCTATGTTGTATCAATACTAAGTGCCATTTTGTGTGTGTGTGTGTGTGTTTGGGCAGGTTATGTGAGGTGTTAAATTTAGACCCAAGACACGTCCTGATTGCAGAGGTTGTCTTCACCAACATTGGAGGTGCTGCCACCGCTGTGGGGGATCCCCCCAATGTCATCATAGTGTCTAATCAAGATCTGCGCAAAAAGGTAGGTGGTTTAGTTCTCAGTGGCATTATTCAATAGTTTATTTTACATTTTACAAATTACAGTAATGTTTTTTTGTCTTTAAATTCATAAGTATTACATGATATGGCCAAATGTATGTGGACACCCTTCCTATTTGTTAAGTTTAGGTAATTTAGTCACACCTGTTAATAGCAGGTGTATAAAATCTGTTATTTTTATAGTAAAACAAATTGCATGGCTTTGTGGCAACAATTTAAAAAAAGAATCCTGCCTGTTTCAATATAGTCAGTTAAGACATTCATTGATTATTAATTAGCTGATGAAACATACACTGATCAGCCATAACATTAAAACCACCTCCTGGTTTCTACACACACTGTCCATTTTATCAGCTCCACTTACCATATAGAAGCACTTTGTAGTTCTACAATTACGGACTGTAGTCCATCTGTTTCTCTACATGCTTTTTTAACCTGCTTTCACCCTGTTCTTCAATGTTCAGGACCCCCACAGAGGATAGCTGCCACAATTTACGGTATTAAAGCAAATAGTTTTGAAATGAGAAACCCAACAAGCTGATGATATGGCATTGACACATTTTTGGCCATATAGTAGATTATTTTGGCTGGAGGCAATGTGAGGGAGTGCTATGCCAATTTAATCTAGTCAGTGGACCATGTTTTCCTGCAACTAACGACCCATAACTGTTTATATTAAAGTTTATACAGTCTATCAAGGTTTATATAGACACATGTACTGTATTAATGAGGCATTTTTATTGAGTTCACTTTAATACACCACATTTCATTCCTGATTGCACAAGCTGACACACCTCAGACTATAAAAAGTAAAGCGAAATAAATTTTCCTTCATAAAACTAAACATTCAACCTCATTAACCGCTTCATCTTGATCATCGTTTTGCTCCCATGAAAGCAATAGATCCAGGCAGAAATAGACTTGATGTGGCACCAATCTATATGTACTCTCACATATTTATTTCTGCACATTTTTGGGAGGTGAGATGTGATCTGAGAATTAGGAAGAGACTCACACAGACATGGCTTTTATTATTTGACCTTTGCATGCAGTGGCAGTCTGATGCTCTCTGTGATCTTGATTCTATCGTGTGTGTGTGTTTGGTGTGGTTGGATGGGACTAGGTGTGGTAAGTGTTGTATTTTGCACTGGACAACGTGATACTGTAAATTCTACAGCTACAGAAAGCATGTCATTAAAATTGTACTGTACTGTGCAAGTATTGATCTATTTTTATGCATTGACCAAACATAGTGGATGCATAATGTATTAAATACATTTTTTAAAAGCTACAATGCACTTTTAAACTTTTGACTTTACTTGTATGATTAAGATATTGACATTTATCTTTAATATTTATTGACATTTTACCTTCAATATCTCATCATCTCTAGTTGCCCTTGACGGCTTGAACTTTAGTCAGAGAAAGGTGCTCATTTAATTTGGGTTTGTTGTAAATACCATGTTTAAACTAGGTTTTAAGTCTTATGTCTCATTGGAAGTGTTGTGGTGTCCTCTTGTGACACCCAATCACAATTAACAACTAAACGTTTGGATCACAGATAGGCTGAAGGTTATATTTGTGATCTTGGTTTTGATCTTGACTTGTCTTGTTTCCTTTTGTGGGCGGCACGGTGGCTCAGTGACTAGCACTGTCGCCTCACAGCAAGAAGGTCCTGGGTTTGATTCCCAAGTGAGGCGGTCCGGGTCCTTTCTGTGTGGAGATTACATGTTCTCCCAGTGTCTGCGTGGGTTTTCTCCTGGTGCTCCGGTTTCCTCCCACCGTCCAAAAAACATGCAGTCAGGTTAACTGGAGACACTGAATTGCCCTATAGGTGAATGAGTATGTGTATGTTTGTGTGTCTGCCCTGTGATGAACTGGCGTCCAGAGTGTTACTGTGTGCCTTGCGCCCATTGAAAAGCTTGGATAGGCTCCAGCACCCCCCGTCTAAATTGGATAAGCGGATAAGAAAATAAATGAATGAATGTTTTTGACATTAAACTTGTGAACTGATGAGACTTGTATAACGAGTAACTATCATTTCTGTCATGAATGTAACCAAAGTGTGTAAAACATGACGTTACAATCCTAATAATGAAATATTTCCTTTTGGAATCAGCCTTGATCTAGACTCGATTTCAGCTATTCATGGTTGTGGACTTAGCCTAGAAACAAGAACATCTTGACCACAGTCTTGGTGTGTGGGTGTGTGTGTGTGTTGGGGGGAATTAAAGTGATCAAGATTTTGGTGTAGGAGGATTGATTCTGATTTATAGACTGTTTTCTAGCAGGAGAAGGAAAATATTTCTGCTGTGAGTTGCAGGGCTGTAGAGGTGACAGTGCTGTCGGTCAGGCTGAGATATAACCTTATCCTGACACCACTGCAGGCCACACTAACTGTCTGAGTGTGCCATTACCTGTGATATTAAATGACTTTAGTGAGATGTATGTATTAATGTGTGTTTAAATGCTTAGAGGTGTTTGAAACCTGAAACAGATAGTGATGACGAGAAAAGGCGTCAGTGGCACTTTGCTGACGATTAAACCCACAGGCTTTGTGTGTGTGTGTGTGTGTGTGTGTGTGTCACACAAACCTTATTTTCAGAAAGGTTGGGAGACTTTCTAAAAAGCAATAAAACTGATCTGTAATTTGTTAATTACTTGAACCTTTATTTAACATACAGAAGGACAAATCCGATTTTTAATGTTTATAATGATGAGCTTAGTTTTATTAGTTGATACCTGCAACACACTCAAAAAAGCTGGGACAGAAGCATGTTTACCACTATGTCACATTAGTTATACTTTTATAACTAACAGCCATAACATTAAAACCACCTCCTTGTTTCTACAATCACTGTCCATTTTATCAGCTCCACTTACCATATAGAAGCACTTTGTAGTTCTACAATTACTGACTGTAGTCCATCTGTTTTTACTGCATACTTTGTTAGCCCCCTTTCATGCTGTTCTTCAATGGTCAGGACCCCCACAGGACCACCACAGAGCAGGTATTATTTAGGTGGTGGATCATTCTCAGCACTGCAGTGACACTGACATGGTGGTGGTGTGTTAGTGTGTATTGTGCTGGTATGAGTGGATCAGACACAGCAGCGCTGCTGGAGTTTTTTAATACCGTGTCCACTCACTGTCCCCTCTATTAGACACTCCTACCTAGTTGGTCCACCTTGTAGATGTAAAGTCAGAGACGATCGCTCATCTATTGCTGCTGTTTGAGTTGGTCATCTTTGAGATCTTCATCAGTGGTCACAGGATGCTGCCCTCGGAGTGCTGTTAGCTGGATATTTTTGGTTGCTGGACTATTCTCATTCCAGCAGTGACAGTGAGGTATTTAAAAACTCCATCAGCATTGCTGTGTCTTATCCACTCATACCAGCACAACACACACTAACACACCACCACCATGTCAGTGTCACTGCAATGCTGAGAATGATCCACCACCTAAATAATACCTGCTCTGTGGTGGTCCTGGGAGAGTCCTGACCATTGAATAATAGCATGAAAGGGGGCTAACAAAGCATGCAGAGAAACAGATGGACTACAGTCAGTAATTGTGGAACTACAAAGTACTTCTATTAATGTTGAGCTGATAAAATGGACAGTTAGGGTAGAAACAAGGAGGTGGTTTTAATGTTATGGTTGATCGGTGTATATAATTGTGTTATAATTGTTGTAGTTTTGCAAGTGGAACAGTCCGTGGTCATAGTTGTCTGATTCTTATATTCATGATGTGCCATACATTTTTAATAGAAGACAGATCTGGACTGCACTACTCTACTTGATGGAGCAAATATGTGTCTTGTGTTTATTAAGCAAATAAAACAATGTAGCATTAATTGGCAAAATTTTAACTGTTTAAATATTTATGACTCCATCTTATCACAAATACTTTGGTGGAGACTGCCAAACTCTGTCTAACTGTCTATCATAACTGTGAGCAGAATAGAAATACTACTTGTCTCTAAGGCTATGCATCAATTTGATATGGGAGAGTTTTATCTTTGCTAGTCAATCATGACCATCAACAACAAGGCAGCTAAATTTGTTCATGTTATTTCACATGTAAGATCAAGACCTCAAGAACTTGAGCCGTAGCGACTGTAATGAAATTGACATTGAACGGGGTTGAAAGTGCTTCGGTTTGATCCTCTCTGTGTTGAGTTTGCATGTTCTCCTTGTGTGGGTTTTCTCCAGGTGCTCCGGTTTACTTCCACAAGTCCAAAAACATGCAGTCAGGTCAGTTTGGATACTGGAAATGGCCCCAAGTGCCCTAAGTGTATATTTGTGTGTGGGTGTAGGTGTATGTCTGTCCTGTAATAGACTAGTTAGTCTGCTGTGTTTCCTGCCTTTCACCCAATGAATCAGACCCACCGTGACCCTGACCAGTATAAAGCAGTTGTAAAACAGACAATAAATAAATAAATTAATTGGATTGTTTAGAAGGCTCAACAGGAATAATTCTGAGGTCTCAGAAACCCTTGAGCAGGGTGGCTGGTGCATGCTGGTCAGCTGTCCATCTGTGGCACCGTGTGACTGAGGTTGAGGCATATACAGAATGACAGGGGAGTGTGCTAGGGTCAGGAAGGCCATTTATTCTCTGGCCATTTGCTATTTTTCTGGTGGAAGTGTCACACTGACCCAAATCTGCTAAGAATATGGCCCTTTAGTGCACCCACAACTTACCAAGTTGTTAATAAGCCTCTAACTAATTTGTTGATGTTTTTCTCTTTATTGGTCATCTGAGTTTGCAACACACAAACACCAACACAGCCTTGAACACAATGTTTCACTAAAATGCACTACACTGACAAAATATACTCCATTGTACCTAGTTAATTTGGCTTCTTCAGCCACTTTTATTATTAAATTACATATTCAGTATAATTAAGGAATCAGCCAGGCAATCTTTATAAACAAACACTGGTAATAGAATTGGTCACACAGTAACTTTGGAAGCATACATAATTAAAGGATGGTAAATTTGCTACTCTAAAAGGACGCTTTCCCTCAAACAAAGACAAATTTCTGCGTTCCTGACTAAATGTTATTGTTTAGAAGTGAAACAACACTTTACACTATCTCAGAGTGAGACTGTAGAGTGCATGAATTAGTCTGTATTGGATAAAAAGTGTCTGTTACTGGTTGCAGCATTCCTTAAGATCAAACATTTTTGTGAAAATAGGCGATGGGAAATAAGCAGGAAGACACAGCATCATAATATACTGTACATATATGTATATATATACACCGATCAGCCATAACATGATAAGTGAAGCCGATAAAATGGACAATGTGTGTAGAAACAAGGAGGTGGTTTTAATGTTATGGCTGATCAGTGTATATATATATTCACCTCCTTGTTTCTACAAACATTGTCCATTCTATCAGCTCCACTTACCATATAGAAGCACTTTGTAGTTCTACAAACTACTCTACTGGCTGTAGTCCATCTGTTTCTCTGCATGCTTTGTTAGCCCCCTTTCATGCTGTTCTTCAATGGTCAGGACTCTCCCAGGACCACCACAGAGTAGGTATTATTTGGGTGGTGGGTCATTCTCAGCATTGCAGTGACACAGACATGGTGGTGGTGTGTTAGTGTGTGTTGTGCTGGCATGAGTATAGAATAGTCCACCAACCAAAAATATCCAGCCAACAGTGCCAAGTGGGCAGCATGTGACCACTGATGAAGGTCTAGAAGATAAACAACTCAAACGGCAGCAATAGACGAGTGATCGTCTCTGACTTTACATCTACAAGGTGGACCAACTAGGTATGAGTGTCTTATAGAGTGGACAGTGAGTGTAGGTATGAGTGTCTTATAGAGTGGACAGTGAGTGAACACTGTATTTAAAAACCCCAGTAGCGCTGCTGTGTCTGAGCCACTCATACCAGCACAACACACACTAACACACCACCACCATGTCAGTGTCACTGCAGTGCTGAGAATGATCCACCACCCAAATAATACCTACTCTGTGGTGGTCCTGTGGGGGTCCTAACCTTTGAAGAACAGGGTGAAAGCAGGCTAAAAAAGTATGTAGAGAAATAGATGGACTACAATCAATAATTGAAGAACTACAAAGTGCTTCTATATGGTAAGTGGAGCTGATAAAATGAACAGTGAGTGTAGAAACATGGAGGTGGTTTTAATGTTATGGCTGATCAATGTATATACAGTATGGTGCTCTTAGAACTTTTCAATAAACAGTCACATGCACACAATAATAAGATATTTGCAAGAAATCAGTTAACAATATTTCAATTACAGTGGTACCTTGTAACTCGACGTCCCATAAAATCGGAATTTTTGAAACTTAGCACCCTTCATCGAGAAATCTGTACCCATAAACTCACGAGTTCATATGTGGATCAGCTTTAAGTACGGAGAGCCACTACCTGATTAGCATTATTCGCCAACTCTGTGCAAGCGCTATCAATCAGCCAGCAGAGGCCGTAATTGCAACAGTTATGAGAAACCCTGGTCCGGATGGCACAGCTGAGATTTGATACGATGTATTTAAAATCCCAGCACTGGTGCGCCGGCGTATTTTACTGCTGCGCCACTTGAGTGGCGAAAACCTTCAAGTTGACATAAGCCAATAAGAAATCTGATTTCTACCACCATTCACCCTTTCTTATTCCTGTCCCTAATAGCATATCTACCCAGCACCTCCTCATCACCTCTATTCACCAACATGCCCACTGAGATCAGCTCCAATCACAGGTCCATCTTCTTTGAGTAATCTCTCCACCACTTCATCTAACTCACTCAAGGAATCTTTTTTCTCCTTTATCTCACAACCCACTTGTGGGGCGTATGCACTGATGACATTCATCAGCACTCCATCACTTTCAAGCTTCACACTCATCTCGCTATCAGACGCTCTTTTCCCCTCCACTACATTCTTGATGTTCTCTCCCTTCAAGATTACACCTACCCATTTTCATAACAGTGCAACTTGATCAGTACAATAGTTTAATTATACGAGAGGATTTATAGATCGTTCTAGTTAGAGGTCAGTCTGTTACGAGGAGAAGTCCGATTTCTTACTGGCTCTTGCAATATTCTGATTATTGTGTGCATGTGACTGTTTACTGGACACTTCATAAACTGGGTTTGTTTGTTTGTTTATTATGATTGTACCGTCATGTTTTACACTTTGGTTACATTCATGACAGGAATGGTAGTTCATCAGTTTACAAGGTTATATCGAACACAGTCATGTCAATTTACTCACTCACTCACTTTCTTAACCGCTTATCCAGTTAGGGTCATGGTGGGGGGGGGGGGGGGTGCTGAAGCCTATCCCAGCTTTTCAATGGGCGCAAGGCACACAGTAACACCCTGGACGGGGCGCCAGTTCATCACAGGGCAGACACACATACACACACCCATTTACCTATAGGGCAATCCAGTGTCTCCAGTTAACCTGCCTGCATGTTTTTGGACTGTGGGAGAAAACCGGGGCACCTGGAGGAAACCCACACGGGCACGAGGAGAACATGCAAACTCCACACAGAAAGCCCAAACTGGGTTTGCATGGCTATGCAGTCACATACCATGTAGAAGCCTACATTTTGGCTTAGGTAGAGTAAAGCATACTACTGTTGGAATTTAAAGTACTGTGTGTATGGTTGTTTGTTTATGGTTTGGACTTGTCATTGTAGCTACAGTGTGAACAAATCTTAATGCTTAAGCATACAGTGCCATTCTATATTTTTGTGGCAACAGTTTGGAAAAGTTATCTTTAATATAGTAACATTTTATTGTGCTAAAATGAGTTGCTGAATTTGGTGGGAAAGAACTTTTCTGGCCAGGACTAAGCCTTGACAGTAAACTCAATCCAGTCCCCATAGTGATGTTTTAAAATCTAGTAGAAAGGCTGTTTCTAGCAGCCACATCATCCATGTAAGGTGTACACATACTTTTGGCCAGGAATGAAATTTATGAATCATTTTGATTTCAGGTGAGTGCACAGATGATAACACATGAACCAAAAACATTTTGTTTCATTTCTATAATAACCGGTCATTTAGTCTAAAAGTCAAAATAACCTGAACATTGTTACAAAATGCCTGTTTATAAATGTTAATCATGACTAACCATAGTGTATACCATGGACATAATGTTATGTCTGCCTGTTAGAGTAAAAATATAAAATTGTCATGTTGACCGGAACACTTTAGTACATTTACACTGCCAAAATAAAATATGAGGGTGGCTGAAAGAACAACTACATCATATGAATAAAAAATATCCTGACACTAAAATAATCAAATTACAATTCAACACACAGCTGCACAGATGATATTACATTACTGTCAATCAATACCACATCTCAGCTCTATAAGAAGACTAACACATAGTGGGTGCATAAATTACAGGTAACAGAAAGTAGGATATTAAATAATAATTTAATAATGTCATATGTTTTGAATGTTTAAATACCAGCAAACAAATGCTGTATGAGACAATTATCCAGAAGCAGGTGCACACTATGGTGCAAACGCTCTTTTCTGATAGTTTTCACACATTCCAGAATGATTATACTCCAATACATATTGTGATTTACAACCCCAAATCAGAAAAAGTTGGGACAGCATGGAAAATGCCAATAATAAAAAAACGCAGAGTTTATTACATTTACTTTGACTTTTATTTGATTGCAGACAGGATGAACCCGAGCTATTTCATGTTTGATCTTGTCAGCTGTATTTCATTGATTAATAAACATCCAGTCCTGCATTTCAAGCCTGCAACACATTACCACAGAAGTTTGGACAGTAAAAACAGTTACTTTACTGTTTTTTTTTCAAAGGAATGTTGCCATTCCTTTTCACCACACTTAAAAGACGTTTTGGCAGAGAGGAGACCAAGTGATTTAGTGTTTCAGCTTTTATTTTGTCCCATTCTTCCAGCAAACACGTCTTAAGATGTGCAACAGTACGGGGTCGTCGTTGTAGCATTTTTCGTTTCAAAATTCTCTATTGGGGACTGGTCAGGACTGCAGACAGGCCAGTCCAGTACCCGTACCCTCTTCTTCTGCAGCCATGCCTTTGTAATGTGTGCAGCATGTGGTTTTGCATCGTCTTGTTGAAAAATGCGTGAACGTCACTGGAAAAGACGACGTCTTGAAGGCAGCACATGTTGCTCTAAGATCTCAATGTACTTTTCTGCATTAATGCTGCCATCACAGAAGTGTAAATGACCTTTGCCAAGGGCACTGACACGCCCCCATACCATGACAGACCCTGGCTTTTGGACTTGTTGCTGATAACAGCCTGGATGGTCCTTTTCTTCTTTGGTCCGGAGCACAAAAAAGACCTGGAATGCTGATTCATCTGACCACAATACACGTTTCCACTGTGTCATGGTCCATCTTAGATGCCTCCGAGCCCAGAGAAGTTGACGCTGCTTCTGGACATGGTTAACATAAGGCTTCTTTTTGGCACAGTAAAGTTTTAAGTGGCATTTGTGCATGTAACTCTGTATCGTAGTGCTTGACAAAGGTTTGCCAAAGTAATCCCTCACCCATGTGGTTATATCTGCTATTGTTGAGTGGCGGTTTTTGATGCAGTGCCGTCTGAGGGATCAAAGATCACAGGCGTTCAGCTTCAGCTTGCGCCTTTGGCCTTTACGCACTGAAATTCCTCCTGATTCCTTGAATGGTTTAACGGTATTATGCACTGTAGAGGGAGAAATATGCAAATCCCTTTCAATCTTTCTTTGAGGTTCATTGTTTTTAAACATTTCAATACTTTTCTCATGTATTTGTTGACAAACTGGAGATCCTCTGATCATCTTTGTTCATCAGAGACTCCTTTCCTGGATGCTGCTTCTGTACCAAACCATGATTACAATCACCTGTTGACAAGTTGAGCAGACAAAACATGAAATATCTTGGGTTCAAACTGTCTGCAATCAAATAAAAGTCAAAGTAAATGTAAGGAACACTGCATTTAAATTTTATTAGCACTTTCCATACTGTCCCAACTTTTTTCTGATTTGGGGTTGTATATAAAATGAATTGCCTCCCATGGTCTACCAGTCAAACCTTTCTAATTTTCTTCTTAAATGCTTACTCCCCATGTCTCCTTAGGAAAAGAAATCAAATGAATTATAAGAGTTTTAGTCATTACTTATTGTTTGTCATTTCTTTTCCTTTATCATTCTTCTGCTCCTCTGGGTAATTTTGTTTCCCCCATAGAGGTCAGTACACACCATTTTTTTTTACTTTTTCTCCTCGATTTTCAGCCAGATGTTTGTTGCACTCTTGACCTAGACTCAGTATGGTTTTAAGGTCCTGGAATCTGTAAAGTTGCTGTAAAGTTGTTTTGTTGCTTTAGGCTTACGTATTTAAGGTTTTAAGGACATGGAATCTGTAAAGTTGCTTTCCAAATGGCCCATGTGGAAAAAAAAATAGATGAATGAAACTAATACCAAGTTCACACTACACGACTGGATCTCTTGCACTCGGGAGTCTTTTCAGTCGTTGTGTATTTCACACTACACGACTGATCGGCGATAGAGGGGTTTCACACTACATGACTGATCAGCGATAGAGGGGTTTCACACTACATGACTGATCAGCGATCGGGGGTTTCACACTACACCATCTACAATCAGGAGGAATCGCAGATGAGTCTGGTCTCCCAAACTACGATTTGTTACAAAAACACACACGAGAAGTGACGAGGGGTTTAGTGATACGACGTCCAAAAATGCATGTCAACAATAAGCGAGCGATCAAAGTTGTTTGTGCACTGATGTGCAGCGTAAAAGCAAAGAGGAAAAATAAATGAATCTGAGTTTATTTGGCTATGCGACCAGCAGGGATCATCTGTTCTGTAGTGAGAATGCATTTTGCAATGCAAAGGTTTTGTCGGGAACGATAAGGTCAGAAATACTGTAAAACATGCGAGTGCCAATGTATTCGACGTATTCGGCTGTAGTTCGACGCAGCACTCATTGCCAGTTGGTCGACTGACCCAGATATTTAGCATGCTAGATATTTTTCTTCAGCTGCTCGGATCGAGCTGTTGAACAGTTCACACATAGCCATCGAGAGCCGAGTTTCGATCCCCGAGCGAACGCCGAGTTGCCTCTGAGCTGCCACATCTAGCGGCGACCAGTCAGTGGGTGAAAATCAGGGCAAAAATCGTGTAGTGTGAACTAGCATAAAGCTTCAGCACAATCCATCAAAAACATTCTCATAACATTTTCCTTTCAAAAACTTTACAGCTACAGTTATACTCTATATTATATTTGCAAATGTTCTTAAGGCATATGCCAAACATTTCTTTGTCAGACAAATGGTAAAGCATGATGCATCTTCTCAGAAAATGGGGTAACATAGGATTTTGTGTGGCTGCGTGGCCATAGAAACCAAATCCTTCTCATTATAAAATTTTTTTGTGTTGATGTTTCTTCCAGAGGTGGTTATGAGTGTTGGTGGTTATGAACTGAGTACAGGTTTTTTTTTATTATCATGTAATGCACTTTAGTGCTTGGGCTCAGACAGGCATGTCTGAAAGGAAAGAAATTCTTTGTTAAAATGTTATTCTATGACATTCTATTTCAGTGGGAGTGTCAAATTTACTAAAAATGTCTACATTTACATCTTCCATTTGGAGCATTCAGCAGATGCTGTTATTCAAAGCGACTTACAATTGTGATCGCATATGAATCAAGCGATTGAGGGTTAAAAGCCTTGCTCAGGGGCCCAACTGTGGCAATGTAGTAACTTGGGCTTGAAGCTGGGACCTTTCGTCAAACAGTCCAGTATTTTAACCACTGATGTACCACTGTCCTTCTGATGTGTTGAAAGCCTATGTGTATGCATCATTTTATAGGAAATGCTTGTACTTCAGTTGTGATATATTCAGTTTGTCTTTGTTTTTAATTAGTTTTTTTTTACAGCAACACTTTGCCATAGGAAATGCGAGTTTTTTTTCACTTAATCTTATCACTCAATCCCCTCTCAATTCCTGTTTCTCTTCAGGGGCTTGATTTTGCTGGATTTACAGGCTACATGTTTCTGGGAATCTCTCTGGTGCTGCTGACCTCCTTTCCATTTCTAAGAATGCTCTACTGGAACAAAAAACTCTACAATAAAGAGTCGAGTGAGATTGTGGGTGAGTGTAGGAGTCTCACTTTACTTTGAAGAGTTTAATAATTGAATTTGTCATTTATAATAAGTACAGTACTTTTTATGTGCATATTCAATTTGTGGAATATGTTTCATTTGGCTAGTTCATGTTTTAATCGAGGTTAGACTGCTCATTTTCTCTGACTTAATATAAAAATGCTGATTATATTTTTTGCTAAAATTGTGTTTGTTAAAGGTCATCTGAACACAGATTCATGTCTTAAATATACACATGATAAATCATTTCCAGTTGAGGATCAGGTGGGAGTGTGTCTCTGTTTGACATGTAATAACGTCTTTTTTCATTCCTTTTGAACGTCTGGTCAGAGCATCATCGTCTGACTGAGATACAAGTTAAACTCTAAACAGATGTGACTAACCATCATTACCTCATAAGTATACTATTAGTTTAACATCTGTCCCTCTTCTATCATGCGTATGTTCTTATTGTAGGCGCATGAAGGGCTCTCCCTAATGTTAACTAGAAATTATTTCCCTATTATTGCCCCTCGGTTCTCAGAAATATGGCCATTATACTTATCAGTTGACCATGTCCTTCTGAGTGTGATGCTGCTATATTAAATCCATAAATCCTGTCGTGTCTGACCTCCCACTGGAACAGGGCTATTGTGTCCTAAACGCACGATCAAATACGTTACCCAAAGTAAGGACAAAACATTTTTCTTTAACCTTAAAAGCATTTTACCAATGTGGTTGTAATCAAGATGCTTTTTATGAAGACTGTTCATAGTTATTTACTTACTTACATTTTTACATGCAGTACAAAAATACAAATGAAAAAAATAAAAATAAAAAATAAAAAATGTATGTGTTGCAGCCAGATTTTAGTTTTAAATTAGATTTCCAAAAGCGTCCCAAGTTGCAAATATGAGCTCTGCCCTCAAATCTGAAAATGTGTTTATAGAATTTATTTAAAATACACCCCAACTATATTTAAAAATAAACCCTAATCATGTGCAGTTCATAAATCAGACAAATATTAAACAATATGCAGGTAATAACAAAGCATTCCATTGTTTTAGTTAAAGCCCTGTTCTGTGTACCATATACACCGATCAGCCATAACATTAAAACCACCTCCTTGTTTCTACACTCACTGTCCATTTTATCAGCTCCACTTACCATATAGAAGCACTTTGTAGTTCTACAATTACTGACTGTAGTCAATCTTTTTCTCTCCATGCTTTGTGGGGTTACCCTTTCATGCTGTTCTTCAATGATCAGGACTCTCCCAGGACCACTACAGAGCAGGTATTATTTAGGTGGTGGATCATTCTCAGCATTGCAGTGACACTGACATGGTGGTGGTGTGTTAGTGTGTGTTGTGCTGGTATGAGTGTATAAGACACAGCAGTGCTGATGAAGTTTTTAAACACCTTACTGTCACTGGACTGAGAATAGTCCACCAACCAAAAACATCCAGCCAACGGTGCCTCATGGGCAGCGACCTGTGACCACTGATGAAGGTCTAGAACAGGGGTGAAGAGAAGGGGCCAAACATTGAAAACATGGTCTATGTCGCGGGCCAAACAAAATGAACATTTATTCAACAATTTAAAACTCTTAAACAGAAATGTGAATTTCTGCAACAGACTACAATTGCTTCTCAAATAAAATATCATGAAATTAAAAAATACAAATTTAAATAATTGTGTTTTTCATTAACAATACCTTCCAGCAAATGACAATATTTCAAATATGAACAAGCTGATGAAAAATGCAAATCTTTCACATATACACATATGTCTTTTGAATGTATGAAAAGTGCAAAAAATGTAAACCAACCAAAAACCATACAGGATATTTAATCTCTCTCATGCTATTTTGTCCAAGCCAGATGCTTGGCATCTTTTTTTGGCTGCAAGTTTATCGGCGAAATGCACAGTTTCACTTTCACTGAGCACCGTTGAGTGTGTCGTTATTGCAACAGGGAGGCAGGGCTGGTAATGTTGCAGTGCTTTGTGGGATTTGTAGTATAAGTGGCGTGAGTACGATTTACTGGCGGGCTATTAATAATAGACATATGAAACTATCTTGACCAACTCAAACAGCAGCAATAGACGAGCGATCGTTTCTGACTTTACATCTACAAGGTGAAACAACTAGGTAGGAGTGTCTAATAGACTGGACAGTGAGTGGACACAGTATTAAAAAACTCCAGCAGCGCTGCTGTGTCTGATCCACTCATACCAGCACAACACACACTAACACACCACCACCATGTCAGTGTTACTGCAGTGCTGACAATGATCCACCACCTAAATAATATATACTCTGTGGTGGTCCTGACCATTTAAGAACAGGGTGAAAGTAGGCTAAAAAGGTATGTAGAGAGATAGATGGAATACAGTCAGTAATTTTAGAACTACAAAGTGCTTCTATATGGTAAGTGGAGCTGATAAAATGGACAGTGAGTGTAGAAACAAGGAGGTGGTTTTAATGTTATGGCTGATCAGTGTAATTTTGAATACAATTTAACATCAAAGCTTTGTGTGCTTTGAGGCTTGACCTTTTAAAAGAAGTGCATTATTCATAAGCTTCTCATTAATGCACATTAATTGGCCCTGTATTTATCACCTGAATGGGTTTATTGCATTTGTATTATAATTAGAAAAACAAAAATGCATTATTTTATTTCTAAACACTAACTGAAACACTGTCTTGGTGTGGTTTGCATGATGATCAAAGCTGTCAATAATTTAGAAATTAGATTGCAATCTTCATCATAAATATGTAAGACATTCTGAAATGGAAAAATAATTCCTACCAGTATTGGGTAGCTTTATCTTGTTTGCTTAGCCCAGTTTAGACAAGAAAGAGTCTCAGTATACATGAACATGATTTAATCTGTCATTTTTACTAGCTTATCTATAAGGAATGGGAATTAAGTTTGTTTTATTAGTAATGTGGTGGTAACATCATAAACTTTCTTGTAAATGAGTGCATTTATTTTCTTAACAAACATCAAATACCTTATATCCATGGCGCCCAGGTGGCACAGCGGGATATTCCACTAGCACACCAACGTCAAGATTCTGAACTCATTGGTTAGAAACTCGTCGTTGCCACCGGTTGGCTGGACGCCATCTAGCGGGCATAATTGGCAGTGCCTGCACCACACACGTCTCTGCTAGGGCGGGATGACCGGACTATGTGGGTGGGGTCTTCAAACGCTGGAGGCGTGAGCAGCAATATACCCACTTTTTTTTTTTTTTTTTTTTTTTTACTTTTTTTTTAATTATCTATTTTTTCCCACTTTTTTCCCCCAACTTTTATCCCCATTCTAATCGTGTCCAATTACCCTGAATGTGTCCTCTATACTGATTCAACCCTTTTTTGCCGCTGACTGAGGACGCCACGCAACTGACTTGCGCCCCCTCTGGCACGCAGTCAGTACAGCCTGCATTTTTCACCTGCACGAGCCGAGTTCATACACCGAGAGACACTGCGCACGGAGGGTCACACCCCCCTCAATGTTATTCCTCAGCCCTGTGCAGGCGCAGTCAGTCAACCAGCAGGGGCCGCAGTTGTACCAGTTATGAGGACCTATGCTCCCCTAAGCCCCTGAACAACAGCCAAACGTTGTTCATACTGCCGCCCAACCCAGTCGGAAAGGTAGAGCTGAGTTTCGATACGATGCATCTAGAAACCCAACTCTGGTGAGCTAGCGTACTTTACCGTTGCGCCACCTGAGCGACGCAATATACCCACCTTGACTGCAATCAGGGATCCCCCAGCAGCGGAAGACAAACTGACTACACTAAATTGGAAGAAAATAGGAGAAAATGCAAAAATAAAATAGAAAAAAAAATACTGTATATCCATAATGTTTTGTATTAGTGCTGTTTGGTTTACATTTTTGGCATTTAGCAGTTGCTTTTATCCAAAGTGACTTACAATTATGACTGAACATAATTTTAAGCAATTTAGGGTTAAGGGCCTTGCTCAGGGGCCCAACAGTGGCAACTTGATGGTGGTGGAAAAGTGGATTGGCAGGTAGTCGTTCCGGGGTGTAAACAAGGAGGTGTGAGTTCTCGCTTTAAACTGGTGACCTGTCCAGGTATTATTGCTGCCTTGTACTCACTGTTTTCAGGTTGTACCAGACTTAGATAGAAAGGTAAAAGCATATGTTTTTGTGCACTGTTTTCAGTTCATTTTGATTTAACTTTTTTCATTTTACAAATCTAGGTTCTGTCCTTCTGGAATCAGTATTCAACAGCCAATAACATGGTGTTGTATTTTTATTAATTAAATAATTCGTTTATTCAGTCATTTGTTTATATTTAGTAACTGCTTAAAGCTGGGTCATGGGTCATGGTGGATTCACCTATCCTGAAAACAGTGGTTGAAAGCTGTGAATACACCCTTGACAGGGCATCTGTTTTTCAGAGGGTGACACAACCTTGCTAATTAATTTACTCACCCAATCTACTTAGTTCAGGGTAAACCCACAAAGATAGAACATATCAATCTCAAACTCACAAACCTACTTTGAATGGAAAAATAACCACCAGGATGTTGTGATCTTGGTTTATGGGCATCTTACTGTACATCTCATTACATAACACACTAAAATACAAACTTGTTTTTTTCAGTAATTTATCTTCCACCCAAAGCAGACGGTCAGTGGAGTCTTATAACTTTCATTCCTATAACTTTGTGTAGTAAAGCTCTTTTTCTTTAAAATGTCACCATTGATTTTAAACCTGTGGGGCTGATCTGATTCAGTATCTCCCCATTTAAAACCCCATTTTCCTCTGCTCTTATCTGAACCCTTAGGCTAACTTAAATCAACTCAGGTGTGTGCAGTTGCCATCAGCTTTAGTAAATGATTGTTTATTTATAAAATGCATTTGGTTCGTGTTGCAGTTAAACAGTATGCAGTAATACACAATGATTTTAAAAGGTCAAACTTAGAAAATGTTTCTCTTAAAAAATAAAAGATAAAAAAAGTTTGTGACCATCGTTTTAGAGGTAAAACCTTTTTTTTCTCCGAACTCTTCTTGTATGAATTGCTTCTAAATAATGATAGACTTATTTTTTATTATGATTTATAGTACTTGACCATCCAGACAGATTTTCTCTTTGCATAAAAAGACAGGTTGTTTTTTCCTCCAGACCTTGGCAAAGAATCCACTAGTTCATGTAGTTCAGCAAGACTTTTTAATAGTCATGCTGTAACAGGGAACGTTTTCCCCAAACTGTTCTGGCACAGTCTGGATAATTTATTTTATGTAACTGTTTTATAATTGGTGTGAATAAAACACCTTAACTATATATACACCAATCAGCCTTCTTGTTTCTACACTCACTGTCCATTATATCAGCTCCACTTACCATATAGAAGCACTCTATAGTTCTACAATTACTGACTGTAGTCCATCTGTTTCTCTGCATGCTTTGTTAGCCCCCTTTCTTGCTGTTCTTCAATGGTCAGGACCCCCACAGGACCACCACAGAGCAGGTATTATCTGAGTGGTGGATCATTCTCAGCACTGCTGTGACTGACATGGTGGTGGTGTGTTAGTGTGTGTTGTGCTGGTATGAGTGGATAAGACACAGCAGCGCAGCTGGAGTTTTTAAACACCTCACTGTCACTGCTGGACTGAGAATAGTCCACCAACCAAAAATATCCAGCCAACAGCGCCCCGTGGGCAGCATCCTGTGAGCAATGATGAAGGTCTAGAAGATGACCAACTCAAACAGCAGAAAAAGATGAGCGATCATCTCTGACTTTACATCTACAAGGTGCACCAGCACAACACACACTAACACACCACCACCACGTCAGTGTCACTGCAGTGCTGAGAATGATCCACCACCCAGATAATACCTGCTCTGTGGTGGTCCTGTGGGGGTCCTGACCATTGAAGAACAGGGTGAAAGCAGGCTAAAAAGGTATGTAGAAAAACAGATGGACTACAGTCAGTAATTGTATTTTTGATTTAGTAATCAAGTAATTGATTCTTGATTAATGTTTATACATTTAACAGATGCTTTTATTCAAGGTGGCTTAAAGTTGGATAGGATACAATCCAAGCAAATAAGGGTTATGGGTGTTGCTTAAGAGCTTAACAGTGGCAATACATAATCCCTAAATTTTCAGTGGATAGTCATGTACCTTTAGTACTGAGCCATCATTAATTTTAAGCTTCTGCTTTGTAATTCTTGGCTGTATTGTATTAAGTCGTGTACGTTCTTCACTTATTTGTCTGACTGGGCAGACATTTTCAGCTAAAACATCACAGAAATGACCAACATTTTTATCCTTCTACCAAACCCATGAACAAAATGTCGGATTATGCTTTGAGGCCTCTATATCAAATGACATTTCCAACAGCAGAAATTTAAATCCCACAGCTTGGGCTCATCTCCAAAATCAAACCAGACACTAGCCTAGTAAGCACCTGTCCCTCCAAAAGACATTTCATCCTGGATGTACTTCCTCGATCATCTTTCTCCAATCTCACTTCACACCTGAGCCCCCTCAGCACAGCTAAGAGAATTACAATAGAACGAACATAACAGCCTATCCATATAATAGTTCCTTTCCAATAAGCCTCTTATGGCAGTCATATATGCTTTCTGAATACAGATCTGCTGGATTTCATAGTGGGGGTCTTAACATCAATATTCAGCAATACAAGTCTCCACTGCAGGAATACTATTTCTGTTCTATGGCTTTCTCAGACTCAATGCATTGTGGTCGCCAGAACGATTAAAATCAATTAGTTTTAGCCATCGTTTCTGTAATATGAAATTAAATACATGTACATTTTAATGTTCGCTAGAAATCTTCCACTCCGAATTCTATCATTAAAAGCCTGCTGATTTGCACTCAACATGAGAGTGGGTTATAGGCAGTAATTAGAAATTGTCCTCAAGGCTAGCTTGTTTTGATAACTGGTGAGAAAATGAGTTGAAGAGCTCTCTTTTATACACTTTTCTTGCAGAGAAAATTTGAAGATCTTTAAGTGTTTGATGCTCTGGAGTGGATTGGCACCCTGAACAGAAAAATTAGTGGGTGTCTTGATGCTTTTACTGAGACATTCGCTAATAATGAAATCAGGTGTTGCAGCTACACCCACATGTTAAGAGGTGTTTAATATCAGAGATAGAAAGTGAAACATAATATTTTAACTTATACATCGATCAGCCATAACATTAAAACCACCTCCCTGTTTCTGCAGTCACTGTCCATTTTATCAGCTCCACTTACCATATAGAAGCACTTTGTAGTTCTACAATTACTGACTGTAGTCCATCTGTTTTTCTGCATACTTTGTTAGCCCCCTTTCATGCAGTTCTTCCATGGTCAGGACTCTCCCAGGACCACCACAGAGTAGGTATTATTTAGGTGGTGGATCATTCTCAGCACTGCAGTGTCAATGACATGGTGGTGGTGTGTTAGTGTGTGTTGTGCTGGTATGAGTGGATCAGACACAGCTGCGCTGCTGGAGATTTTAAATACCGTGTCCACTCACTGTCTACTCTATTAGACACTTCTACCTAGTTGGTCCACCTTGTAGATGTAAAGTCAGAGATGATCGCACATCTATTGCTGCTGTTTGAGTTGGTCATCTTCTAGACCTTCATCAGTGGTCACAGGACACTGCCAAGGGTGCTGTTGGCTGGATATTTTTGGTTGGTGGACTATTCTGTCCAGCAGTGACAGTGATATGTTTAAAAACTCCAGCAGCGCTGCTGTGTCTTATCCACTCGTACCAGCACAACACACACTAACACACCACCACCATGTCATTGTCACTGCAGTGCTGATAATGATCCACCACCCAAATAATACCTGCTCTGTGGTGGTCCTGGGAGAGTCCTGACCATTGAAGAACAGCATGAAACTACAAAGTGCTTCTATATGAACAGTGAGTGTAGAAACAAGTAGGTGGTTTTAATGTTATGGCTGATCAGTGTATATATGCATACATACAAATTTTTTTATTTATTTTCATTTCAATCTGAATCCTTAACCAAGGATAATTTAGCATCATCTTACTTGAAAGTCCAATTTAACCTCTCGAGGGATAACATTCCCTTTAGAATGCCTTAGCATTCCTGTGAATCCAGTCCAAACTAGCAGCTCCTGCAGCAGAAAAACATCCCCACATTATCACTGACCCACCTTCATGTGTGATCGTGGGGGGAGTATTAATCTTGTCATAAGTGTTGCCTTTGTTGTGCCAGACAAACCGCTGATCCATGTGGCCAAACAGTTCCAGTTTTAAATGATCACTTTATAAACTGGTCCCAGAACTCTGCAGGCCTATACAAATACCTTCTGGCATGTTCCAGTCGTCCCTCCTGTCCTTCTGGGTCTTGAACTACCAAAATGGCCAAAATAAGATTACAGAGTTCAGGGCAAACCCTGACAAACTAAGGCAACCTTACAAGGCTGTATATTAGACACACAGAGTCCAGTGATTCTGAACAACAGGAGGTGCGGGTCTCACCAATCAATTTTCTGTTCCTCCAGGTTGTTGATGACTCCAGCAAAGAAAGATCATCATATTACATGCTGCTGGCTACTCGATGCCAGTCCAATCTTAAATATATAAAGCCAAAAGGCCCTGCAGTGCTAAATCCCCTGGTACCAACCAACCTGCTTTACCTTAGCTGTCAGAAAGACGAGGCTTATTTTATTCCTCAGGCTTCCATCAGAATAGTTTTTTTTATAACTGAACACTTTGCTTTTTTGTTTCAATCAAGTCTTATGAACAGTGCCTAGCAACCTTGCAGAGAAGTGAAGTGAGGTAAATGGGCTTGAAATACATGTCAAATATCAGGGTTCTATTTTCTCTTGCCTGTGCTTTTGTAAGTACAATTTCCTTCACTGCCTTTATCCAGTCTGAATGCTGTCAATCACTGGCATCAGCGGGCAATAATAGGTCTGCTGAGAGGGCCCAGTCATGCTAATGATTGGAAGTAAAGAATGGGCCTTGCTTCTTGTATCTACGAGGGTTCTTCAAAAAGTTTCTGCACTTTTTTAAAAACTCTATTTATTAAGAATTTCAAAAACAAATGACATCACTTTTCTACACAGTCACCTTCCGATCCATTTTTTCCAGCGTTGTACCAACTTTTAATGCAAAAATCAGCAAAAAATGGTTTTGGTAGAGTGTGTAGCCACTGATGCACCACTGCTTTCACATCATCATCACATGAAAATCTTCTTCCCCTTAAAGCTTCTTTGAGTGTCCAAAAAAAATGGAAATCAGATGGCGCTCAATCCGGACTATAAGCTCTCTCTCAGTCTTTCAGACACAACCATTTACTACTCCTCCCACCCTCACCGTTTCCAACCAAAATATAAAAGTGCAGAAACTTTTTGAAGATCCCTCGTACATTGTCAGTCCAGCTGGTCCCTGCTTACTTCAGAAACAGACAACTGTTACTTTTTTATTTGCATGAAACAAGCTTGTTACATCTCTTGGTGCATGCTCAATAATCCAGGTACACAAATCCACAAAGTTGAATCAGTTCATCTGGATACAAGTTTGTTGTAGAGATACGTTTCATCACGCATTCAAGTGACTTCTTCAGTCTGAGCTGGTGGTGAATAACGACCGATCACCGCTTATTGCATAACAATGAAACCTGTGATCAGGTCCATATGCAAATCACAATGACCATTAATTACAATGGCCATGTGTGCCTTTCACATATGATTGGGGTATAGCTCCTTTTACGGCATTGTAAGATGGTGAGAGATGTACTCTCAATCGGTTTACACTCACCTGCAAGCCAGCGGCCACTCATTTAATGATGACGATGTGCAGATCCTTGACAAGGAGGAACGCTGGTTTGAACAGGGAGTCAAAGAGGCCATCTATGTGAAGAGGGAACGACCATCCCTGAACAGAGGGGGAGCCTGAGAGTACATCTCTCACCATCTTACAACGCCGTAATAGGAGCTATAACCCAATCATATGTGAAAGGCACACATGGCCATTGTAATGAATGGTCATTGTGATTTGCATATGGAACTGATCACCGGGTTTCATTGTTATCGGTCGTTAAGCTCAGACTGAAAAAGTTACTTGGATAAGTGACGAAACGTATCTCTACAACAAATGTGTCAAGATGAACTGATTCAACTTTGTGGAAGCTTGTTACATATTCACAAATACACAGTTGGATGAATAAATGAAAAACTGTATTATGTTTACCATAGGATCAGGAAAGTAAACATTATCTTTCAGGTAGGACAGTTTCAAAACCCCTTGGAGTCATTTATACCTCTCATGTGCTTTAAATTTGTGTTATAACTACTGAAAACTACCGGTTTCAGGCATGGATGCAAGTCCACATGCTCTTTGTTTATTTTGTGGTTTATTTTGCACTCATCTACAGAACTGAAGCATGAGATTCTAGTGTGGAGACAGACGGCACAACGCATCAACCCAGCCAGCCGAGAGGAGACTGCTGTCAAGTGTCTACTCATGCAGAAGGTGCTTAACCTGGAAAGCCTCCTGCGCAAGACGCTCCATACTTTCCAAAGGTATTGCATCACACCTGTAGACATAAAATTGTATAATATTTACTTTCAGCTGTTTGAAATATTTTTAGAACATTGCATCCAATCAAATGTTCTCCCTGTGCCTGCCTGGGTTGTCTCCAGTTCCTGTGGTATTTCTAGTTTACTTGCCTTGTGATGGATTGTTGTTCTGTCCAGGGTGTATTCCTGCCCTGTGCTTAGTGTTTCTGGGTGATACCTGACCTGCCACAAGTACTGAAAATCAATGAATTAATTAATGCAAAAATAATTTATATAGCTAATTAGAACTAAATAATTAATAATATCTGCAGCACAGGGCAATAGCATTACTACTAGTTAAGAAGCTGGTTGGGTGATATAACTTCTTTTAAAATCACATTGCTTGTGTGAAGTTAAGTTAAGTTGTGTGTTTTTAGTAGGTGGCTTTAATTAGTTAGCTATGTTGTTTATGTTCTTAATGTACACAATATTCACTGATCAGCCATGACATTAAAACCACCTTGTTTCTACACTCACTGTGGTGGTTTTAATGTTATGGCTAATCAGTGTATACATATTTATAAGTAAAATAATTATTATTTAATATCATGAAAAGTAATGACAGTTCTGTGTTATTCTAAATGTTGTTTTTATTTTCAGGCAAATTTCACAGGAAGACAAAAACTGGGAAAACAACATTCTAGAGCTCCAGAAAAAGGTTTTTATTTTATTTTTTATTTTTATTTTTAAATAAAAGTGATTATGAAGTTCTCCTGCCCACACAGTCCCCACACTCATGCTCACTACACACTTCCTTTACTAACCCTATTTGACAGTTCTGAGGATACTGTTATAGTAAAAAATAGCACTTATTTCAATCAATATGTCTCAGCTACAGCTTAAAGAACATAAATGGTGTAAGATGGTCCAGCATGTCTTACTTTTTCATGATGATTTTGTTTTTTTATCTGTTCATAGCACAAAATCACAGACAAAGTCTTACTGGTAAAGTGTGTGTCCGTGCTGAGCATCGTCATCGTCATGTTCTTCTTAAATTCCTTTGTTCCTGGGATTCATCTGGAGCTAGGTGAGAAAAAGACACATTATTATGTAATTATGAACTGCCGTTTCCTCTTTTCCTTTTATGTTACATGAAAATTGGATGTAAACACAGGAAACAAAGCATCATGGGTATAGACTTTTCTGCTTTCGGGCATGACAAAGTTTGAAAGGTACCATTTTTACAGCATCTAGGAGGAAGCCTACACAATTGCTCTGTTCCTGTTGTTCCTTGTAACATGGCACAGTGCTTTAAAATGAAGGGTTATGTTAATGGTGTGAGCATTTATGAGCAAAGGAGCTAATTTGTGCATATTTTAAGCCATCTGATGACAATGTAATTATTTGCAGCTGGGCCTAAATCAGAACCAAGGTCTGTAAAGAAAACAATGAATTGCCATAAAAAGAGGGCTGCTTTAACAAAAAAGATTTGCTTTATGTTTGTTCCTGTCAAAGTTGGATTTCTTTGTTGATCAGATTTGCTTAATGTCCTAGTGACTCTGCATCAAGGACCTGAACCATGCCAGGTTACTTAGGATACTGAGAATATGCCTTAGTCCGAATCGCCCATTTCTACAACTTAGGCAAGCTGTAGCCTAGTGGTTAAGGTACTGGACTAGTAATCAGAAGGTCGCTGGTTCAAGTTCCACTACTGCCAGGTTGCAGCTGTTGGGTCCTTGAGCAAGGCCCTTAACCCTCAGTTGCTCAGACTGTATATTACAACTGCAATGTAAGTCGCTTTGGATAAAGGCGTCTGCTAAATGCCGAAAATGTAAATGTAAGCTGCACAGTGGTACGCTGTGGATTGTGCACAATAGCAGGATACTGAGTTTGTTTTTAAACATCTTCTCCAGGCACCATCTGTGTTTTTTGGCAAACATGCCACAGTTTTTTGGCATGTCTTTCCTGGGTGCACATCTGGGTTTTCTTTGGTTACTCTGGTTTCCTCTCACCTCTCAAAACATACTGAATATGGACTGACAGACAGATATCATATCACTGACAGACAGACTGATAGCAGGTAGTTTTTTTTAACTTTATATTATTAGCACTGAATGGAGGAGATGCTTAAAAGTCTGGATTGACAGGACAGAAAAAAGAAATGAAACTTGAATGAAGCCATTTTGGTGTACTAATGTAAAACTGCTATAAAAACGACCAAATGCCGCTCAGGTGACGCGGCGGTGAAAACACGCTAGCACACCAGAGCTGACATTTCGAACTCGTCGGTTCGAAACTCAGCTCTGCCATCTGGCTGGGCAGCTACATGAACAATGATTGGCTTGTCGTTCATACAGGGTGGGAAGCCGGATAGGGACCTCATTACGACCTCTGCTGGCTGGTTGATGGCGCCTGCGCAAAGTCGAGGAATAATGCGTTGATCAGGGTGTGACTCTCCGTACACAAAGCTGATGTGCAGGTGAAAAGATGCAGTCGGCTACTGCACCCGTGTCGGAGGGGGTGTGTGACAGTCTCGCTCTCCTCGATCAGCAGTGGAGATCAGCATCAGAAGAGAGGAAGAGTAATGTACTCGGGTAATTGGTTATGACTAGATTGGGAGGAAAATTGTGGAAAAATACAGAAAACAAAAAAAATAGTTATAAACAATATTAGCCATGACTATGCTGTTACAGAGTCTTAGTCTTTTTAAACAAGAAGTTCACTGGTCAGCAGTGCATATTAGAAAAATTAATATGGATTTATTTGTAAGACACAGAAAAACACAACTGTTGAAACAGCCAAATCAAAGCAAGAAAGTATTGGAATGTTTTATTTGCATTTCTCTTGCCATTCACATTATAGGCACATCCCAATGAGCAACTTAACAGCTCTTGTTTTAAAACCGGTGGTTTATTCAGAGACCAGTGTTGTATAAAGAACACAATCTGCTGCAGTTTTTTGCCTCTCAACAAACTAAGCTGAGGACAGAAACACTCTCTGGACAGGATGCTAATCCATCACAGTCTGACATATGCTCACACAGAAATTGACTCGCTCACACCTAGGGGCAGTGGGAGGAAGCTAAAATACCCAAAAATAGTGAGGTGAAGATCGAATCTGGGATCTTAGGAACCATGTTGCTGTGTGTCATTACTGTATCTAAATGCAGAATGCTGTTTTTATTTGATGCATTAAAATGTATATATATATATACACAAACACACACACACACACACACACATATATATATATATATGTGTGTGTGTGTGTGTGTGTGTGTGTTTGTGTGTATGTATAATGCTGAATTTTGTTTTGTTATTCTGAAACTACAATGTAATGTATATATGACAAAGAAAGGCTTTGTATTTTATTCTAAATAAAAGGCAGGCTGTTTTTTGCTACATTTAAACATCATATTGCAGATCTTGCCAGTGACAATAATGAAGAAAAGTTATTATATTTCGTTTTTAAATCTAGCTGTCAACATATTCAGTGAAGCCAAATTAAACACCACTTATTAATTATGTTAATAATTATAAAGTTTCTTTTTTTTAGAAACACCAAAGTTACAATTTATCATCTGTGCTACAGAACAAGAAGAACATTAATTTAACTGTGCTTAATGTTAAAAGAACATTTCAGCCTTCAGCATGCTGGATGAGACAGGGAGTATAGGCTTAGTCTTATTCTTTCTAGATCAGGGTTTTTTCAAACTTTTTTTTCAAGCAACCCACATTTTGTCCATTATTTTTACCATGACCAAGGCAATACAAATAATGCATCAAAACGAAACACAAAACAAAATATACTTAATGAATAAAAATGGTGCCAGTCTGGTCCCACTGTGGTTTACAAGATGTAACTGTCACAAATTCAGCCCCTCTGTTCCTTGGATCACTCCTGGAGAGTGCCTATGTGCTTAGTGAGCATTGTTAGTCTTGCATGTAAAGCTAGACAAGCTAAAAAAAAAAGCCACGTTTCACTTAAGACCCCTTTTTATTCTACATGTGGTCCCGGGTATTGAACGCTGGTCTGAACAAAATGTCAAGTTTGTGAGTTTGAATCTCAGCTCAACGGCCAGCCAGGAGTTTAAGAGAGTTTTTTCTTGCCACTGTTGCTCTTCTCTCGTTCAACAGGGTTTTTTGGCCTGTCGGCCCTGGATTCTGTAAAGTTGCTTTGAGACAATGTCTATTGTAAAAAGCGCTATACAAATACATTTGACTTGACTTTCCGGGAGCACTCTCAGTCTCCAGCCAACACCCCTTTTGTAATTGGTCTACAGATAATTAGCCACAGCTAAAAGGATTTAGGAAAGCAGCAGGAAACAGTGGTTGGAGACTATTTTGGATTTGTTTGAATTAACACTGTTGGTTTGGTTTGCTATGCAATACTTTGCTTTTGATTTAGCCCTGTTTAGCTCTGTTTAGTTTTGTTTGTTAGCTCTGTGTGTTAGCCTGTATCTTAGTTCTGTCTGTTAGTTCCTGTTAGCCCCTGTCTGTTTGTCCTGTCTGCTTGTTACTGTTCATGCCTTGTTTAGTTTTGTTCCTGTTTGTCTTAATCTAGTTATTGTTGAGCTTAGGGTTTAGTATAGCTTAGCATCGTTCATGTGTGTTTAGTTTAGGTTAGCATAGGTCTTGTTAGTTTGTCTTGTCTACTGTAGTTCCAACCATTGTGTTACCTTGTTGTGTCTTATCATTAAACTTTAGTTAATACATCTCTGCAAGTGTGTCCGCCCCCTCTTGTCCTGTCATAGCCCAAATAGCGTTACAATAACGTAAAGCCACACATTTTGTGTTTATGTGCCTGTTAAAATTTATTTAATCATTATTATTTTTCTCTGTGACCCATTTTTTGGCTTGGGACCCACCAAAGGGTCACAACCCAGGGTTTGAAAAACCATTCTGTAGAGCAGCAGAGAATGAGACTAAGCCGTTACTCCAGCTTTAAGATAAATAAGTTATAAGGCCATGTTTACAGTTCACCTGAAGGCTTAGAATGTTACACTTGTTTTTTTCTGTAATTAATGAGTCTCTACACAGCAGCTACAGCTTTTCACTGGGCTTTTAATTGAGGTGCATTATTAATTTGTCTAATTTTCTGCTGTTCTTTATTACATTGGTTTAAGCCAGATTAATCTAGCCAGTAATCTAGAGTTGGCTACCATGGGTGATAAAAGCAGTGCACAATTAAAGCAGAAGCTTTGGAAACATGCACTACTGTGGGTGTGTCAGTTTTATATGTTATTCTTATGATTTTGACTTGTCTACACTTTATTTTTTGGTGTGTCCCAATACTTTTGCACATGTAGTATGTTTAGCCCAATAAACCAATAATAGTTGATTCAGGGAACATGTGAATTAAGTTTTCTGTTCTTTTTTTTATTTGAACATGGCTGATAAACATGTAAGCCATAAAGTCAGTATGATATGAGTTTTCAGCTAAACTGGATTGAGACTGCAATCTTGAGAACTTGAAGTGATTTCAATAATATGATAACAATATAAATCTAAATGATTTATTCATAATAAATTGCATTTATTGTACTCTTCTCATTTTAGGGATGCATCTCTACTTCATTGTGAGATTGTATTCATTTGAATCTATTGGTTGCACCCCCTGAATGCTCTTTTTATGTCTTTTAGGCCTCTCTTTGATCCTATCTCTACCCCTGCTCTCATCAGGAGCTTAATAATTTCCCAATGGCAATCAGCCCTAATCACGTGTTTAATTAAATTTTGCGGAAGGCAGAAGCATATTTAGACATTCTCCCTCCTAAGAATTGATGGGAAATTGGGATCATTTGTTGCTGGCATTGGTTTTAATCCCAGTGTGTGTGTGTGAGTAAAAAACTGGGAGGCTTGTGTAATGACTCTTTGATTAGAGTGACCGAGCTTGACCAGACACATTATCTGTGTGTCTGATAGTTGAGGCCTCTGACTCGTTGCTATTATTGGAGAATTAAGCATTTGGGTCCTGGAGGCATTGTGAGATGAAATCACATAACTATGGAGGTCTGTATGGAGGTTTTAAGGTTCTGGTTTTATTACTGTATCAGTCACTAGCAAGACATTGTTGGAATGAGGTGGAAGTGACAAATAGATAAACTAGCTATGTATTCATGTATTAATCCATGAGATTTGGATAGGAACTGTTATTTTTCTTTAATTGATTAAACAATACTGTCTGACAGTTTTATCCTAATTTACAAAAGTTTTACATAAAAAAGGACCAGTAAGATGAGTCATATTTTTTTCCTCTTTCCGATTTCCCCCCCAATTTTCTCCCCTAATCTAGTTGTATCCAATTACCCTGGTTGTGTTATACTTCACCTCTACCAATACAACCCTCCACTGCTGAGGAGCTTTGCACCTGACACATGCCCCCTCCGACACGTGTGCAGTACCGACTGCCTCTTTTCCTATGCAGGTCAGCCTTGTGCACGGAGAGCCACACTCTGATCAGCATTATTCCCCACCTCTGTGCAGGCGCCATCAATCAGCCAGGTCATAATTGCACCAGTTATGAGGAACCCTGGTCTGGCTTTCCCATCCCTGAACAACAGCCAATCGTTGTTCATGTGGCCGCCCAGACCAGCCGGATGGCAGAGCTTAGATTCGATATGATGTATTCGAGATTTCAGCTCTGGTGTGCTAGCGTATTTTACCGCTGCCCAACCTCTTCAGACAGCCATTCAAGTGTGCTGTCGTTTAATAACTTATATAACACAAGCCTAATGGCATTTTGAAAGGGGAGAGAAAACAACACCCAAACTGTAAGCTACACTTACATTTTATCTTTATTAGGATTTTATTGTCATGTTTTACATTTTGGTTACATTCGTGACAGAAACGGTAGTTATTCGGTACACAAGATTCATCAGTTCACAAGTTTAATGTCAAACACAGTCATGGACAATTTTGTCTCCACCTGGGTATCAAACCCAGGACCTTCTTGCTGTGAGGCAACAGTGCTACCCACTGAGCCATGGAATTTAAAAACCATGAAAAAAGTCACACCTTTAAATCAATAGTTTGGTTTCAATAACATTAATAATAACTCAGGAATTCAAGTATCCAAGTTGTGTTGCAATTACAGTGACTACTCAGGAACTGACACAAAAACTAAGAGAGGAGATAATTTCATTGCAATAAAAGGGTTTAGAAATCTTCAAGGACTAACAAGACCTTGTAGATTCCTAAAGCCTGAAGATTTGTCCACTGGCCATAGCAATCTCATCCGGACAGCAAAGAAAAAGACTTACAGGACGACTTGATGAATGCTTGAACAAAAATGTCAGTGGCAACCATAAGTAAATCATTTAACAACCGTCTAACCTTAATGAGCTGAAAGCTTTTGTACAAGAAAAATGACCAAAGATTTCAAAGTGAAGTGTCAGACGCTTGTTAGCACTTACCAGAATTATTCATTAGAGGTCAAGGCAAAAGGATGTTCCACCAAGTACTGAGACTGTAGGGTGAATGACAGTGCTCATGACTGTTTTAATAAATACAGTTTCTCTTTCTACTGAGAATTCTTGTTCTATATTTTCACTTAATTCTATACATATCATAATACCTTATAAGGTGAGGGGGTTGAATATTTCCAGTTGTAATAGATCTGTAATTATACGTTACATCTGTAATAATTAAATTTACATAAAAAATATTCACATTTCTTGTTAGACTTCATTATTAACAGGGTGGCATGGTGGCTAAGTGGGTAGCAGTGTCGCTTCACAGCAAGAAGGTCCTGGATTCGATCCCCAGGAGGGGTGGTCAGAGTCCTTTCTGTGTGGAGTTTGCATGTTCTTCCCGTGTCTGTGTGGGTTTCCTCCGGGATCTCTGGTTTCCTCCCACAGTCCAAAAACATGCAAGTGAGGTGAACTGGAGATACTAAATTGTCCATGACTTGTGAATTGACGAATCTTGTGTACTAAGTAACTACCGTTCTTGTCATGAATGTAACCAAGTGTGTAAAACATGACGTTAAAATCCTAATAAAACAAACAAATCATTATTAACAAGCTACTTACTTAATCACTGCTTATCTACCGTTATGCCAAGTTCACACTACATGACTTTCCAAGTCGTCGGGACGATGTACAGTTCACACTACACAACCGGATCTCTTGTAATCGGGAGTCTTTCAAGTCGGTGTGGCTTTCACACTACACAACTGATCATTGATAGGGGTTTCACACTACACCATCTATCACCAACTGGATTCGCAGGTGAGCTTCTCTGGTCTCCCAAACTACGTTCTGTCACGAAAACAAACGCAAGAAGTGGCGAGGGGTTTAATGATACCACATCCAAAAATGCACGTCAACCTGTAGCGAGTTATCAAAGTTTGTGCGCTGATGTGCAGCGTTAAATCAAGGAGAAAAAATAAATGAATCTGAGTGGATTTGGCTACATGAACAGCATGGATTGTTCTATAGTGAGTTGGAGGTTAATAAATATTTTTTGCAATGCGGTGTTGATGTTATGTTTTGTAGAGAACGATAAGGTCAGAAATACTGTAAAACTTGTGTGTGTGCCGATGTATTCTGATATAAACTATATTATGCCCCTGTCCCACCTTTTTACAATGCCTCTCCTGCGTTTCCCCAAACACTGTATCTTGCGTTCTCACTGGCTGTTTGACATAGCACTCATTGCCAGTTGGGCGACTCAGATCCAGATATTTGACATGCTAGATTTCTCTCTTCGGTCACCGAGCGGCTCGCTCGAGTTGTTGAGTAGTTCACGCATAGCGATTGAGAGCCGAGTTTTGATCGCCGAGCGAACGCCAAGTTGCTCCCGAGACGGCAAATCTAGCACTGACCAGTCGGCGAGCGAAAATCGTGTAGTGTGAACTAGGCATTAGTGCAGTGTTATGTTTTGTAACAACATAATGTTCTTCACACATGTACAGACAATATTTTTGTCAGAATTTAAATTCACAGATTAACATACCACTTTCAAAGCAGAGTAATATCCTGGTAGCTGTTGTACAGCTATTTCTAATGAAGGACTTTTGTACTGGCTATTACTGCTGCTGAGGTCCTGCTGTGCCCAGCTGGCCTGAACAGGTAAAATGGTTCAGAGAACAGACGCATAATGCACTTTCCTGCTGACATTTGACCATTTAGTGGTGCTCATTAAATGAACCAACTCTGCATCCAATGCCATGATTCAGGAAAAAATAGAAACAGTTGATTGAATTCTGTATGTCAGAGGATTGGAGACTGTTTAAAACAAATTTAAGTGTAATTAATTGTTGGGTCAGTAGCTAAAATGCAAATGAAAGCAGAGAGCAGTAATCTGTAAACTTATTTACAGGCATTTAATTAAAAACAGTTAAATACTGTAACTAATAGTTTTGCCCTTATTTATTTAATTAATTAAACATACACATTTTTGATTTAATGTCTTTAATACATTTAAAAGTACAGGAGTGTGAGAAACTTTCCAGCAGTACATGGGTGAATACATAACAAAGGATGCTACACAATTCCATTATGTTTTCTCACTACTGATGCTGATCTCCACTTCTGATTGAGGTGAGCGAGACTGTCACACGCTCCCTCAGACACACTGCAGTAGCCGATTGCATTTTTTCACCTGCAAGAGGTGAGTTCATATGCGGATTAGCTTTGTGTATGGAAAGCCACGCCCTAATCCTCATTTACATTTACATTTTCGGCATTTAGCAGACGCTCTTATTCAGAGCGACTTACAGAAGTGCTTCCATAGTAAACATTTCATTACTCTAGTTTAAGTAAAACAACTGTCCAAGAACACAAATCTGCTAAAACCTGTTAGAACCAAAGTGTTCTGAAAAAGAGCGTAAGTAAGTACATGTCAGCTTAAGTGCTTAGTAAAGAGGTGATGAAGGTTTTTAATCATCTTTTGAAGACAGTGAGAGAATCAGATGTTCGGACAGAGGAAGTTTGTTCCACCACTTGGGTGCCAGTACAGAGAAGAGCCTTGATGCTTGTCTTCCTCGAGTCCTGGGTGGAGGATCAAGTCGAGCGAGACTAGTGGCTCGGAGGTTGCGTGGTACAAAGCGGGGTTTGATTAGACCACAAAGGTAGCTTGGGGCTGGTCCATTTTTGGCTTTGTAGGCGAGCATCAGTGTTTTAAACTGAATGCGTGCAGCTATAGGAAGCCAGTGAAGAGAACGCAGCAGTGGGGTGATGTGGCAGTGTTCACCCTCTATGAACAACAAGTCAATCGTTGTTCATATAGCTGCCCAGCCTGCCGGATGGCAGAGCTGAGTTTCGAACCGACGAGTTTGAAATGTCAGCTCAGGTCTGCTAGCGTGTTTTACCGCTGCGCCACCTGAGCGGCCTTCATACAGATTTTTTTACAAACTTTGCAAACCATGTTTATATGGACCTCACTTTGTTTGCATTGGTACATATGATACTGGATTAGTAAAAAGAAGTATTTCCTTTTTCCCCCGAATTGTTGTGTGTATGTCCACATTGAAATGGCAAATGTTCAATTAAAATAAAATTTAAAGTAAATAAAAAAGTTTTAAAACTTTACAGCAGTAATGGGTGAAAACAAAGGATGCTATAATGATTGGGTGTAAAAAGAGCAATAACAAAAGGCATTTATTCATGAGCAAAGAGGGGCTGAAATTGTACATTTTGCTAAGTAGCCTTAGTCCATGCTCATTTGAGATATGCTGGTAAGCCAGCAACTGTCATGGTATGGTGATGCACTAGTGCTAATGGAATGGATAACGTACAGATCTTGGAAGGCACCAATAATTCTGAGGGGTTTATGTGCATTTTAGTGTATTTTTGAGCTACACGTGCTATCATTTGTTTAGCAAACTATGTCTAAATGGACCTCACTTTGTTTGCATGGGTACATAGGATACTAAATTGCAAACCCCAATTCCAATAAAGTTGGGACATTGTGTAAAACATAAATAAAAACAGAATACGATGATTTGCAAATCCTTTTCAACCCATATTCAATTGAATACACTACAAAGACAAGATATGTAATGTTCAAACAGATAAACTTTATTGTTTTGTTTGCAAATATTCACTCATTTTGAATTTGATGCCTGCAACACGTTCCAAAAAAGTTGGGACAGGGGCAACAAAAGACTGGGAAAGTTGAGGAATGCTCAAAAAACACCTGTTTGGAACATTCCACAGGTGAACAGGTTAATTGGAAACAGGTGAGTGTCATGATTGGGTATAAAGGGAGCATCCCCGAAAGGCTCAGTCGTTCACAAGCAAGGATGGGGCGAGGTTCACCACTTTGTGAACAACTGCGTGAGCAAATAGTCCAACAGTTTAAGAACAACGTTTCTCAACGTGCAATTGCAAGGAATTTAGGGATTTCATCATCTACAGTTCATAATATCATCAAAAGATTCAGAGAATCTGGAGAAATCTGTGCAAGTAAGCGGCAAGGCCGAAAACCAACATTGAATGCCCGTGACCTTCGATCCCTCAGGCACTGCATTAAAAACCGACATCATTCTGTAACGGATATTACCACATGGGCTCAGGAACACTTCAGAAAACCATCGTCAGTGAACACAGTTTGTCGCTCCATCTACAAGTGCAAGTTAAAACCATGCAAAGCGAAAGCCATACAGTATATCAACAACACACAGAAACGCCGCCGGCTTCACTGGGCCCAAGCTCATCTGAGATGGACTGACACAAAGTGGAAAAGTGTCCTGTGGTCTGACGAGTCCACATTTCAAAATGTTTTCGGAAATCATGGACATCGTGTCCTCCGGGCCAAAGAGGAAAAGGACTGTCCGGATTGTTATCAGCGCAAAGTTCAAAAGCCAGCATCTCTGATGGTATGGGGGTGTGTTAGTGCCCATGGCATGGGTAACTTGCACATCTGTGAAGGCACCATTAATGCTGAAAGGTACATACAGGTTTTAGAGCAACATATGCTGCCATCCAAGCAATGTCTTTTTTAGGGACGTCCCTGCTTATTTCAGCAAGACAATGCCAAGCCACATTCTGCACGTGTTACAACAGCGTGGCTTCGTAGTAAAAGAGTGCCGGTACTAGACTGGCCTGCCTGCAGTCCAGACCTGTCTCCCATTGAAAATGTGTGGCGCATTATGAAGCGCAAAATACGACAACGGAGACCCCGGACTGTTGAGCAACTGAAGTTGTACATCAAGCAAGAATGTGAAAGAATTCCACCTACAAAGCTTCAACAATTAGTGTCCTCAGTTCCCAAACGCTTATTGAGTGTTGTTAAAAGGAAAGGTGATGTAACACAGTGGTAAACATGCCCCTGTCCCAACTTTTTTGGAACGTGTTGCAGGCATCAAATTCAAAATGAGTGAATATTTGCAAAAAAACAATAAAGTTTATCCGTTTGAACATTAAATATCTTGTCTTTGTAGTGTATTCAGTTGAATATGGGTTGAAAAGGAATTGGGATTGTTCATTGGAATTGGGGTTGTTCCCTTCTCCCCCAAATTGTTGTGTGCATGTCAACATTGAAACTACCAATGTTCACTTGTTCATTATGAACATTATGAGTGTTAACATACAAGGATAATTTATTAATGTATACATTGAAACTAAATATTAAACACACCAAAATATCTTGTCTTTGGACTGTTTTCAATCAGGTCAAAAGCAAATAATTGCTGTCTGTTTTATTACCTTTTATTACCTGTTATGGAACTGAATTTGTAAGTTGATTATGTAAGATGTGTGGGCAACACTGTATGAATAAAGGTGCTTTATGTATCTAAATTGATGTTTTTGTTTAATTAAAAACTATATATTACTGTATATTCTTTAAAATCCTAATATCATAATAATATCATAATATCCGTTCTGTGATTTTGATGATCAATCTACCCTGTTTACATGAACAGTTTCAATAAGAAAGTCCAAATAACTGTGAAACTCAGATAATGATTTTAGTGTTTTTAATGGGGAGTTTTGGAAACTTTTGGTGCTAATGTGTTTTACTTTCAGTGTGTGTTTATTAGTCTGGCTCTGGGTTAAATGGAGTTAAATTAGATTTAAGTAGTTCTGTTTGTTCTGTCGTCTGTGTACTGAAGACGTGCATAAGTGGAATACTTGATTTCAGTTTACTGTGGTTGGTCAGTCTGCCCAATGGTTTAATTTGTACTGTGTGAGACAGATAATAAAATATTAAGTAAAATAAAGAAGACTTTATATTGTTTACATTAAAGTTACAATAAGAATATTCAAATAACTGCCAAAATTTAGACCAGTGGTCCCCAACCACCGGGCTGTGGACCGGTACCGGTCCGTGGGTCATTTATTACCCTTCATTTATTAAACTTCGGTGCAAATGTGTTTTTACACTCAGTGTGTGTTTATTAGTCTGGCTCTGGGCTAGATTGGAATTAAGGAGTTAAATTAGAATTAAATAGTTCTGTTTGTTCTGTCGTCTGTGTACTGAAGACGTGCATGAGTAGAATACTTGATGCCAGTTAACTGTGGTTGGTCAGTTTGCCCGATGGTTTAATTTGTACTGTGTGAGACAGATAATAAAATATTAGGTAAAATAAAGAAGACTTTAAATCCACATCCATAATCTCATACAATATTAATAAACCTGATTTATTAAAATGATTTATTAATTAATTTCTTATTATTTCTTCATTGGAGCTAAACCCACCTGACGTAGTGAATCATACATTATTGGTGGGCTGGACGTTAAGAGCTAATGTTCTTCTTATCTTCTTCAGGTTGGATTGCTGTCTTGGGGGCTCTGTGGTTGCTCATTCTGGCTGATATCCAGGACTTTGAGATAATCCTGCACAGAGTTGAATGGGCCACACTGCTTTTCTTCGCTGCTCTCTTCGTGCTCATGGAGGTATGACAATGCTTGAAAGATAAACATGAATAAACACAGTTAGAGTATACACACAGGAATGGAAACACAATTACCAAAAATCAATGAACTGATTAAATCAATTAAAGATGTGACACCATGCCCTAGTAATTTATTATACACACCGACGAGGCATAACATTATGACCACTGACAAGTGAAGTGAATAACACTTATTATCTTTTTATCACGCACCTGTTAGTGGGTGGGATATATTAGGCAGCAAGTGAACATTTTATCCTCAAAGTTGATGTTAGAAGCAGGAAAAATGGGCAAGCATAAAGATTTAAACGAGTTTGACAAGGGCCAAATTGTAATGGCTAGACGACTGGGTCAGAGCATCTCCAAAACTGCAGCTCTTGTGGGGTGTTCCCGGTCTGCAGTGGTCAGTATCTATCAAAAGTGGTCCAAGGAAGGAACAGTGGTAAACCGGCGACAGGGTCATGGACGGCCAGGGCTCATTGATGCACGTATGGAGCAAAGGCTGGCCCGTGTGGTCCGATCCAACAGACGAGCTACTGTAGCTGAAATTGCTGAAGAAGTTAATGCTGGTTCTGATAGAAAGATGTCAGAATACACAGTGCATCGCAGTTTGTTGTGCATGGGGCAGCAAAAGGGGGACCAACACAATATTAGGAAGGTGGTCATAATGTTATGTCTGATCGGTGTATATGATCAGGATCACTGTTACTGTCACTGTAACCAACTTACAAACATGTGGAATACATTTACATGTATTCCAGAAAAATAGTTAATGTTAGACAGCTTACAAATAAGGTAAGTATAGAATAGGAATAGGTACGATCTACTTGCTGTTAACTAAATACACATATAGTTGTAATAAAAAACTTCAACCCTCCACAAGAAGCTTTGTCATGGCAGCCTAGAGATTTCAGTGTTTTTAAAACAGTTTTTTTTCGGACTGAGGGAAAAAAGTCCCACAAATACCATGAAGTGCAGCACATGTTCTGTATTTTTAAGTAGCTTGATTGCATGTGTTGCACATTAAATTGTTTTATGTTTTAGTGCATGATGGCGTAACCTAATAGTGAACGCTTCATTTTCATCATTCTTATACTGAATGATGAAATCTTTGGTAATCCTTCATTCTGGGAAAGGGATCTGGGTTTGATTCCACCTGCTGCACCAACCTGCTTTAAACTAGTGTAGTCAGGAGTTTAGAGTAGAAAGCAAAAATGTTTGTTTAACAAATGATAATTTACAGATACACTATATTGCCAAAAGTATTCCCTCACCCATCCAAATCATTGAATTCAGGTGTTCCAATCACTTCCATGGCCACAGGTGTATAAAACCAAGCACCTAGGAATGCAGACTGCTTCTACAAACATTTGTGAAAGAATGGGTCGCTCTCAGGAGCTCAGTGAATTCCAGCGTGGTACCGTGATAGGATGCCACCTGTGCAACAAGTCCAGTCATAAAATTTCCTCACCAGTAAATATTCCACAGTCCACTGTCAGTGGTATTATAGCAAAGTGAAAGCGATTGGGAATGACAGCAACTCGGCCACGAAGTGGTAGCCACGTAAAATGACAGAGCGATTGCCTGGCTGCATTGTGCCAAGTGTAAAGTTTGGTGGAGGGATTTTATGGTGTGTGTTGTTTTTCAGGAGTTGGGCTTGGCCCCTTAGTTCCAGTGAAAGGAACTCTTAATGCTTCAACATACCAACAGATTTTGGACAATTTCATGCTCCCAACATTGTGGGAACAGTTTGGGGATGGCCCCCTTCCTGTTCCAACATGACTGCGCACCAGTGCACAAAGCAAGGTCCATAAAGACATGGATGAGTGAGTTTGGTGTGGGAGAACTTGACTGGCCTGCACAGAGTCCTGACCTCAACCCGATAGATCAGCTTTGGGATGAATTAGAGCCAGGCCTTCTCGTCCAACATCAGTGTCTGACCTCACAAATGCGCTTCTGGAAAAATGGTCAAAAAATCCCATAAACACACTCCTAAACCTTGTGGAAAGCCTTCCCAGAAGAGTTGAAGCTGTTATAGCTGCAAAGGGTGGGCCGACATCATATTAAACCCTATGGATTAAGAATTGGATGTCACTCAAGTTCATATGCATGTGAAGGCAGATGAGCGAATACTTTTGGCAGTATAGTGTATATACAGATTTTTTAGCATTTTTTTTTTTGCATTACGCTCTGTCACTACTGATGCTGATCCCCACTTCTGACTGAGGAGAGCAAGACTGTCACACGCCCCCTCCGACACATGTGCAGTGGCGAACTGCATCTTTTCACCTGCACGAGGCGAGTTCATATGCGGATCAGCTTTGTGTACAGAGAGCCACACCCTGATCACATTATCCCTCGACTCTGTGCAGGCGTCATCAACCAACCAGTAGCGCTCATAATTGCATCAGGTATGAGGTCCCTATCCGGCTTCCCATCCTGTATGAACAACAAGCCAATCGTTGTTCATGTAGCCGCCCAGACTGCCGGATGGCAGAGCTGAGTTGCAAAACGACGAGTTCGAAATGTCCGCTCTGGTCTGCTAGCGTGTATTACCGCTGCGCTACCTGAGCGGCCTTCATACAGATTTTTTTATGCCAAACTGAGCAAACCATGTCTGGACCTCACTTTGTTTTCATGGGTACATATGATACTGGATTAAGAAAAAAGCCTTTCCTTCTCCCCCAAATTGTTGTGTGAATGTCCAAAATAACATTACCAATGTTCACTTGTAATATAATTTAAAGAAGTGAAATAATTACAGTTTGTGTTTTTTTTGAAGCCCCATTAAAATAATAAAAATAAAAAAGTTAGATTGACAGGTAAATGTGTGTGTTTTTATAACAGTAACACTGCTAATTGTTGAATATCTGTGTTTAAAGGCTTTAGCTCAACTACAGCTCATTGACTACATCGGGGAACAGACAGCGTTGTTAATAAAAGTAAGTTTGAAAACTGAATTTTTTTTGTTTACTCTGTCTGAGATTTTCTCAAGTTAATAATATAAAAAACCAAAAGGTGACAAATATCACAATGCAAAGCATTTCTGATATTGGGACAATAATAAAAATGATGTAGTGCAATAATGATGTAGTGTAAAGCACATTTTGTGTTTGTGTTGTGATGGAGTTACCTTCATATATATATTGTATATGAGTAACAGCAATCACAGTGAGGTACAGACCAAACTGGGAATTGATTAAATGTCTATTCGGAGCAATTTACAGCAAATTAACGGAATAAAATAATTTATACACTAAAATATTAGGGGGAAAAAAATCTATATTATATACACCGATCAGCCATAACATTAAAACCACCTCCTTGTTTCTACACTCACTGTCCATTTTATCAGCTCCATCTACCATATAGAAGCACTTTGTAGTTCTACAATTACTGACTGTAGTCCATCTGTTTCTCTACATACTTTTTTTAGCCTGCTTTCACCCTGTTCTTCAATGGTCAGGACCCTCACAGGATCACCCCAGAGCAGGTATTATTTAGTGCAGTGACACTGACATGGTGGTGGTGTGTTAGTGTGTGTTGTGCTGGTATGAGTGGATCAGACACAGCAGCAGCAGTGTCCACTCACTGTCCACTCTATTAGACACTCCTATATAGTTGGTCCACCTTGTAGATGTAAAGTCAGAGACGATCGCTCATCTACTGCTGCTGTTTGAGTTGCTCATCTTCTAGACCTTCATCAGTGGTCACAGGTTGGTGGACTATTCTCAGTCCAGAAGTGACAGTGAGTGGACATGGTATTTAAAAAACTCAAGCAGTGCTGCTGTGTCTTATCCACTCATACCAGCACAACACACACTAACACACCACCACCATGTCAGTGTCACTGCTGTGCTGAGAATGATCCACCACTTAAATAATACCTACTCTGTAGTGTTCTTGTGGGGGTCCTGACCATTGAAGAACAGCATGAAAGGGGGCTAACAAATCATGCAGAGAAACAGTCAGTAATTGTAGAACTACAAAGTGCTTCTATATGGTAAGTGGAGCTGATAAAATGGACAGTGAGTGTAGAAACAAGGAGGTGGTTTTAATGTTATGGCTGATCGGTGTATATAATATAGATTTTTATCTAATATAATATTACCCTAATATTTTAGTGTATAAATTATTGAATTCCGTTAATTTGCTGTAAATTGCTCCGAATAGACATTTAATCAATTCCCAGTTTGGTCTGTACCTCACTGTGATTGCTGTTACTCTGTATGTTTGTTAGATTGCTGGCCTATGTGAGCTGACAGGGACGTATTACGGCTGTAGGCATTTGCTCAGCTGCTGATGCGGTCCGATGGTGTTGTCAGTTTGTGTTTGGTATGGGGGCCTATTTCAGTCAGCATAATTGTTGATGACAGTTGGTCATGATCCACGTAGCACACTCACACCCAGATACCCAAACAGAGAGAAACAGAGAAGAATAATAAGGACAAAGAATGAGGGAAGTGGAATGTGTATTGTTTAAAAGAGACAGAATAAAGAGAACAACAAGAACTGTAAATGAGGAAGAAACTTTGAGGGATTGGAACAAAGTGTGGATGTGTGTTTGCCTTGGTGTAACAGACTGGGAATGTGATGATGAATAAAATATGTCTCTGGTACAAATACACAGCCTGTTAGATCCCTCACCTCAGTGCTTCATTTCTATTAAGATTAAGGATGGCACCAGTTCTTAGGTGTGTTTCTTTAGTAAAAACACAGTATTTGATACTAACATAGCATGATTACTCTGTGTTATTATGCTATTACTCTGTTATTACTATGCTCTATTATTATCTTGCCTTGCAGGCTGTGCCGGAAGACAAGCGTCTGGCCATTGCTATCATTCTGGTCATGTGGGTCTCAGCCCTGGCATCCTCGCTTATAGACAACATCCCCTTCACTGCCACCATGGTAATGACACACACACACCGATCAGCCATGTTTCTACACACACTGTCCATTTTATCAGCTCCACTTACCATATAGAAGAATTAGTTCTACAATTACTGACTGTAGTCCATCTATTTCTCTACATACTTTTTAACCTGCTTTCACCCTGTTCTTCAATGGTCAGGACCACCACAGAGCAGGTATTATTTAGGTGGTGGATCATTCTCAGCACTGCAGTTACAATGACATGGCAGTGGTGTGTTAGTTGTTATGAGTGGATCAGACACAGCAGCCCTGCTGGAGTTTTTTTTAATACCGTGTCCACTCACTGTCCACTCTATTAGACACTCCTACCTAGTTGGTTCACCTTGTAGATGTAAAGTCAGAGACGATCGCTCATCTACTGCTGCTGTTTGAGTTGGTCATCTTCTAGATCTTCATCAGTGGTCACAGGATGCTGCCCACGGGGCGCTGTTGGCTGGATACTCAGTCCAGCAGTGACAGTGAGGTGTTTAAAAACTTCATCAGTGCTGCTGTGTCTGATCCATTCATACCAGCACAACACACACTAACACACCACCACCATGTCAGTGTCACTGCAGTGCTGAGAATGACCCACCACCCAAATAATACCTACTGTGTAGTGGTCCTGTGGGGGTCCTGAAAATTGAAGAACAGCATAACCAGACTCCCTCACAGTGGGGGTTAAGCATTCAGGTCGTTTACTTTCTTTTGGTGTGTGCCATGCATGCACCTGCCCAGTTGTTAGAAATATCCCTTTCCCATCACATTTATGTTGGATTTTTGCACCACTAATGTGTAATTAGATCTCTTCATCGTGCCATCTTAATCCTAATGAATCTTGATTAAGTTCTGCCTGCTCAGCAATTTTACAAATGTCATAGAGCATTGTTGTGTGTTAATTGCTTATTTGAACCAATCCACTCCTCCATTCAATTATTTTGATTTGTTTTGTTAATTTGACACCTATCTTTAGATGTAATAAATACTTGTTTCAATAATTCAAATGAATAAGATAAATACAAATGCAATCACATCATGATTGTAATAAAATATGCTTAGTATTAAGAATAATTAACAATATTTATTTTTTATTAATGACCGCAGAAAACCTCAATCCATGCTGATTAAAACCACCTCCTTGTTTCTACAGACACTGTCCATTTTATCAGCTCCACTTACCATTTAGAAGCACTTTAAAGTTCTACAATTATTGACTGTAGTCCATCTGTTTCTCTGCATGCTTTGTTAGCCCCCTTTCATGCTGTTCTTCAGTGGTCAGGACCCCCACAGGACCACCACAGAGCTGGTATTACTTAGGTGGTGGATCATTCTCAGCACTGCAGTGACACTGACAATGGTGGTGGTGTGTTAGTGTGTGTTGTGCTGGTATGAGTGGATCAGACACAGCAGCGCTGATGGAGTTTTTAAACACCTCACTGTCCCTGCTGGACTGAGAATAGTCCACCAACCAAAAATATATCCAGACAACAGCGCTCCGTGGGCAGCGTCCTGTGACCACTGATGAAGATCTAGAAGATGACCAACTCAAACAGCAGCAATAGATGAGCGATCATCTCTGACTTTACATCTACAAGGTGGACCAACTAGGTAGGAGTGTCTAATAGAGTGGACAGTGAGTGGACACGGTATTTCAAAAATCCAGCAGCGCTGCTGTGTCTGATCCACTCATACCAGCACAACACACAATAACACACCACCACCATGTCAGTGTCACTGCAGTGCTGAGAATGACCCACCGCCTAAATAATACCTGCTCTGTGGTGGTCCTGTGAGGGTCCTGACCATTGAAGAACAGGGTGAAAGCTGTTAAAGGACTTCAAACTACAAAGTGCTTCTATATGGTAAGTGGAGCTGATAAAATGGACAGTGAGTGTAGAAACATGGAGGTGGTTTTATCGTTATGGCTGATCAGTGTATAAGCTTTTATATAATGTGTGAAAAATCAGAGGTGGACCTGAAAGCAGGCTTAAATAGCTTAAAAAAAAAGAAAGATAATCTGCTACCAAGCGAAAGAACATGTATTGATGCAAGCAATTTTAAGTTGACTTAATTTGAAGTTTGAATAAATAAAAAAAACATCTAGTTCTCCTAACACGTGTCATTTGCACCATTATTCAGTCTCAGTACTTCTGCCTTGATAACCTCTAATAAGAGATTTTGGTAAGTGCTAACAAGCTACTGACACCTCTCTTGTGAAATATTCCAGCTCATTAAGGTTTGATGGCTTTTGTGCTGCAATCTCACCAACAATTGTTTTATCTGGAGACTGAAAATGTCTTTAAGGATATTCCAGGACTGATTCCTTCATTGTTTTTCTGGAAAGTCCAATTTTCACCAAGGTTCTATTTCATCCCAGAAGGCAAAACATTCTTCTTTAAAATGACTTGGTATTACAGGGAATCCATGACCCCAGTCATATGGTCAAGATTGCCAGTTCCAGCAGCAGAAAAACGATCACCACAGCATCATTGACCACCCCCCAAGGCTTTACAGTGGGGATATATTCTTCTAATCATAAGCATTGCCTTTGTGCCAGACAAACCACTGATCCATTGAACTGTGGCCCAGAACTATCCAAACCCATTTTGTACTCCAGTCCACCCTTCTTGGTCATCTTGGTCTTGGTCATTATCTTCTTCTGGTCTCTATTTTATTTATTTATTTTTCATTGCTCCTCTTGTCCCGCTTTTCACAGAAAAAGAAAAATGGCCTCAATGAGCAAAACAGCACTGGCTATTTTAAGGACATCCCTAGTGCTAATGGATCAATTTGATTTTGATTTGATTGATTTTCATCAGGCTTCAGAAGAATTAACCCCCACCCCTTTTTGACATTCTTTTTTTCTATTTATTAATGTATTTTTTCCCTTTTCCTCCCAATTTAGCCTAGCCAATTAGTCTTACACTATTGGGGATCCCGATTGCTTTTGCGGAGGGTATATTTGCCAGTCCACACCCCTTCTGACCCGTGCGCAGTCCTTCAACCCCTTCTTTTTCATCTGTGCTTTGGTGAATTCGCACATGAGGCTCATCCACTTCTGCACAGGCGTCCCGGTCTTCTAGCCAGGGTCCTTGCACAGTGTTCGAAGATCCCACCCACTTAGTCCGGACTCGGTAACCAATTATGTCCGCTGCAGATACTGTCAATTGTGCCTGCTAGATGGCGCCCAGCCGACCGGTAGTAGAGCTGAGATTCAAACTGGGGTGTTAATATTCTAAGAGCCGGTGTGCTAGTGAAATATCCCTCAGTGCCACTTTTTTTGGCATTCTTGCTTTTAATTCCTGGCTTCAGCAGTCTCACACATCTGACAATTTGTTTGAATTAAATATGTTTAATTAGACTCACAATAAATGTGTGTACAGCCCTGAGTGTATAATCACTTTATGTTGTGTGTCAACACATAATAGGAAAATGCAAAGTTTACTTTCTAATTTCTGTTGCTTTTATTCTAAGGTTACTGAAGTGAAAAAAAAACCTCAGAGGCTTTCTCAACACCATAACTAATACAAATGTTAAACTGTAGCATGCTCTTTGAACTAATGTGACAGGATTAGAATACACTACATTAGTAATATTTGCAATTTTCCATCCCAGGGATCACAAAATTATCCACCAGGCATAAAGGCTCAGAGGTAAAAAAGTGTTCATGCTTATTTAATAGGATATTAAGTGCAGTCTTTGGCTAATTAAGATACACTGGCTTTGCCTACATGTGTAGGTTCAAGGTACCCCTGTAAGTTCTTCACCTGGCTAATGTTATAATAACAAGAACAACTCCTCCATAAAGTGAATGCTATATATATATATATATATATACCGATCAGCCAAAACACTAAAACCACCTACTTGTTTCTACACTCACTGTCCATTTTATCAGCTCCACTTACCATATGGAAGCACTTTTTTGTTCTACAATTACTGACTGTAGTCCATTTATTTCTCTACATGCTTTGTTAGCCCCTTTCATGCTGTTCTTCAATGGTCAGGACCCCCACAGGACCACCACAGAGCAGGTATTATTTGGGTGGTGGATCATTCTCAGCACTGCAGTGACACTGACATGGTGGTGGTGTGTTAGTGTGTGTTGTGCTGGTATGAGTGGATCAGACACAGCAGCGCTGCTGGAGTTTTGAAATACCGTGTCCACTCACTGTCCACTCTAATAGACACTCCTACCTAGTTGGTCCACCTTGTAGATGTAAAGTCAGAGACGATTGCACATCTATTGCTGCTGTTTGAGTTGGTCATCTTCTAGACCTTCGTCAGTGGTCACAGGACGCTGCCCATGGGGCGCTGTTGGCTGGATATATTTTTGGTTGGTGGACTATTCTCAGTCCAGCAGGGAAAGTGAGGTGTTTAAAAACTCCAGCAGCGCTGCTGTGTCTGATCCACTCGTACCAGCACAACACACACTAACACACCACCACCATGTCAGTGTCACTGCAGTGCTGAGAATGATCCACCACCCAAATAATACCTACTCTGTAGTGGTCCTGAAGAACAACGTGAAAGGAGCTAACAAAGCATGCAGGGAAACAGATGGACTACAGTCAGTACTTGTAGAACTTCAAAGTGCTTCTATATGGTAAGTGGAGCTGATAAAATGGACAGTGAGTGTAGAAACAAGGAGCTGGTTTTAATGTTAAGCCTGATTGGTGTATATCAAGGAATGCTACTAAACCAGGGTGTCCAAAATTATGCAAACACAGGTCACAGTCAAATAATAAAACAAATAATAATTTAACAGACCTGCTTTATTACTAACAATTCCTTCCGTTTTATTTGAGTGACTAATCTTTGACAGTGTGGTGTAAACTAAGATTTTGCCAATTCACTCACCAGTTTATAATCCTAATGTGAAGATAATTATACTTCTTTAAATTAAACATACCCACTTCCCTCTGAACTCAGTGAAAAAAAATATTTATTTTCCCAGTGTGCCTGAAATGTTCTCGATTCACTGTCTAGTTTTTGTTTCTTTGGAGCCGCCATGTTTATCCAAAAACTCAGGAACATTAATGTAGGTGTAACGTGTAATGTTTTATCTTGGGGGGAAAGAAGATAGTGAGCGTTTTTAGAATTCAAACAGTTTAAAAAGTTTTGTTTTTTAACAAAACCTGCTTAACAGCGGCCAACTTTAATTTTATTTCTAAAATACCTTGTGAGTCGTTTTAAAAATGGTAATGGGTAGCACTGTCGACTCACAGCAAGACGGTCCTGGGTTCGATTCCCAGCTGGATCGGTCCGGGTCCTTTCTGTGTGGAGTTTGCATGTTCTCCCCGTGTCTGTGTGGGTTTCCTCTAGGAGCTTTGGTTTCCTACCACAGTCCAAAGACGTGCAGTCAGGTGAATTGGAGATACAAAATTGTCCATGACTGTGTTTGACATTACCTTGTGAACAGATGAATCTTCTGTAATGAGTACCTGTTCTGTCATGAATGTAACCAAAGTGTGTAAAACATAACGTAACGTTAAAAACCTAATAAACAAGCAAAAATGGTAATGGGGCCGTAGTTTGAACATCCCTGTACTAAACAGAAGTCAGATTAGCTATTTCTCTCATATCTCTCTGCTTTTTAATTTTAATAAAAATGGGATCACTGTTCTATGCAGTATATTTATTCTAGATGCTTGAATTCGTATCATTTTAGTACACATCTCCTTGACAAAATAATATGTCTCCAAAATAAGCTAATTGTATAACATGCAGTTAGAAATAGATCATACAAGTTACGCCACAACAGAAAGCGTGTTTATTAGCTGTATAGGAGTTTCCATTTCACGCTGAGGGCTCCCTCACTATTTCCAGATGGAACTTGAATAGTTATTTGTGTTTGGCAGAAAAAGATAAAACTGCTATTTTCTTGTCAGCTCAATTGGAAGGTTGTTCAGGAAATCTGGGCCCTCCTTTTCACACTGGCTCTGTCACAGATGAATGCGCCGGATGGGAAAAATGTAGTACAAAATGTAATCACAGTCGTGCTGTGTGTTTTATTTAAACCCACTGCAGCTGAAGCTGCTGAGAGCATTGCTACAAACAGGCAATCGATGAAAGCAATGTTTTATTCTACAAGAGAGTTTCACTTTTAAAGTATACGACTGAAGGCACAATGCGATCTAAATAGATTTAGAATTGGTAGGCTTTGCATATTTCAAAAAGCTGTAAATACAAAAGAGCTTTTTGTGCTCTCATTGAATAAGATTGTGTTGTGGCTGCTGGGTCTTTATTTTGCATATCAGACTGTCATTATAAAGACTTAATCCCTTTTACTCATACTGTATATAAAACAGCAATGTATTCTTTGTTGGCTGCATATCTAGCATCAAAAGCACATTAAACGATTGGGGGTTAGCATCTGATCTCAAAACAGAATACAAAATATATATGATAGGGCAGCATGGTGGCTTAGTGGGTGGCACTTTCGCCTCACAGCAATTAGGTCCAGGGTTCAATCCCCAGGTGGGGCTATCCGGGTCCTTTCTGTGTGTAGTTTGCAAGTTCTCCCTGTGTCTGTGTGGGTTTCCTCCGGGAGCTCCGGTTTCCTCCCACAGTCCAAAGACATGCAAGTGAGATGAATTAGAGATACAAAATTGTCCACGATTGTGTTTGACATTAAACTTGTGAACTGATGAATCTCGAGCAACAAGTAATTACCGTTTCTGTCATGAATGTAACCAAAGTGTGTAAAACATAATGTTAAAATCCTAATAAATAAATAAATAATAAATATTACATGATCCGCCCCTTTTGGCAAGTACAATCTACTGTACACTCTTAGGAAAGTGTTCAACAAGAATTTGGATTGGGTCTGCGGGAGTTAGTACCCATTTAATCAAAAGATCATTCCAAAAGTCAGGCACTGATGCTGGATGAAAAGGCCTGTTCTGCAATCAATGTTCCAATTATTTCAATAGCTTTTTGGTAGGGTTAAGGTCAGGGCTCTGTGCAGGCTGCTGGAGTTTCTCCACACCAAACTTGCCAAACAATGTCTTTATAAGCTGGAGCACAGTTGTGCTGGAAGAGGAAAGGTCCTTCTCAAATGGACACTGCCTCAAAGCAACTTTACAAAGTCCAGGACCGACATACCAAAAACTCCTGTTGAGCAAGCCGAGAGTTAAAATGACAGGAAGAAACCTTGAGAGGAACCAGACTCAACAGGGAACCATCCTCCTTGGGTAAAGAAAAATAATATAATTAGACTTACACAAATCATACATACACAAAATTAAAAAATATAGTAATAATAATGTAGTCAATCAGAGTTCTTCATTATTCAGTCCAGTCTGTAATAATGTCCGTAGTCAGTTCTGGACATTTTGGACACTTGCATTGGTTTCCTTCCACCTTCTAAAATACAGAGATTAAATCAGCTGCTCTGAATTGCTCTTAGGTTTACGTAAGTAAATTCATGACTTGTGCCCAAGGTTTCAAGTGCCACCAGACCCACCCCAAACTAAGTAATTAAATAATTGAATTAATTAATGCAAAACTGGTTATTCGAAAGGGTTTAAATACATTCACTGCAACTGTCGAAGACCGGGTATTTTTTCTCCCTTTTGCATTGTCCTAATTTGGATATACTCAATTACTTTTGCCACTTTGGTGATCATTGCCTGTTGCACAATACTCTAGATGCTAGCAATGAAATTTAGTTCACAATAATAATCCATACAGTTTCCCCAGTTTCCTGGTTTTGGTCACCTCCAGAGTGACCACCTTCCTCCTTTTACAGCCATCCTTGGCAACCGTCCTCGCCCAAAGCTAGCTAATGCCAAGTTCACACTACACAACTTTCCAAGTCGTCAGGTCACTGAACAGTTCACACTACACAACTGGATCTCTTGTAATCGGGAGTCTTTCAAGTCGGTGTGGCTTTCACACTACACGACTGATCGGCGATAGGGGGTTTCACACTACACGATCTATCACCAACTGGAATCACAGGTGAGCTTCTCTGGTCTCCCAAACTACGTTTTGTCATGAAAACAAACGTGAGAAGTGACGAAAGGTTTAATGATACCACGTCCAAAAATGCATGTCAACAAGTAGCGAGTTATCAAAGTTTGTGCGCTGATGTGCAGCGTAAAATCAAGGAGAAAAAATAAATGAATCTGAGTGGATTTGGCAACGCGAACAGCATGGATTGTTCTATAATGAGGTTAATAAATATTTTTTGCAATGCGCGGTGAGCCGCTCGGATCGAGTTGTTGAGCAGTTCACACAAAGCGATTGAGAGCAGAGTTTCGGCAAATCTAGCGGCGACCAGTCGGGAAGCAAAAATCAGAGCAAAAATCGTGTAGTGTAAACTGGGCATAAGGGACCTCAGTCACTCAGTCAGTCAGTCAGTCATCCTATGCTCTGGCAGTCGTGCATGCACCTCAATAAGACAGTTGGAGTCGCTGTTGAAGTAGCAAGAATGTGAATTTTCAGCTTTGTCTGTTGACGTACTGATTTTATGATAACTGCATGGACTTCTGACAAGTTCAAGCAAAGCATAACAACGGAAATGCAAACACTGACACATAAAATGTCAAATAACAGCAGCTCTTTGAAAGGTATTTGATAAACAGTTCAGTTTACTGTGTGCATTTATATAATTTTATTTTACTGTTTATTACTTCTAATAGTTTATTGCTAGGTAAGAGTTTTGGTCCACGTGTCTATGTGTTACCCATTTATTCACTGTGTACGTTTACTGAGACAGCATTCTGTGGTTGCACTGGAATTTACAGCGAATACCATTAAATAGATCATATTTATTTATCTCAAACTTCCTTTAATGTTTGGATACATTCAGTATGGCTCTGTAAGGTAGAGAGAACTAAATATTGTTTTCATTGATTTTCTTTCCTTGAGCTGTGAGAGGAAAATGACTCAATCTGTTAACAGGCGGGTTCTTGATGGCAGCATTTTCATCAAGAGTTTAGCGTGCTCTGTGACCTCTGTATTTTTAGTGCCTGAAAATTCATATCCGTTTCATTTCACATTCTGTACCAGCGAGGAATGCTGTTATAGCAAAATAATCAGCAACGGGGTGCTGTGAATCAGCCCACATGCATTGAGCTGAGACAGGTTTACTATTTAATAATAACAGCACTCTCAGCGGTTCAACAATCACACACTTCACTTTAGAACAATAACCTTTTATTTGTTTATCCTCTATGACTACTGTTCCTGTTCAGGGTCACAACTGATTTGGCATTACCAAAATACATAGATCAGGAATAACATTATGACCACCTCCTTGTTTCTACACATAGTGTCCATTTTATCAGCTCCACTTACCATATAGAAGCACTTTGTAAAGCTTTCACCCTGTTCTTCAATGGTCAGGACCCCCGCAGGTCCACCACAGAGCAGGTGTTATTTGGGTGGTGGATCATTCTCAGCAGTGACACTGACATGGTGGTGGTGTGTTGTGTGTGTGTTGTGCTAGTATAATGGATGACACAGCAATGCTGATGGAGTTTTTAAACACCTCACTGTCACTGCTGGACTGAGAATAGTCCACCAACCAAAAATATCCAACCAACAGTGCTCCATGGGCAGCGACCTGTGACCACTGATGAAGGTCTAGAAGATGAACAACTCAAACAGCAGCAATAGATGAGCGATCGTCTCTGACTTTACATCTACAAGGTGAACCAACTAGGTAGGAGTGTCTAATAGAGTGGACAGTGAGTGGACACGGTATTTAAAAACTCCAGCAGTGCTGCTGTGTCTGATCCACTCATACCAGCACAACACACACTTACACACCACCACCATGTCAGTGTCACTGCAGTGCTGAGAATGATCCATCCCCTAAATAATACCTGCTCTGTGAGGGTCCTGACCATTGAAGAACAGGGTGAAAGCAGGCTAAAAAAGTATGTAGAGAAACAGATGGACTACAGTCAGTAATTGTAGAACTACAAAGTGCTTCTATATGGTAAGTGGAGCTGATTAAATGGACAGTGAGTTTAGAAACAAGGAAGTGGTCATAATGTTTTGCATGGTCAGTGTAAGTGGAGGCATGGATCAAACCCAGGTTTAAAGACAAACAACCCACTACTCTCTTTGTATTATTTACTGGCTCAGACTGGCACCTTGACCAAAATTGCTGGATTTAAGTCTTGGTGGTTGGGTGTATTAGTGTATTCAACACTGTGCTGGTCAAGAACCTGACCCTACTTTTTAATGGAACCATTTATAAACCGTTGGAACCATTTATAAAGTCACTAGCTCTGAAGCTTTAGTGTCACCGTCCACAGCACTACTGTTTCATAACGGTCTATATTGACTAAGCGATAAAAAAAGGATTTGGTAACTCCCTGTTGCTATAGAAACAACAAATAAGAAACAGATTAAAATGATTGCATTAACATATACCTGTGATTTACCCTGCAGCTACATCTCCTAGCACTGCTACAGAATCACGAAAAGTTAACCAGGATCTCCTGACTAGGGCTTAGCACAAATATAGTGAATGTTTTTGCTCACTGATGATTTATCAGGTGGCACGGTGGCTCTGTGGGTAGCGCTGTCGCCTCACAGCCAGAAGGTCCTGGGTTCGATCCCCAGGTGGGGCGGTCTGGGTCCTTTCTGTGTGGAGTTTGCATGTTCTCCCCGTGTCTGTGTGGGGTTCCTCCGGGAGCTCCGGTTTCAACCAACAGTCCAAAGATGTGCAAGTGAGGTGAATTGGAGACACTAAATTGTCCATGACTGTGTTTGACCCTTGTGTAATAAGTAACTACTGTTTCTGTCATGAATGTAATCAAAGTGTAAAACATGACATTAAAATCCTAATAAGTAAATACATAAATACATAAACTAATGATTTATCCACTTGTTTATTGACAGATTCCAGTGCTGATCAACCTCAGTCAAGATGAAGATGTGAACCTGCCAATAAAACCTCTCATATTTGCTTTGGCTATGGGAGCATGTTTAGGAGGTCAGTAACATTCTCTTTTAACATACACTGATAAGCCATAACATTAAAACCACCTCCTTGTTTCTACACTCATTGTCCATTTTATCAGCTCCACTTACCATATAGAAGCACTTTGTAGTTCTACAATTACTGGCTGTAGTCCATCTATTTCTCTGCATGCTTTGTTAGCCCCCTTTCATGATGTTCTTCAATGGTCAGGACTCTCCCAGGACCACTACAGAGCAGGTATTATTTGGGTGGTGGATCATTCTCAGCACTGCAGTGACACTGACATGGTGGTGGTGTGTTAGTGTGTGTTGTGCTGGTATGAGTGGATCAGACACAGCAGTGCTGATGGAGTTTTTAAACCTCACTGTCACTGCTGGACTGAGAATAGTCCACCAACCAAAAATATCCAGCCAACAGTGCTCCATGGGCAGCGTCCTGTGACCACTGATAAAGGTCTACAAGATGACCGACTCAAACAGCAGCAGTAGATGAGCGATCGTCTCTGACTTTACATCTACAAGGTGGACCAACTAGGTAGGAGTGTCTAATAGAGTGGACAGTGAGTGGACACGGTATTTCAAAACTCCAGCAGCGCTGCTGTGTCTGATCCACTCATACCAGCACAACACACACTAACACACCACCACTATGTCAGTGTCACTGCAGTGCTGAGAACGATCCACCTCCTAAATAATACCTACTCTGTGGTGGTCCTTTGGGGGTCCTGACCATTGAAGAACAAAGTGAAAGCAGGCTAGAAAAGTATGCAGAGTAACAGATTGACTACAGTCAGCAATTGTAGAACTACAAAGTGCTTCTATATGGTAAGTGGAGCTGATGAAATAGACAGTAAGTGTAGAAACAAGGAGGTGGTCTTACGTTATGCCTGATCGGTGTATTTCCTCTGGGGGATCTTCAGGATACATATTTTGTTTGATGATGACTGTACTGCAACAATCACTACTTTCTCTTCACAAATAGTCTCTGTATTCAATCAATACAGAGACGCTTCAAACTCATATTAGTAGCCGAGTGAGAGAGTGAGAGAGTGAGAGAGAGAGAGAGAGAGAGAGAGAGAGAGAGAGAGAGAGAGAGAGAGAGAGAGAGAGAGAGAGAGAGAGAATTCTAATACATCTGGAAGCTTTTTATATATGGATGGATTGTGTGCCTGAAGGCCATCCCACCAGGTTGTCTGGCTGTGTGTGGGAATGTAATGGCAGCACCTAGGAGGTGTGATGAGTGTGCTATTGACTGAATAGGATGTGATGACAGGAGTGGCCTCATTGGCATGATGGTAGCGTTTAAGATGGGAACAAGCCGTACTGAGATGGGCTTTCTGTAGGTCCAAAAACACAGAGGATCCTGAATGACTGTATTATACACTGATCAGCCATAACATTAAAACCACCTCCTTGTTTCTACACTCATAGTCCATTTTATCAGCTCCACTTACCATATAGAAGCACTTTGTAGTTCTACAATTAAGTCAAGTCAAGTCAACTTTATTTATATAGCGCTTTTTACAATATACATTGTCTCAAAGCAACTTTACAAAATCCAGGACCAACAGATACAAAAACCCCTGTTGAGCAAGCCGAGGGCGACTGTGGCAAGGAAAAACTCCCTGAAAATTACAGGAAGAAACCTTGAGAGGAACCAGACTCAACAGGGCCCATCCTTCTTGGGTGGTCTGGAGGATACTTTAAATAAATACACGATTTACACAAATCATACAAACACAGAATTGAATGATCTAAAAGTCATACAGTGGTAATAAATAGATAAATAAACAATTAAATAATAATAGAGTTGTTATCCGCTCTAGTCTTCAATAAAGTCTGTAGTGATTTCTTGTCGTTGCAATTACTCCAGACCCGTCACATCTGACAGGAGCAGCATCGTTGTCCCGGCAGTCTCGACTTTAATCCTTAACCTCGGCGGGTAAACAGGTTTCCATCAGAATGCCCTCGGGGTAAAACAACAGAGAATGTAGTTAATAATGTACAATGCTAGTTGACAAACAGTTTTACAGAGAGTTTTAGACTCCGGCAGCCCTAATTATTACAGCATAACTAAAAGGGAGAGCGAGCAGGTAACAAGGTCATGAAGGCTTTCACAGGACATCAGCGCCCACCTCTCCTACCCAAACCAGAGTGATTGGACAAGAGAGGCAGAACGACAGCGACCCAACATCCCTGATCACCACAAGTTTCTATGACCAAGAACCCCCAAGCTCTGCTCCTTTGTCTATATTAATCAAAAGCCTGAGAAAATAAATATGTTTTCAGTTTAGACTTAAACATTGAGACTGTGTCCGAATACCGAACAGAGGCAGGAAGATTATTCCAAAGTTGTGGAGCTTTGTAAGAAAATGCTCTTCCACCAGCTTTGGTCTTTTTAATTTTAGGAACTATAAGTAACCCTGCATCTTGTGAACGAAGTGGACGTGCTGGGTTGTAGTGATTAATAAGTTCACTCAGATACTGTGGAGCCAGACCATGTAGCGCTTTATAGGTTAGTAAAAGTATTTTGTAATCAATGCGAAATTTAACTGGCAGCCAGTGTAGAGATGATAGAACAGGAGTGATATGATCAAATTTTTTAGTTCTAGTTAGCACTCGAGCTGCTGCATTTTGAACTAACTGGAGTTTGTTTAAGGATCTACCAGAGCATCCAGTTAGAAGAGCATTACAATAATCTAACCGAGAAGTTATAAACGCATGGATCAGTTTTTCGGCGTCATTAACAGATAGTATATTTCTTATTTTAGAGATATTACACAAATGATAGAAAGCAACTCTAGTAATATTATTAATGTGTGTATCAAAGGAGAGATCTGAATCTATTGTGACACCTAAGTTTTTTACATCTGGGCTGGGAGTAACAGAGAACGTGTTTAAGTTTAGCACCAGGTTAGACAACTTGTCTCTTGCAGCTTTAGAGCCAACAAGTAAAACCTCAGTTTTATCTGAATTAAGTAAAAGAAAATTACACGACATCCAGTTTTTTATGTCGTTTACACAATCTTCTATCTTACTGATTGTGTCAGTATCATTTGGTTTGGCTGATATATACAGCTGTGTGTCATCTGCATAGCAGTGAAAGTTTATGCCATGTTTATGAATAATTTCACCTAGTGGAAGCATATAGAGTGTAAATAATAGCGGTCCAAGTACCGACCCCTGTGGAACACCACACTTTACTTTTGTAGTACTTTACAATTACTGACTGTAGTCCATCTGTTTTTCTGCATACTTTTTTAGCCTGCTTTCACCCTGTTCTTCAATTATCAGGACCCTTACAGGACCCCCACAGAGTAGGTATTATTTGGGTGGTGGATCATTCTCAGCACTGCAGTGACACTGACATGGTGGTGGTGTGTTAGTGTGTGTTGTGCTGGTATGAGTGGATCAGACACAGCAGTGCTGCTGGAGTTTTTAAATACCGTGTCCACTCACTGTCCACTCTATTAGACACTCCTACCTAGTTAGTCCACCTTGTAGATGTAAAGTCAGAGACGATCGCTTATCTATTGCTGCTGTCTGAGTTGGTCGTCTTTGAGATCTTCATCAGTGGTCATAGGACCCTGCCCACGGGGCGCTGTTGGACGGATATTTTTAGTTGGTGGACTATTCTCAGTCCAGCAGTGACAGTGATGTGTTTAAAAACTCTATCAGCATTGCTGTCTCTTATCCACTCATACCAGCACAACACACACTAACACACCACCACCATGTCAGTGTCACTGCTGTGCTGAGAATGACCCACCACCCAAATAATACCTACTCTGTGGTGGTCCTGACCATTGAAGAACAGCATGAAAGGAGGCTAACAGTCAGTAATTGTAGAACTACAAAGTGCTTTTACATGGTAAGTGGAGCTGATAAAATGGACAGTGAGTGTAGAAACAAGTAGGTGGTTTTAATGTTATGGCTGATCAGTGTATATTGCTTACATAGTATAGATAAGCATAATTTCCAAAATGTTAACATGGCCTACTGGGATGAAGAAATCTAAATGAGAAATTGAAGAGACAACCTCTAGTCTTTACCAGAAAGTAATCCTGTCTGAAGTGAGGACATAAGTACCTCTGTGACAAGTTTCACCAAAGCAGAAGCACCTCAGATAAACCACCTTTGCCCCGTCTGGGTAAAAGTCATTTTACTGTTAATTCCCCAGAAGCAGGACTCGTTCAGCACTGTACTTCAGATTGCGGCTGCTGTAGCTTATTATGGAATGGCATTAGCTCTAAATGATTGTGCATGATGTTAATAATAAAGGACCGTCCCCTCTGGCTTTGCAAGGATTTATGTTTAACCTCTGAGTGTTAAATTACATTTATCAAGTGGATCCAACAGAAATTCCTTTAGAAAAGATCAACAAAGAATGAAAACTGAGTCTACTTAAATAAAAACTTTCTTTCGGCTGCTTCCATAGTTTAAGGGTCCGTCTCCCCTGGAGCCCCAGATCTCATCAGACATAATTTGTATTATGGATCAGTATGGGCCAGCAGCAATGGCCTACGTTACATGTGGTTGCCTACAGTGGTAGTCTAGTGGGTAGAGCTTGGGGCTTTCAAGTGAAAGGTTGATAGATTGAATCCCAGCTCTGCCATGCAGCCACTGTTGGGCCCTTGAGCAAAGCCCTTGACCCTCTCTGCTCCAAGGGCGCCGTACGATGGCTGACCCTGGGCTATGCAAAGAAAGAATTTCGTTGTGTACACCTGTATATGTATAAATGACGAATAAAGCCATTCTATTCCATTCTAAATGTAGAGAGCCCCCCCACGGACCAGCCGTGCTGGTTGAAAGACTGCAATGAAATTTTAATCCAGGCAAGTGGGGCCGGTCGTAAGATAGGAAAAGTTTAATTAACTTTCTGTTTCCTTGCAGGTAATGGGACACTGATTGGTGCATCTGCAAACGTGGTGTGTGCTGGAATTGCAGAACAGCATGGTTATGGATTCTCTTTCATGGAATTTTTCAGGTACATTTCTTCAACACACACACACATTGCCAGAAAAGAAACACACACACACACACACACACACACACACACACTTCATAATACACATTTTGCCAGGGCAGACACACAAACACACACACACACACACACATAGGTTGCCAGAGAAGATACACAATCACACACACACAGGTTGCCAGAGAAGATACACAAACACAAACACACACTTCATAATACACATTTTGCCAGGGCAGACACACAAACACACACATACACACACACACAGGTTGCCAGAGAAGACACACAAACACACACACACACACACACACACACACTTCATAATACACATTTTGCCAGGGCAGACACACAAACACACACACAGAGAAGATACACAAACACACACACAGGTTGCCAGAGAAGACACACAAACACACACACACACTTCATAATACACATTTTGCCAGGGCAGACACACCAACACATACACACACACACAGGTTGCCAGAGAAGACACACACACACTTCATAATACACATTTTGCCAGGGCAGACACAAACACACACTCACACACAGGTTGCCAGAGAAGACACACAAACACAAACACAAACACACACACACTTCATAATACACATTTTGCCAGGGCAGACACACCAACACATACACACACACACAGGTTGCCAGAGAAGACACACACACACTTCATAATACACATTTTGCCAGGGCAGACACACAAACACACACTCACACACAGGTTGCCAGAGAAGACACACAAACACAAACACACACACACACACACTTCATAATACACATTTTGCCAGGGCGGCTACACAAGCACACACACACAGACACACACACACATATACTTAGGGCAATTTTCAGTAGCTCCAATTGGTCTGACTGCATGTCTTTGTACTGTGGAAGGAAACCCACACAGACACACCCACACCCACACAGGTGAACATGCAAACTCCACACAGAAAGGACCCTGGAATTTCCTGTGTTTTAAATTAATAATACAAAAAGCCTTGTTTAAATAAAGCATTATTAAAATCTAATCTGATCATCATCAGTTAACTAGAGACCAACAACAAGAAATAAGAAGTTATAAGTCACTCAGATGAGTGTGTTTAGTGCAGTGAAAAATGTACCCTGAGTGTACTGTGGCATGCAAAGTGGAAACCAACCATCAAATCAAATCACCTTAAAATCAAAATGCCTAAAAATACCTCTCATTTCACAGAGTGACAGATCGAGTTGAAGAGTGAAGCACTTAGCTTGATTCCATGTTCTGCTGCATATCGACAGATTCATACGAATCTTAAAAAGGTGCTAGCTGATTAGCTCTCGAGGTTGCTGAGAGGCTGACTGGGATTTTCACCACTTCATCTTATCTGGCTCCCCTGCTAGTTGCCACCTGCTTAATGAAAGTGTGCTACATGCTAATCTAAAAGCCTCCCAGTTTCTGGCACTTCCTCAGCTGGAGGAAAACTCTGGTCAGTGGTAAATAGAAGAGCATGAATACACGCCTGATTGGGCTGTTAAATCCCATGTTGGGAGTACGCAGGTGGGTTGATTGTGTACGTAAAAAAAGGGGGGAAAGATACTGAGAATAGCCTGGAGGGAAATGTTTTACTTTCACCTGGGACCTGAATGGCAGAATTGCTTTCCATTCTCCATTTTATTGTTTTCATTTTATAAATAAAATGTATAAATCTTAATACGTTACCAAACTGTCAATCCTAATTTAATTTTTAGATTGGTGACATCTTGCTATGGTAAAATCTGTTCAGCAGCAGGTCTAGCAGTTTGGTCAGGACTGAATGAACAATGATTGGTGCACAGTGAGAAGAGATATTGAATAGGCCAGTGATAGCTCAGTGGTTAAGGTACTGGACTAGTAAACAGAAGTTGCCGGTTCAAGCCCTGCCACCACCAAGTTGCCACTGTTGGGTCCCTGAGCAAAACCCTTAACCCTCAATTGCTCATTGTGTTCCGCTCATTGTGTAAGTCGCTTTGGATAAAAGCGTCTGCTAAATGCTGAAAATGTAAATGAATAAAATCTGCTCTCATGTGCTAGAAGAAAGTTTAGTCCTTATGCATGGTGATGACCCAAAGTAGACTACCAAAGCAAATCTTAGATCTTAGTTTAAAAAGTACATCAAAAAAGTTTAAAACTGTATGGGTGGACCAGCCATAGCGCTTATCCACCAAAAGAACCATGGTTCTTGAACCAGTTCTGTTTAGGTTTCCTCGAACCTTGGTGTTTTGTAGAGAACCGACCGGCGTTTCCACCTGCGTCATCAACGGTGGCCGTTACATAAAAAAGTAGTGATGTGATGGCGGAGCATGTAGTTTACCTGCGAGCATGTGTGCTGTTCTTACAGATGTTCGTTTTAAAGCATCGCTCAACTATTGGTAATAAGAAGACGTAGACGTGTTTGTCGCAGTTGTTGTTTTCTTTAGTTCATTGACGTGAGAAGCGTTTTGCGCTTTGCTCTCATCGCGACCCTTGGCACAGATAACGTTGTTTTAGTACAACAAGCCACGTTGCGCTTTATTTTTCACGTTAAGTGTTTATACTGTCCGGGTCACTGTTACCACGTCATATCACACAGTTCATTACTTTAAAAATATCCTTAAATATCAGCAGCAAACCGGCTCAAATTTTAATCAGGTGAACTTTAAAAGCTGAAAGTGGTTTAAATTCTATATAATGTAATAATATCTCATGTAAAAGCGTCCACTCCAAACCTCTACACTGTGACACGCCCACCGATGACGTCACGGTTCGTGCTGAAAAACCAAGTATTCTGTGGTTCCAGATTAGAACGCTAGTTTGCTATCTGGAACCTCTTTTTTCTGGTGGAAACACGCGGAACCGGTTCAAAATCAAGTTCGCGAACCGGAACGGAGCCAGATCCGCGTCAGCTGAGAAGGGGTACTTATTTTAACATAATTGATTATCTGTGGTCAGACAGCACTTCCCAAATAACCTGGAACACAACACATCAGAGCCAGAATTTTGCTGTTACATTATGCAAAATGTAATTAAATTAAAAAGCTTATTTACTGTAAATAATTCCAAAAGCTGCTCAGTAAAATAGTAAACAAGGGGAATCGATACATTCAAATTAATCTTTTTTTCAAAATTGTAGTTTTAAAGGCATTGTGGCATAGTAATAGTTTAAATATGAATTAAAGACACTTTTAATGTCATTTTTATGTGTCATGAAAGTTTAACCAATTGTCCGGAAAGTTTTCTGGAATATTTATTTAACTGACAAAAGTAGAAGTAGTAGAAAATGATTTTCAATGTTTTCACTGATCAACTTCATTGCATTTAGCTGACACTTTTATCCAAAGCGACTTACAGTATTGTGACAGTATATTGTCTAAGCAATTTAGGGTTAAGGGCCTTGCTTAAGGGCCTAACCTGGCAGTGGTGGGGCTTCAACCAGCAGCCTTTCCGTTACAAGTCCAGTACCTTAACCACTAGGCTACAACTATCTAGTTGTGAAGAAGGGAAAATAAAATTAAAAAGTTTATAGAATATTTAGGTTACAGCGTTTTACAATAAGCAGGTAAATTGGTAACAGGTGAGGGAATCATGATTGAGTACAATAGGAGGATTCACTAATGGATCATTGTCTTGACAAGCCATGATGGTTTGTGGCTCACCACATCGTGCCAAACTTTGAGAGAATTAAGTTTGTGCATGAATTAGTTCAAAAAGAACATTTCCCAAAATGCAAAATTGTAAAAAAAAAAAAAGAAAAAAAAAAATTATTTTGCAATCTGTTCATTATATTGTGAAAAGATTCAGTGAATCTTTCTTTTTTATCGTCCAAACTTCGTCTGGAAATCGGGTTTGTAATTATGTTGAATATACACTGATCAGCCATAACATTATAACCACCTTCTTGTTTCTACACACATTGTCCATTTTGTCAGCTCCACTTACCATATAGAAGCACTTTGTAGTTCTACAATTACTGACTGTACACTCTAAAAAATAAACATTGGGTCAACAAAAAAAATTAAGGCAACATTTTGCATTAGTCTTTTTGAGTTGAATTATGTTGATCCAACACAATATTTTAAGTTTGGTGGATTAGCTTTTCATAATTTAGTAAAAAGCATTTTTAAATAACATGAACTTAATAACTGTCAACATGAACAGATATTTTTAAGTTGAATAAATATTAAAGAAATCACATCACGTCTTTTGAATTACGCAGGACAGCATGGTGGCTCATGATACGTTGCCCTGTTATGCAGTGTCACCCTGTTCAGGTTGTATTACTGTCTTGTACCCAGAAATATTGTGTGGTGTCTAGCCCACCCTAAACGCGATGACATTATTGGTCAAGAGGGCGGCACTGTGTCTCGTTGAGTAGCGCTGGCGCCTCACAGCAAGAAGGTCCTGGGTTCGATCCCCAGGTGGGGCGTTCTGGGTCTTGTTTGTGTGGAGTTTGCATGTTCTCCCCATGTCTGCGAGGGTTTCCTCCGGGAGCTCCGATTTTCTCCTACAGTCCAAAGACATGCAAGTGAGGTGAATTGGAGACACTAAATTGTCCATGACTGTGTTTGACATTAAACTTGTGAACTGATGAATCTTGTGCAACGAGTAACTACCTGTTCTGTCATGAATTTAACCAAAGTGTAAAACATGATGTTAAAATCCTAATGAATAAATAACATTATTGGTAAAGATAATTAGAGGTGTATGTACTGTTTCAATTAGTGTTCAATTAAAAGCATTGTTTTAATTTAAAATTGTCTATTTGTACATTTACAGGTAAAAAAAAATCATGATTGGGTATAAAGAGAGGATTTGTACAAATACACAGGTAGGTTCGTTTAAAAGTAGAAAGCGAGTGTTGCTAGAGGAACAATCTCAGAACCAGAGGCGCTATTGGCTGAGATGCTGGCAGTGTAAATTGGAAAAATTGGAGTACAAAAAAAGGGAGGCTGCAGATGTTGGGATAATTGCTCATCCATCATTAACCTTCCTCCCAGTCTCATTTTCTTAATAACAGGGTATAAAGGACAGGCCGTGATTATCACTAACATTACTACCATTTAGAATGCAAGAAGTCTTAGAAAAATGTAGCACATCAGAAACGGGCTAAGATTCATGAACATAATTATGCAGCCTCCTAATGGAACTTCAGGTCGGTGTGAGCATTTAAGATTCACTTCTGTGTTTTTGAAGTTGACCATAATTGGCTGATTGGGGTTTAATAGGAGAGCACGAGTGCAGCATTGGGGCCTTTGGGAACTGCCATGGTCAAAAAGTTGTAATGAGGAAGGTTCATCTTTGGTTCTTGTGGAATTCATTATTGAGGAACTAGATTGTCCTGTGCTGAGCTTTATATAACAAGTATGCAACATTTTAGGCTTATGTATTAGTGCTTGTTAACTGAATTCTAGGTCTTGAATACTAAAGTTCTTCAAGTACGTATAAACAGCTTGTAAGATTCAAGACACTGTAGTATTGAATCTTATTTATTCATTCATTTACCCATCTTATGTAACTACTTTGTGGTAGCCTAGTGGGTAGATTTTTGGGCTATCAATTGAAAGGTTGAGAGTTCAAATACTGGCTCTGCCATGCTGCCACTGTTGGGCCCTTGAGCAAGGCCTTTAACCCTCTCTGCTTCAGGGGCACAGTTTGTTGTTTGTTTGTTTGTTTGTTTGTTTACACTTTGGTTACATTCATGACAGAAACGGTAGTTACTCATTACACGAGATTAATCAGTTCACAAGGTTATATCAAACACAGTCATGGACAATTTAGTGTCTCCAATTCACCTCACTTGCATGTCTTTGGACTGTAGGAGGAAACCGGAGCTCCTGGAGTAAACCCACGCGGACACGGGGAGAACATGCAAAGTCCACACAGAAAGGACCCGGCCCGCCCCACCTGGGGATCGAACCCAGGACCTTTTTGCTGTGAGGCAACAGTGCTACCCACTTAGCCATTGTGTTCAGGGGCACTGTACAACCACTTTAAGTTAATTCAGTGTAACCAGTCCAAACAGGGACATCTTTTTGCATGCTAAGAGGAAACCAGAAACCTGCAGTGAACTAAATTAAAATTTGTGTATTTAATCCAGCCTGGTGTCCTAAAGGCTAGACCCGGAGCATGAAATCCCATTTCACACACACACATTAATCTTACATAGGCGGCACTGTCACCTCACAGCAAGAAGGTCCTGTGTTTGATCCCAGGTGGAGCGGTCCGGGTCCTTTCTGTGTGGAGTTTGCAAGTTCTCCCCGTAACTGCGTGGGTTTCCTCCAGGAGCTCCAGTTTCCTCCCACAGTACAAAGACATGCAAGTGAGGTGAACTGGAGACCATAACTGTGTTTGACATTAAACTTGTGAACTGATGAACCTTGTGTAATGAGTAACTACTGATTCTGTCATGAATGTAACCAAAGTGTAAAACATGACATTAAAATCCTAATAAATAAATGAATAAAGCCAGTACATTACCTTATAGGATGCACTGATACGTACTAAGGCTGGTAAATTTAAGCAACGGCATAAAATGCTTGAAATGAGCTTTGTGTCCATTGTGTTTTCTAAGGTGTCTCCAGAGATTAAAGCATTGTGCCAAATTGGGCTGATAATGCCAAAATAATGTAAAGTATGTCATTTATCTGTGCTAGGAGCATAATAGCTCTTACTACACTTTACCTGGAGTTTTTGGCTCTCAGCACTTTTCCCTCTTCACAAGCACCTCTTAACTTAAGTCCACATGGAGCCGAATCCCAGCTATTCGTTTTAAGCACAAGCACAGTGGGTCATGCTAACACTGTTTTTATTGACTATTCCTGTTGTTCTAACATGTGCCGTATTGGAAATATTAAATCTATATTTGCTTTGGCTTTGCAGTTGAGAGGGCACTCAGAGTCTGGCCCATTATTTACACTACAAACAAAATGAAATAGCATTTCAGCAGAAGACAATGTTGAGTTATAAAGGTGAATGGAACATTTTCTCTAGACTCCTACAGCAACCTCGACATGCTCGCCATGCATACTGAATTGTAATTAGCGTTCTCATTCATGGGTAAACCTTTGGGATCTTCCTGCACCTTAGACAATGCTAAAGCTGCACTTAGAGACTACAGGTGTGCAATCTGAATGTGGCAGCAAGTAAACTGCCCATTGTATATGGCAATCACGAACAATAATTCAAGTTCTAACTTAAAAATTTCTACGTTCATGCTCTTGAGGAAAACTCGGACCATCTGTTTGGAAGTATTTTTCAAGATTTACTGTGTGCTGTAAAAAGCCTTGCTTTAAATGAAAGCTCATTACAGGCAGTCACAGACAGAGCTGTCAAAATACCAATATCTTATAGTAGTATACTGAATTATAACAACTTTTCAAACACTGCAAAGAAATATTACCATGGAGTGTTCAGGAATTTTACTGTTAATTAACATACATATCAAGTCTCTGAGGTGTTTAAGCTTGTTGAGGAAGGAACTCTTTGCAGGTCACTACTGTTCCTCTGCAAAATGTCCATTATGTCTTCTAAGTCTCCAGAGATTAAAGCATTGCGAACACTGCTTTTATTGACTGCTAGTTGTTTTTACTTCCAGTATACCAATATATTGTAGTATATTATAATACAGGGTGAGTCAAAAGTCGCAGGACACTCTTTTATTTCATAAATGAAAGGGAAAATGACATATCTGAATATCCCAGCAAGTAATGGCTGGAACATGTCCGGAACATGTCCGGAACATGTCCGGATGTCCGGAACATGGTTGCCATCTTGAAAGCCGCCATATTGGATCAATAGCCACCCTTGATCCAATATGGTGGATTTCAAGATGGCCAAGATAGGCCCCCTCACCCATTACTTGCTGGGGTATTCAGATATGTCATTTTCCCTTTCGTTCCTGAAATAAAAGAGTGTCCTGCGACTTTTGACTCACCCTGTACTAATGTTTCTCTGCACCCAATGCATTTAACCATTTTTTTTCATGAATGTTGCTTTATACAGGAGCACAGTCATGCTGGAACAGAAAGGATATAATTTATTTATGATTTATTTATTATACAAACCCAGTTTCTGGAAAATGTAAAACGCACTATAAACCCTGGTTTGTTAATTCTCTTGAGCCTTTTTTAACTGACAAAACTACAACGAAAATATTTCCAGTGTCTTCACTTCCCAGCTTAATTGTATTTTGTAAATATAAACACATATATCATTTTAAGCCTGCAACACACTCAGAATAAGTTGGGACAGAAGCATGTTTACCACTGTTACATCATCTTTACTAATAGATGCACTTTTTAATCATTTCAGAACTGAGGATACTAATGTATACGGTTTTGCCCATTCATGCTTGATGCTGGACATCAGCTGCTCAATAATCAGTGGTCACTGTTGTCTGATTATTTTCTTTATAATCTTCTAGAAATTTTTTAATAGGCCTGGCAGCATGTGTCCTTCTAAAATCTTACAATATGCCTTCAAATTGATGGTACCTTCACACATATGCAAACAAACATGCCGCTGTGATGAAGTGTGATGAAGTAAGCTACCCTTACCCATCACCAGAATGACTATTTGATGTACTTACCTGTTGAGCCTGTGAATGACTGACTAAAAGAGTAACTAAGGAACAATAGGGTTTTACTTACCTGGGTTGATCCAGCCTCTGGGAAGGAGAGGGGGAGAAATACCTGTTAAAAGATGGACACTATAAATAATGTGAATGATTGTATATATTGAAAGTGCCATGGTCACGAACGTGTAGGGGTGGGGTATATGTGTATTCAGTACTCTTGACTTACCTGTAATAATATTGGTTTAGCCGGGGGGAGGAGTTACTGAGATAATGGGGAGAATGGGGAGAACCTGTGATTAGAGAGAGTGAGAGAGAGCCAGGCTTTATGACTTTGCATTCATTGGTTGTGGGTACATTGCCAGAAGTGATCACTGTTCATTTGTATACTTATCCGTTTTGTTTTCGTCCCAGTGTGCGCGTGCTTGTGTTTATGTAAAAAGCTGTTATTGTCAGTGTATAAATAAAGGAGGCGGGAAAAAGAAGAACATCTGTGTCCTTACCGTTCCTTCCAGTTCCTCGGACTGGTTGCCCGACACTTCCCACGGGGTTTGCCCTGTCACATACTGATTCTGGATAGTCTGGACAGTCCTTTTAGTCTTTGGCATGTAAAACTGGACGTCCCTCTAAAATGAGCTTGGGCATAGAGATCTTGAGGCATATCTACATGGGATTTAATTATGGCTTAGTCTTTTCGTAATTGAGTTTCAGGTTCATGGGCGGCTCGTTCCTTAGGGCGATCGGGCGACGCACCACCAAAGGGTGAAAGGGGAGAAATTTTTCTATCACATTCAACAAGTTTTAAACTAGCTGTGACTGTTCTGGACTGTCTGTCTTGCCTCTGAATATCGTAGTCCAATCAGCGTCGAGTTGTGTTCCGTACAGTACCGCCCCTTTTGGGTGATTTTAGTCAGATTGAAAATCGCCCGGATTGCTCTCATAGACTCTCATATTAAGGCACTTTTTTTCGAACTGTAGGCACTGCAATACAATCTGTATGGGTTCCGGGAGGGCTAGAACTTAAGTGCTTGCGTCACACGTAAGCTAGTGTAGCAATAATTGGAGCAGCTAGCGATCTCGTCAACATGACTACCATTACCTCAGTTCGGAGCAACTTTATCGTGTCATTAAGGGAAATACCATTCAGTCGTCGTAGTAATCAGGATAAATTAGCAACTAAAGAATTAGGGCCACCCAGACCAAATTTAAACATCAAGCAAGTATCTTCAAAGGGGGGAAAATCACATAAGTAACAAGTAAATTACAAGTAAGTAATGTCATTTTTAAATATTGAATTGTGATTGCACTTATTGTATCTCCCCAATTGTTTAATTGTACTTCTTTATTCATTGCACATCAGCCCCAATGCCAATCTTTATTCTGGATCTGCTGCACCTAAAATAAGATGCTATCTGATGAAGACTGAATTAAATTGTTAGTGTGAAGCTTTACTTAATTTTATGATTAATAGTAAAGCTGGTCTCTCTCCATGTTCAAAGTTATTTGTGAGGACAAACTGACAGATGACTTAAGATGTTAATTATTTAAGCTTTAATTTACCCATTGAACGGGTCACCTAGGCCATCATCGCAACAATTGCCCCCCCTGAGAGATTTGGCAGGAGCCGCCACTGTTCAGGTTGCATGTTTTGATGTTGCAGCAGACTGTGTTAAGTGACAATGGTTTTCTGAAGCTTTTTGATTTTTGCTTTTTTGATTGCCACGCCCATTCAACAGTGGTTTCCGTCCTTGCTCTACGTGTGAGGTAAATAAAAAAAACTTGAAACAGGACTACATCTGCCAGAAGTGGTTAGCTTACCAAAATTCCACTAAGAGACTTTTTATTTTGCTATAAAACTGGCATGGACAAATTAACATTTTGGCAACTCTACTCACAGATCAAGCTTAAAGTGGGTCAGAAAGTTAAGACAGAGGCCTCTGAGATAAAGGTTGCCCTGTTCGGAAGCCCCTACATTAGTAATTAAACAGACGTGAGCAGTAGAGGACAGGCCGGAGGAACTTTTAAGTGGTGTTGTGTTGGAAAGGCGTTGTGTGTGTGACCTTCTGCAGTCTCGGTGCTGACAGATTGCATGCTGGGAGCTATAGAGCCGGAGCTCTCAGCTAGAGACCGGGTCCGAGGCAGCAGGTGGGCCTTGCCTGTAGAGAAAATGTCATCTTGAGAATTATGGAGGTAATGGTGCACCTTTCTAAAGATCACACAAAAGGCTGATTAAGCCAGATTTGTTGTTTATCCAGCAACCTGTGTGTTTTTAGGAACAAGACAAATAAAAAATGATTGTTGGCTTTTAATTATTAAGAATGTGTTTGAATTTTGCTCTGACCTTTGGGATTGTGCTCCTAACTGAGTTTTATTAAAGCCATGCAGCATAATAAAGCTGATTCAAGGGGTGCTGTGAAGATCACAGGCCACTTGCAAATGTCTTATCTTTGATTTGTGCTATCACATTAATGTCCTAAGGACTAGCTCAAAAAGCCCCGTTTACATACACTTTAAAACTGGGTGTCTCCGGAATACATGACCTGCATGACCAACTAGACAGAAGCTTTATCTTATACACTTGATTATTCGTGTGAAGACCAAGACTGTTAACCAAAGACGATTAAAGAACCACCTCTTTACTAAGCACCCCGCCACCCCCCCCCCCACCCCCCCATTGTCTGCACTCGCCAGGTCGTTATTATTATATTACAATATTGTAGTGGCGATATGTGAGTGACATTCAGCTCAGCCAATCAGAATGCAGCACCCGGTTTATACATGTGCGTTCGGACGTTCTGCAGTTAGTTCGTTTTGTATATGAGATTCGCCATATGGCCCCAGCATTGAACACAATAGGTAGTTCGGGTGCTGGAGCTAGGCTGACTAAACAGTTAAAGTGAACTCTACCTTGTATGCCTTTATTCCCAAACCTTCACCACCGCACGGAGCAAAAGACCCGTAGCATCCCCGTTGGACGAGTAGCACTGGCAGTGGCTAGGTGAGCAAGTGGCTAATGTTAGCGGTAAAGCGGGGGCGATAATGAAAGTAAAAACACGACAATATTTTTGTTAAATAAGATATTAAAATAACTAAAACACAATGAAATATCAGAACAGACGTAATCAAATATATATATACAGTATATATACACTGTATTGCCAAAAGTATTCACTCACCCATCCAAATCATTGAATTCAGGTGTTTCAATCACTTCCATGGCCACAGGTGTATAAAACCATGCACCTAGGCATGCAGACTGCTTCTACAAACATTTGTAAAAGAATGGGTCGCTCTCAGGAGCTCAGTGAATTCCAGCGTGGTACCATGATAGGATGCCACCTGTGCAACAAGTCCAGTGGTGAAATTTCCTCACTACTAAATATTCCACAGTCGACTGTCAGTGGTATTATAACAAAGTGGATGTGATTGGGAACGACAGCAACTCAGCCACGAAGTGTTAGGCCACGTAAAATGACAGAGCGGGGTCAGCGGATACTGAGGCGCATAGTGCGCAGAGGTCGCCAACTTTCTGCAGAGTCAATTGCTACAGACCTCCAAACTTCATGTGGCCTTCAGATTAGCTCAAGAACAGTGTGTAGAGAGCTTCATGGAATGGGTTTCCATGGTCGAGCAGCTGCATCCAAGCCATACATCACCAAGCACAATGCAAAGCGTCGGATGCAGTGGTGTAAAGCACGCCGCCACTGGACTCTAGAGCAGTGGAGACGTGTTCTCTGGAGTGATGAATCACCCTTCTCCGCCTAACAATCTGATGGACGAGTCTGGGTTTGGTGGTTGCCAGGAGAACGCTACTTGTCTGACTGCATTGTGCCAAGTGTAAAGTTTGGTGGAGGGAGATTATGGTGTGGGGTTGTTTTTCAGGAGTTGTAAATGTAAGACTAATTAATTAAGCAAGTCGTTTGTACATGTGCTTGGTATAAAAAAATTCAGTCAAGATGTCCTTTGCTTTAAATCCTACTCAGTTACTTCTGGAAGTGATGTGTCCTGGAACATTAAAAAATGGCCCAGTGGTATAATGTGCTAGCACACCACCACCGAGCTTGAATCTCATGTTTGCCTGACCACTATCAGACACAGTTTGCCATGTCTATAGGCAGGAGGTCATACGGGGGTATCAGCCTCTGCATACTGGCATCCATATCACTGGCTGGGTGGTGGAGAGACTCGTGCGGAGATTAGTGTGACTCTCCATACTAGACAAAGCTTAGTATGAGCCTTAAAAAGCAGCCGGAGACAGCAGGTGACTATGCCCATCCTGCGGCCAGAGGGGGGTGGTGTAAGCGGCAGAGGATTGCAATAGTCACAAGTAAAAATAACTTGGGTAGACTCAAATCACATGCTGTGTACTACCTAGGTTCATAGTACCCTAGACACTGTGGGTACTACACTAATTCAACATGTTGATTAGTAATAGTATTGTAGTGTGAGACGTGAGAGCTCTTTTATTTAGGAATTGCCCTTGTGTAAATCACAAGGGCAAGGAAACAAGGCCAGATCTGACGAATATGTATTATTTAGGTGGTGGATCATTCTCAGCACTGCAGTGACACTGACATGGTGGTGGTGTGTTAGTGTATGTTGTGCTGGTATGAGTGGATCAGACACAGCAGCGCTGCTGGAGTTTTTAAATACCATGTCCACTCACTGTCCACTCTATTAGACACTCCTACCTAGTTGGTGCACCTTGTAGATGTAAAGTCAGAGACGATCGCTCATCTATTGCTGCTGTTTGAGTTGGTCATCTTCTAGACCTTCATCAGTGGTGTCAGGACGCTGCCCACAGGGTGCTGTTGGCTGGATATTTTTGGTTGGTGGACTATTCTCGGTCCAGCAGTGACAGTGAGGTGTTTAAAAACTCCATCAGCATTGCTATCCACTCATACCAGCAAAACACACATTAACACACCACCACCATGTCAGTGTCACTGCAGTGCTGAGAATGATCCACCACCCAAATAATACCTGCTCTGTGGTGGTCCTGGGAGAGTCCTGATCATTGACGAACAGCATGAAAGGGGGCTAACAAAGCATGCAGAGAAACAGATGGACTACAGTCAGTAATTGTAGAACTACAAAGTGCTTATGTATGGTAAGTGGAGCTGATAACATGGACAGTGTGTGTAAACTTATACATAAACTATACATAAACTTAAGTCTGATGTATTCAGGTGGTACTAAAATCTCAAATATACTCATGTGATAGTTACATTATCTAATTTCAACATGTGAAACTAATCCCCAACAGGATCCATCTGCGAATGAAAGTGATTTAGAAGTAAATGAATTGTGGACAATTTTTGCATTAGATACACAGACCAGTACGGTCATGTGCAAAGTATAAATCTGAATAACAGTCATGTAATGCATTTATTTATTAACCGTGTTCATTACTGTACAAACAGTGCATTAGCTGAGGACTAAAAGCCTTGACGTGTAACCCGGTAACACCAGGTTTTTGGTGATTTAGCTTTAGGGATGTGGATTGTGTAATTGCTATGAGACCCAGTTGCTCTGTCTGTCTGTACAGATTTTCATTTGTGGAGTCTCATTGTGAGCATAGGATGCTGTTTGATTTCTGTAATTAATGGAGAGGGGGCTGGAATGGCACAGTTGGTTCCTTGGTCTATGTTTCATAAGGAGTTATTAGAGGGTGTGGGCATTGTAGTACACCATGTTGTCATTAATTTGCTCACCAGAACAAAATCAGAGCATTAACTTAATCGGTCATATTACTAAATGGCTTAAATGGCTTTACTACTGAAGTTAAGTCAATTAAGTTGAAACGTATAAAATGCAATTGACTTTGGTTTAAGTGAAGTTTGCTAAACTAAAAACTAAAGCAGTAAATTACAGCCTTGATGATTAGACCCTTTCTCTTTCCGTAAAAGAGGACACAATCACATTAATTATTTGTATTGTGGTGATGGTGAATGTTCCCTCCAGATGCAACTCTGCTTTTAACCTTGCTTAATATACTCTACTGTGCACAAGGGCGGCACGGTTGCTCGGTGGGTAGCACCTAATTAGGGTAGGACCCTGATTGGCAGATAGAGGGGCGTCTGTGCAGAGTGCATAGGTGAAAAAGGGTTTTGCTAAGGGCTGCACGCAGAGAGAAGGAGGCGTGAGCAGCAATATACCCACCTCAACTGCAATCAGGGATCCCCCAGCAGTGAAAGACAAACTGACTATGCTAAATTGGGAGAGATGCATAAATAAAGTAGAGAAAAAAAAGGACTTATTTAATTGATCACATCTGATATGTATTTTACAGACCACATCTTTAAAAAAAATACTTTCTTGTTCTTTCATGGTAAATCTGAGACTTTCTGTCTCTATTTCTTTTATGATGTTTCTTGTTTAAACTTAGTGCAGTGCACTGACTCAGTAAGCAAGGCTTTTACTGAAAGGTCACCTGTAAATACGTCTCTAAGAGTCCTTTGAGAATTTGCGGTTGTTATGTAACAGTGATAACAGTAGAAGAGCAGATGGACTCAAGCTCGACTAAATCTTTTCCATTTTCTCAAAAAGATATGAATCAGCAGATAAGAATAACGACTAATTGGCGTTATATAAAGCACAAAATACTACTTTTGTATTTTGTGCATTAATTAAAGAGCACTTTACACTTTTAGCACAACTGTGTTCAAAGTTTTCTTTTGTGCATGTTGGACTGCCAGTGGAGATTTAGTTTCCATCCAATCAATATTATATTATCTGTTGGTGTCTATCACCATAATGCAGGACTGTCTACTACAAGGCATCATGATTTCATTTGTACCTTTCTCAAGTAATTTCTGCTCATGTAGGTACTTTTGCAGACATGTGACACATGGATGTGTGTACCCATCTGTTTGGCTATCTCGATCTCTGTAATTAAAGCAAGTTTAGTTCATTCAGTAATGCCGTTAATTATTCCAGCAACTCTGCCATCATGTGTCTGCCATATAGGACAGCAGAGGATGTCCAAATAACCAACCATATGGAGCCCACTGATTAAAGAGTGACGAATAGCTAAAGATGCTGGTGATAATCCCAGCCTCTGAACACAGAGTGAAGCCAACCACAGTTCATCCGGAGAATAATTACTACTTCCCAGCTTTTGTTTCGTGTCATGCAGCGCAGGATATTTCACTTTAACCTACTGAGATGAATCCCAGTCTACTTTTCTCCTGCTCCAAGTGTAATGCTGTAGTGTTTTAAATATTTATATTGAATTATACACCAGTCAGCCATAGCATTAAAACCACCTCCTTGTTTCTACACTTACTGTCCATTTTATCAGCTCCACTTACAATATAGAAGCACTTTGTAGTTCTACAATTACTGACTGTAGTCCATCTGTTTCTCTGCAAGCTTTGTTAGCCCCCTTTCATGCTGTTCTTCAATGGTCAGGACCCACACAGGACCACTACAGAGCAGGTATTATTTGGGTGGTGGATGATTCTCAGCACTGCAGTGACACTGACATGGTGGTGGTGTGTTAGTGTGTGTTGTGCTGGTATGAGTGGATAAGACACAGCAGCACTTATGGAATTTTTAAACACCTTACTGTCCCTGCTGGACTGAGAATAGTCCACCAACTAAAAACATCCAGCCAACAGCGCCTTGTGAGCAGCATCCTGTGACCATTGATGAAGGTCTAGAAGATGACCAACTCAAACAGCAGCAATAGATGAGCAATCGTCTCTGACTTTACATCTACAAGGTGGACCAACTAGGTAGGAGTGTCTAATAGAGTGGAAAGTGAGTGGACACGATATTTAAAAACTCCAGCAGCGTTCCTGTGTCTGATTCACTCATACCAGCACAACACACACTAACACACCACCACCATGTCAGTGTCACTGCAGTGCTGAGAATGATCCACCACCCAAATAATACCTGCTCTGTGGGGGTCCTGACCATTAAAGAACAGCATGAAACTAAGGGACTAAGGGGGCTAACTAAGTATGCAGAGAAACAGATGGACTACAGTCAGTAATTGTAGAACTACAAAGTGCTTCTATATGGTAAGTGGAGCTGATAAAATGAACAGTGAGTGTAGAAACAAGGAGGCGGTTTTAATGTTATGGCTGATAGTAGCAGTGTAGTTATTAATACAATGGGAGGCACAGCACCAGTGTCCTCAGTTAATTGTGATTAAAAGGTGATTTCTGTGTCCGTATGGGTGTCTCCAGGTACTCTGGAGACAATTTACGTGTATTTATATTTATGGAATTTAGCGGACATTATTATCCAAAGTGTCTTACAATTAGACTAAATACAATTCAAGCAACTGAGGGTTGCTTGGGGCCCAACAATGGCAACTTAGCAGTGGTGCGGCTTAAACTGGCAACCTTCTAATTACTAGTCCAGTACTAAAACAGCAGAGATACACCTGCACTGGTTTCCTTCCACCACCTTTTGCAAAAAGGTGGATTGGCTACTCTGAACCTCCCCTATGTGTTTGTGAGTTAGGTGTGGGTGAGTATATGTTCCATGTGATGGATTGGCACCCTGTTCATAATGAATTACTGCTGTGAAGTGCTAGATCCAACACAACCCTGAATCCCATAATCCCCTTGATTTTTGTCTAAACAGCAACTCTTTGAAAAAGCCCTTTGGTCAGAGGTTTACTAGACACATAAACTATATAGGCATGCTTTTCAGAGTTGCACTGTCTGTAGACCACATGTTGCTTGCCAAAGTTTTTCAGTGACCTGCTACCCCATCCATCAATGATAATAAATTACTGCATACAAAGTGGTATTTAAATGGTTCATCATTCTAAGTTTAACAGTTATGGATAATTAATGGAGTAAGACAGCCCTCATGGACAAGCATGGAAATCTATCCATGATATCTAATAATTATTTTCAGGCATCTGATTCGTAAAATGTTTTGCATCAAGGACAAAAGCTGCTTTAAAAATGTATTACCCTTGAAACTCTGAAAAGCTGAGCAGTAAGGAATCAAAAGTGGTCTGCTTTTATAATTTTTATTGTACATTAACTTTTTGACCTGCCCTGCAGCAAACACATCTGTTTGTATTTTGCAAACAACATTCCTGTGTTTTTAGCCTCCTACCTGTCTGATGTGTTTTATACATCTGTTCTGTACTATAAACTAGCTATAACCCTTGACTGGTGGCATATGCATGGAGCAGGTTATGGCTCTGGGCTTTTAATCTAATAAATGAGAGTTTGAATCCTGGCTCCATCAAGCAGCCACTGTTGGGCTCTTAAGCATTTATCAGCTTATCAGCTGACCCTTATCAGCTCTAGGGGTGCTGCATAATTGGCTGACCCTGCACTCTAACCCAGTTTTAAATCAAGCTGGAGGATGCAAAAAAGCATAAATTATACTTCACACATGTATATGTACAGATAACAAATAAAAGGCTTTTTTTTCTTCTAAGTGGGAAAGAGACAGTAACCTTCATTCATAGACCCAAAGTTAATTTAGCTAACAAATTAAGTGTCTCCTGTTAAAAGTATGGGCCGTTTTATTTTTTTCCTCACATCATGTGTAGTGTAAACAATAACGAATGGGTACACTCATTGGGACCATCCTAAAGCAATGTGCCACTGTTCTTCTGTTGAGTAGGTGGTACTCTGTACAAAACAAAATAAAATGAAGCAATAAAAGTTGCACAAAGTTTGTTTATCTAAATGCATGTAACCAGTGGAATATGATAAAATAATTAAAGACAGAAGACAGAGATTTATATGTCTAAACATACACCGATCAGCCATAACATTATGAACACCTCCTTGTTTCTACACTCACTGTCCATTTTATCAGCTCCACTTACCATATAGAAGCACTTTGTAGTTCTACAATTACTTTCATGCTGTTCTTCAATGGTCAGGACTCTCCCAGGACCACCACAGAGCAGGTATTATTAAGGTGGTGGATCATTCTCAGCACTGCAGTGACAGACATGGTGGTGGTGTGTTAGTGTGTGTTGTGCTGGTATAAGTGGATGAGACACAGTGTTTTTAAACACCTCACTGTCACTGCTGGACTGAGAATAGTCCATAACCAAAAATATCCAGCCAACAGCGCCACATGGGCAGCGTCCTATGACCACTGATGAAGGTCTAGAAGATGACCAACTCAAACAGCAGCAATAGATGAGCGATCGTCTCTGACTTTACATCTACAAGATGGACCAACTAGGTAGGAGTGTCTAATAGAGTGGACAGTGAGTGGACACGGTATTTAAAAACTCCAGCAGCGCTGCTGTGTCTGATCCACTCATACTAGCACAACACACACTAACACACCACCACCATGTCAGTGTCACTGCAGTGCTGAGAATGATCCACCACCCAAATAATACCTACTCTGTAGTGGTCCTGGGAGAGTCCTGACCATTGAAGAACAGCATGAACTAGGGGTAACAAAGCATGCAGAGAAGGACTACAGTCAGTAATTGTAGAACTACAAAGTGCTACTATATGGTAAGTGGAGCTGATAAAATAGACAGTGGGTGTAGAAACAAGGAGGTGGTTTTAATGTTATAGTACTAAACCACTGACCAAGCAACGCAAATTTTACATACCTACTTTAGTTTGAACACAGTGTACTGGCAAAAAGTCCAAATAGAACAAAAAAAACAAACAAACTGAACGTTCTTCCCTTACCATGAGTTTAAAAACAGCTTATATATAAATTCTAGCATTATTCTTTAGATAGTAGACATCATGAAGAACAAGTCATGAAAAAACTATTATGACTACATAGCAAATCATACAATTATGAAAAATGTTCATGTGTGTAATGCAGAATTTGACAGCTGCAGGAAGGCTTTGCGCAAGGTCGTGTCTGCCGAAACGACATCATTTTGGCCTTGTGGAGACACTCATCCTTCCTGTCGCATCATGTATAAATAGGACAGATAATCAGCTCTGGGCATCAGGGGACATGGCGTACTGATCCTCTAAATCAGACCCTAGAATTGATTTGGGTGCTTAAGACTACTGACATAACTTGCCTTTTGACCTACTGCAATCTTGATAAAGCACTCGAGCTTTACCACACGTGCATTTGTAAGAGACTGTCATTTAGTACACCCAAGTAATCAATCTGTGGGAAGAAACAAAAACCCTGCTTATGCTGGCCAGGGTCAAATGAAGAAATTACCCAATATGTATGAAAGTACAGTAGACACCTTGACTCACGAATTTAATTGGTTCCAAAGGGCTGTTCTTAAGTCAAAATGTTCGTTAGTTAAACCTATTTTTCCCATAAGAAATAATAATAAATAGAATTAATTTGTGCCAGACCTCCCAAACCACCACCTTTAATGTCTTAAATGGTCTTTTTTGTTATAAATACAAGTATATTTGCCCTTAAATCTTAAATTCCTTATTATTCCTGTAATAAACAATAATAAACAGCAATACACAGTAGTACTGTACTGTACATAAACACACACCACATTTTAGTACAGTACGTGTGCTGTACCATACACCATAATACATTGAATCTACCAGAAACAACAATAACTCTCATATTTCTCTATTATTTCCTTCTTTATTTCAATAGAGTTGTATTTTGTAGGTGTAATTTCACAAAAGAATAACTTCCGTCTTCTCTCTTACTCACTGTCCCCTCTGTCTGATACACAGTGACATCTACTGGCAGGAGTAATTATACAACAACAAAAAACTGTGCTTTCTCTGCACCTTCTCTGCGGACATTGAATTTTACAAAATATAAAGAAAACACTGGAAAAACACCATCCACTGTCCGAATGTTCGCCCACTGTGTGTGTGTGTATATATATATATATATATATATATATATATATATATACAGAGAGAGACATTGGAGTCAACTTGTTCGTGACGTCACGTGTTTCGCAAATTTCAGTTCGTAATCAGAAATTAGTTTGTACGTTAAGTTGAAAAAAATCGTTTGTAACCCAAAATGTTCGTATGGTAAACCGTTTGTAACTCAAAGGTCTACGGTAATGATGATTTTAGCTTTCAGCTTAAGATCTGGTCTCTGCATTCTGAAAGCTGAAATCAGAAGCAGGTTTCAGAATCTGCCAGGTAAGTCTAGACTTCACAGTCTCAAATACACAAGCTTATTACAGATTCACACATTCTGATTATAGAAGAAAGTGAATGTCACAGTGTACCGGGAAGCTAAGCTTTTAATCCAAAGATAAGCCTGTAGTGTTCACATTACTTACATCCCTAGGTTTGGTATTGAGGACTGGAATATCATTGTATCTCAGTGAGGCCATTCACTCATTATGATCTGCTGTGGGTATCCAGCCATTTCTTTCTCACAGCATGAATCCTTCCTCTCTCTCTGATATCTTCTTCCTTTTTACAGTCTCTACCACTCAACCACTCACTTTGCTTTCCATTTGCTCTCCCTCTGAAACTACTGTACTCATCCAGCCACTTTTTCTGCTTCTAAAATCTTTACATCTTTGCACTCATGTACCACCCATTGGTCTGAAAAGTGAGCCGGGGATAAATGATGTCCAAGGCCTTCAAACTCACAAGTGCATCCTGCTTTCAGTCCATTACTGTTTGCACTCTAAATTCTTTCGGGCTGGATTTCATATTCAGGCAGGAGGACTTTATGTTTGCTGATGTAAACAAGGCAGGACTCATCAAATATTCATGAAGCAAAATGGAGAGAAGAAAGGAGAGAAAAGCCAAGACTGAGCAATCTGGTTGCTGCTTTGATTTTGGCAACTGATGGAACAAATAAATCCTATTCACTCAATATTACCCAGTAAAGGTGCTATATCTAGAGTGTTTAATTAACTCTTGCATTTACAATTGCTGCACCACGATGTGCCAAAGCGCCCAGGAATAATTTATTTTTAGTGTCAGACAATCAATGGCTGGTAATAAACAGTCAGTAAAAAGAACAACTGTTGGTGATACAGTGTTGGAGGAAACACTGGTCCAAGAAAGCTGAACAGAGATGAATTAAAGCAAAGTGATGGTACTGTCAATAGGAACTTAGTACAATAGGGCATTTTATGTATCACACTAGGAAACACTATACATCTCTGGTTACAGTGAGATACTGGTATGAGTGGATAAGACACAGCAGCACTTATGGAGTTTCTAAACACCTTACTGTCACTGCTGGACTGAGAATAGTCCACCAACTAAAAACATCCAGCCAACAGCGCCCCGTGGGCAGGGTCCTGTGACCACTGATGAAGGTCTAGAAGATGACCAACTCAAACAGCAGCAATAGATGAGCGATCGTCTCCGACTTTACATCTACAAGGTGGACCAACTAGGTAGGAGTGTCTAATTGAGTGGACAGTAAGTGGACACAGTATTTAAAAACTCCAGCAGCGCTGCTGTCTTATCCGCTCATACCAGCGTTGTCACTGCAGTGCTGAGAATGACCCACCACCTAAATAATACATGCTCTGTGGTGATCCTGTGGGGGTCCTGACCATTGAAAAACAGGGTGAAAGCAGGCTAAAAAGGTATGTAGAAAAATAGATGGACTACAGTCAGTAATTGTAGATTTGTATATTTACGTCTTTACCTCATACAACACTGGCAAAAATAAATAAATAAATAAATAAATAAAGAAAGAAAGAAAGAAAGAAAGAAAGAAAGAAAGAAAGAATGAATCTGTTTGGGGAAAAATTAGGCCCTTGATTTCATATACAATCATAACAATGAACTGTTTTACTAGCAACAATCTCTTTGACTTGTGTAACTTAAAGTAAGTTCCTGATGTAATATCCATGCTGGCAACAAACAAAATTAATATTTCTCCTCAAAATGCCTTGATATTTCAATGAACCCGTGATGCCAGTTACACAGTCCAGGTTGCCAGATTCTCAGAATCTGCAGCAGACAAATACCACCACACTGACCTCCCCCCCTCACATGCTTGACTGTAGGGCATAATATTCTTGTGGTCATAAGCCTTGCTTTTCTTCCACCAGGCAAACCACTCATCCATATGGCCACTGTTCTGAACTCTGCAGACCTATCCAAATTTCTTCTTGTTATTTCATTCAAGCTTTCCTGTGCTTATAGTCAAGAGTGTTGTGTGTCATGGAGTCTGATCATCAAGTTATTGGTAGTTCATTCATTTACTTATGGTTGCCACACATTTGTCCCAGACTCATCAGGTCATTCTCTAAGTATTTCGCAGTAATATGTTTTTTCTTTATTGTCATGATGCGATTGCTGAGGCAACTGAACAAAATATTGGTCTTTTTCCCAAGACTAGACAGATTTGCTGCTGTAACATTAGTTTGGACGTTCTTGACAACACATCTCCTCTCCTAGCAATTGTGACAGCTTCTTAGTTTTCACTATGGTTTCAGTTTAACACACCTGTGGGTGGTGTTTGAATAATACATCACAATTGAAACTATTTAGGGTTAAAATTGAGTTTCTAATAGTTTAATCATGTTGTAAGTCAACTTTAGATCTTACAAGCAATCAGGTTTTAAGATCAGCAATATTATGTAGGGGTTGAATGATTGTTACATGACAGTATTAACACAATACCCTGCTACTCTAAAATACTACATTTATTTTCTCTGTTTATTTGCGGTATGATTCAACTGACAGGCCTCATTTAAAGCAAAATCTAGCTCTGCAAAACAGTTTAGATTTATAAAACTCAAAACCTTATTTTAGAGTTTTCTTTTGGTAAATTAGCTTTAAAATACCAAACAATTATCAGATATGCCACAATTATTGCCATACTTAAAAATGTATAATTACAAAATGTAATTGAATCATTTGTTTAAAATTAGATTTTTTAAATTGATCAGCAACTGTATTTACGTCTAAGCAATAATCCAGGTCTGTTTTACTGGATTATATATGAGATAACACAGAGGTCAAACTATTTTACTCGTTCTTCAGCATAGGAAAGACAAGAGAAGAATTCAAATAAGGTAAACGTGTGTTGACCTTCATTAGTCAGGGAATAGTTATAAAATAATAACCCCCTTAATATCTACAGTTATGGTACTAATTAAAATCCAATTAACTTGAACTGTGACTGAAACTAGCCTGGATGAGCACACAAGTTTATTTAGCCTCCATGCTTTTGTAGAGGATGGTAAAAAAAGAAATAAAGCATGACTTTTTGAGAGTCTACCATCAGACATGACCTTCGTGCCAAAAGATTATATTATACAGTGGTAGCTTGTAACTCGACGTCCCCTAAACTCGAACCCGACGCCCTTTGTTGAGAAATTTGTACCCTTAAACTCAACATTTACCTCTAAGTGAGTGTGCCTGTCACTTTGTTCACATTTATGCTGTTCGTTTTACTTCAAATAAATGAGCATATCCTGAAAAAGTTCAATATTTGATAATGCTTTGCCATCATTGCAAAATGAAAGCGCAAGGTAAACAGCAGCACCGCGACCCAGATCAACCACACAGCAGCATAAAATCCTAACCGCTGCTTACCTGAGCTTATCTTCTTCAAATTGAGACCAAATCTTTATCTGTGTGTTGTTCCATTTGGGATATAATCCACTTGATTTTCTTCTTGGTGGCCATTTTGTATTTTTCCAGAATATTCCCAGAATATATATATATATATATATACAGTGTATCACAAAAGTGAGTACACCCCTCACATTTCTGCAAATATTTCATTATATCTTTTCATGGGACAACACTATAGACATGAAACTTGGATATAACTTAGAGTAGTCAGTGTACAGCTTGTATAGCAGTGTAGATTTACTGTCTTCTGAAAATAACTCAACACACAGCCATTAATGTCTAAATAGCTGGCAACATAAGTGAGTACACCCCACAGTGAACATGTCCAAATTGTGCCCAAATGTGTCGTTGTCCCTCCCTGGTGTCATGTGTCAAGGTCCCAGGTGTAAATGGGGAGCAGGGCTGTTAAATTTGGTGTTTTGGGTACAATTCTCTCATACTGGCCACTGGATATTTAACATGGCACCTCATGGCAAAGAACTCTCTGAGGATGTGAGAAATAGAATTGTTGCTCTCCACAAAGATGGCCTGGGCTATAAGAAGATTGCTAACACCCTGAAACTGAGCTACAGCATGGTGGCCAAGGTCATACAGCGGTTTTCCAGGACAGGTTCCACTCGGAACAGGCTTCGCCAGGGTCGACCAAAGAAGTTGAGTCCACGTGTTCGGCGTCATATCCAGAGGTTGGCTTTAAAAAATAGACACACGAGTGCTGCCAGCATTGTTGCAGAGGTTGAAGACGTGGGAGGTCAGCCTGTCAGTGCTCAGACCATACGCCGCACACTGCATCAACTCGGTCTGCATGGTCGTCATCCCAGAAGGAAGCTGACGCACAAGAAAGCCCGCAAACAGTTTGCTGAAGACAAGCAGTCCAAGAACATGGATTACTGGAATGCCCTGTGGTCTGACGAGACCAAGATAAACTTGTTTGGCTCAGATGGTGTCCAGCATGTGTGGCGGCGCCCTGGTGAGAAGTACCAAGACAACTGTATCTTGCCTACAGTCAAGCATGGTGGTGATAGCATCATGGTCTTGGGCTGCATGAGTGTTGCTGGCACTGGGGAGCTGCAGTTCATTGAGGAAAACATGAATTCCAACATGTACTGTGACATTCTGAAACAGAGCATGATCCCCTCCCTTCGAAAACTGGGCCTCATGGCAGTTTTCCAACAGGATAACGACCCCAAACACAACCTCCAAGATGACAACTGCCTTGCTGAGGAAGCTGAAGGTAAAGGTGATGGACTAAACCCAATTGAGCACCTGTGGCACATCCTCAAGTGGAAGGTGGAGGAGTTCAAGGTGTCTAACATCCACCAGCTCCGTGATGTCATCATGGAGGAGTGGAAGAGGATTCCAGTAGCGACCTGTGCAGCTCTGGTGAATTCCATGCCCAGGAGGGTTAAGGCAGTGCTGGATAATAATGGTGGTCACACAAAATATTGACACTTTGGGCACAATTTGGACATGTTCACTGTGGGGTGTACTCACTTATGTTGCCAGCCATTTAGACATTAATGGCTGTGTGTTGAGTTATTTTCAGAAGACAGTAAATCTACACTGCTATACAAGCTGTACACTGACTACTCTAAGTTATATCCAAGTTTCATGTCTATAGTGTTGTCCCATGAAAAGATATAATGAAATATTTGCAGAAATGTGAGGGGTGTACTCACTTTTGTGATACACTGTATATATATATAAATATCCAACTGTGTTTGTCCACCTAACTAACGAAAACCGCCTTAATCGCGGTTAAAAAGCTGAAACTGGTAATTAATTAACTAAACTGTCACTTATACCTCTTAAGAGAGAGTTTTACATTGCCAGCTCACCTAAATGACGCACATTGAAGAATAGCTAATACTGCTTTAGATTAAAGGAACTGAAATTCCGCCCAAAATCCGAATTCGGAAGCTCTGATTGGATCATACAGCTGTTTTCAAAGCCTCACGAATGAATCTCTGAAACAAATCTGCACTGATTCATTCATTCGTTTACGCGAGTAAGCACAACGAATAAATCTTTACCACAGATGAGAGCACCGCTTCCTGATTCGATTCCTATGAATAATTCATTTGAAAAGAGTCATTTCGGACTCGTTTGACTCAGTGATTCAGTTTGCCTTTTCCCAGACTGATGTGAAGAAATGGGGGAGGAGTAAATTTCATGTTTATGGACGTAGTCTGACAGAGATTTAGAGTCAAAAAGGCACAAATGTATTGAATAATGACATTATTAAGTGATTCATCTTACATATTTCTGCAACATAATCATTTTTTTTAGACCTTTGGAGACCAACATGGACTCTTTTAACTCCAACTTCAATAACTCCAGATCAGAATAATATAAGATATATATTATTCATATAATAAAATACACCAATTAGCCATAACATTAAAACCACCTCCTTGTTTCTACACTCACTGTCCATTTTATCAGCCCCACTTACCATATAGAAGCACTTTGAAGTTCTACAATTACTGACTGTAGTCCATTTGTTTCTCTACATACTTTTTAGCCTCCTTTCACCCTGTTCTTCAATGGTCAGGACCCCTACAGGACCACCACAGAGCAGGTATTATTTAGGTGGTGGATCATTCCCAGCACTGCAGTTACAATGATATGGTGGTGGTGTGTTAGTGTGTGTTGTGCTGGTATGAGTGGATCAGACACAGAAGCGCTGCTGGAGTTTTTAAATACCATGTCCACTCACTGTCTACTCTATTAGACATTCCTATCTAGTTGGTCCACCTAGATGTAAAGTCAGAGACAATTGCTCATCTATTGCTACTGTTGAGTTGGTCATCTTCTAGACCTTCATCAGTGGTCACAGGACGCTGCCCACGGGGCGCTGTTTGCTGGATATTTTTGGTTGGTGGACTATTCTCAGTCCAGCAGTGACAGTGAGGTGCTTAAAAACTCCAGCAGCATTGCTGTGTCTGATCCACTCATACCAGCAAACAAAGCATGCAGAGAAACAGATGTACTACAGGCAGTAATTGTAGAATGACAAAGTGAAGCCGATAAAATGGACAATGTGTGTAAAAATAAGGAGGTGGTTTTAATGTTATGGCTGATCGGTATATATGCAGTTCCATGGGACCATGGAACACATTAACAGGTTTCCCATACATCCTTATGGAAAAAAAAATACCTTGAAACTCAAACTCATTTGCATAATTGTGACTAAGCAGTGACTAAGATTCATTATTTCTGATCATTTTAACACAGTTAAAATCTCTTAATGTAATGACAGCAGAACTGTATTTTTATACATTTTAGTTTTCTGTGTTGTGCAGGGACCGTAACATCTGATGAAAGGGATAATCATCTGTACCTGTCCAGAAATCTTTAGATTCTCTTTTCCTAATCTGCTTTGTGATAAATCATATTCTGTTTCACTTCATTAACCACGTTTACAGCAATTTGTGCTCTAGTCAGTTCTGGTGCCTTCATGAAATATTACAACATATTCACTTTGGTGTAAATACTGTACATTTTGTATAATGTTCAGTGGATTCAGTGGAATTAGTAAAATCAGTAAACGCACAGGTTAATTTCAGTTACAAACTTTTGATCACAATTAGCAAAAAGATAAAAAGATAAAATATGCTAAATATACTTCTCTGTTCTGTCTTCTTGTGTGTTCTTTTTTAAAACATTGCCCTATAACCTTTCTGGCATCAATTTTGGAATAAGTGAATGGTTATATAAATAATACTAACCCAATTTTAGGTAGAGGGATTGGGATTTAAGAATCTGTGATTTGTCTATTTTCTTGAAGTTTCATTTGGCTGGCAAACGTCCAAAAATGTTCATTAACCAAAAATTTATTTAGTGAATATAAACACATTTTTAAATGAATGCCTCAAATGTTCATGTTACACCATTTTGAATCATTTCACTGTAATCAGGTGAACTGGTAACGGGTAAGGGTATCATGGCTCACCACTCTGGGCAAAATGTTGTATGTCAATGCATTCAAAAAGAACATTTATCCATACAAGACTGCAAATAATGCAGGTCATATGCTGCCATCAAGGCCTCTTCTTTTTTATATTTTTGTTTATGCATTTTCTCCTCTTTTTCTCCCGACTTTTAGTGTATCCAATTACCCACTTGCATTATGCTTCTTCTCTACTGTTGATCTCCAACCTGGTTGAGGAGAGCCGAGACTAACACAAGTCCCCTCCGAAACGTGTGCAGTACCGACTGCATCTTTTCACCTGCACGAGGCGAGTTTATATGTGGATCAGCTTTGTGTATGGAGAGCCACAACCTGATCAATGCATTATTTCTCAACTCTGTACAGGAGCCATCAATCAGTCAGCAGGGGTCGTAATTGAATCAGTTATGAGGTTCCTATCCGGCTCCCACCCTGTATGAACAACAGCCAATCGTTGTTCTTGTAGGCACCCAGCCGGATGGCAGAGCTGAGTTTTGAACCGACGAGTTCGAAATGTCAGCTCTGGTGTGCTAGCGTGTTTTACCGCTGCTCCACCTGAGTGCCAAGGGCACTTCTTTTTCCCATGAGGTGCAATATTATTTCAGGGGGAAAGGGGGCTAACAAAGCATGCAGAGAAACAGATGGACTACAGTCAGTAATTGTAAAACTACAAAGTGCTTCTATATGGTAAGTGGAGCTGATAAAATGGACAGTGAGTGCAGAAACAAGGAGGTGGTTTTAATGTTATGGCTGATCGGTATATAAGGAAAACAAAGCTGAAAGTAAGGAGTACAAAAGTGGTTTAAAAAGCATTTCCAGAACTATTCAACTTTTCAGATAAAGTTGTGTTTATACATTTATACAACTATACAGTGAATACATTTAATGGCTTTATTTGAAAGAGATATTGTTCTAAAAGAAAACTTCCTGGGGTGAAGGTAAAGAAAATATAGTGAGAAATCATGACCCAGCAGGGGAGCCAATCTTCTTTCCTACACTAAAAATAATGAGTTTTCATTCATCCATTTATTTATTGTATCCTTAGTAACTGCTTTATCCTGGTAAGGGTCACTTCTTTGCACTCACCTAGAAGCTACTGCGTTCTTTCACAATCACCCACACAGTCAGTGGTGAGATACAGGCGACAGAATGCATGTTTAATGTGAGATGTATTTGAATAGCTGTTATTTAACCATCAAGAAGTTCATGTATCTCATATATAGTGTACAAGTATATATAACATATCAGTAGTTACTTTCATTTATTTATTCCCACTGTTTTAACAAAGTCATGGTCACAGTGAGTCCAACACCACTCAGAATCACTGGGAACAAGGCATAAATACACTTTCAATAAATGGAGAAATTGCAAAACAACTAATATAAAATACTGCTAAAATATCTAATGCAGGTTATAAATGTACAAGGGTTCTTCAAAAAGTTTCCACACTTGTTTAAAACTCTATTTATTAAGAATTTTAAAAACAAATTACATCATTTTTCTACACAGTCACCTACTGATGCATTTTTCCCAGCGTCATACCAGCAAAAAATAATTTTGGTTGAGCGTGCAGCCACTGATGCACCACTGCTTTCACATCATCATCACATAAAAATCTTCTTCCCCTTAAAGCTTCTTTGAGCGTCCAGAAAGGTGGAAATGGTGCTAAGTCCAGACTATAAGCGTCTCTTTCAGTCTCTCATTTTACATTTTCATTTAAATTTTTAGCATTTAGCAGACGCTTTCATCCAAAGCGACTTACAGTTGTGACAGTATACAGTCTAAGCAATTAAGGGTTAAGGGCCTTGCTCAAGGGCCCAACAGTTGCAACCTGGCAGTGGTGGGGCTTGAACCGGCAACCCTCTGATTACTAGTCCAGTACCTTAACCACTAGGCTACAGCTTCCCCTTGGTCTCAGACACGAGACTTCCAACCAAAATATATGCAGAAACTTTTTGAAGATCCCTCGTAAAATCATTTGCATTGCATTTACAGAATTTTATTCAAACCAACTTACAAGTATGACTTTATACAATTTAAACAATTCATGGTTAAGGGTTTTGTTTAGGGGCCCAACAGTGGCAACTATCCGTGGTGAGGCTATCTGAGCTATCACTTCCTTATCATGTCAGATGATGAAACCAAGATTTTTAGCAGTACATTATGACAGAAGTAAGGTCACATAGAGCATGTAGGGCTATCCAATGTTAGCTGGCTATTCAGAATGACCATGTTGTGTTGTTGTCAATCCAATCCAAGTCTGTCATGTGGGTGCCTCATCACATGCCCATAGTAACGTAACTTGCAGGACTTAATGTGGTCCAGTAGCTCCTTTCTGTTCTGGCTACTTTTTAAACTGTATTTATTAAGAATTTCAAAAACAAATGACATCACTTTTCTACCTTACTTTGCATTTCTCCAAGCATTGTACCAACTTTTTAATGCCATCAGCAAAAAATGTTTTTGGTAGCCACTGATGCAGCACTGCTTTCACATCATAATCACATGAAAATCTTCTTCCCCTTAAAGTTTCTTTGAGCGTCCAAAAAGGTGAAAATTGCACTAAATCTGGACTATAAGCTCTCTCAGTCTCTCAGACACGGCCGATTACTACTCCTCCCACCCTTACCGTTTCCAACCAAAATATGCCTCAAAAGAAAAATTTAGAAAAATTTTAGATTGTTTGCTTTCATTGCTACATTTCCAAGCTGGCTGCTTGTAGCTGGAAAGTCTGGATGCTTAGTGAGATTACTGAAAATGTCAGTTCCTTTCTACCTGTCAAAACCAGAGCCTTGGCACCACAATATATGGTTTGAGAAGGTCACTACTGTGAAAACATCTGCCAAGTTTTCACACCCAATATTCAATAAATGCTCAAGCTGAGCATCATCAAGCTGAAATAAGTAAAGCCCTTGTATACTAGCCTCACACGTACTTTAGGATCTTGCCGTGTACACCCTCTGATTTTTAGTGTAGTAAATTGTGACAATAAAATATTTAATTATGTGCCCTCTTTGATTATTTTAGATTGATCTCTTTGTATTATTTATCAGCATATTTGGTGGTCATATATGCTCACCATGCAGACGCATCAGCACTAAACCCCCAGGAAAATGCACAGACCTCACAGAAAAGCATTAAAAAGTTTAATAAAAGATAAAATCGTTCGATATTCTTGATGCTTACATGTCTTTCTTTTTCTGTCCCAGGTTATGCTTCTGAACCTGATTTGTATTTTTTTAATTATTGTTAATGAGATGAACTTATTAGAGGGTTTATTCATGAGAGTGAGAAACGTTTGGATCTACAGTTAATTTATTCTTGAACTCATTATCCAATCTTATCTTTTACAAGTGTCACTCTTTTTATTATCTCAGCACTTTTTAATATCTGCTGAAGTGCATAGACATAATTATAAGCTCCGGATAAGAAGCATTTGCGTGTGGAAATTGTATGTTCCATTATAAATTTGAACATGTTTATTTTTTACAGTAATAAGCAAACTGCTTTGGCGGCACAGTGGCTAAGTGGGTAGCATTGTCACCTCACAGCAAGAAGGTCCTGGGTTCGAGGAGCTCCGGTTTCCTCCCACAGTCCAAAAACATGCAGTCAGGTTAACTGGAGACACTGAATTGCCCTATAGGAGAATGGGTGTGTGTATGTGTGTGTATGTATGCATGTCTGCCCTGCGATGGACTGGCGCCCCGTCCAGGATGTTACTGTGTGCCTTGCGCCCATTGAAAAGCTGGGATAGGCTCCAGCCAACCACCCAATTCCACCACTGAAAGCAGGAGCAGATACGCTCTGTTTAACAGCCGACCAAGTGAGTTTTTATCCCGTAAATAATAAGGTGAATGTTTTTCTGAACCTCTGAAAACTCTCTGATATTTATGGCTGTGCTTTCTCCAATGGAACATCCCATATTACTTTTTATTATTAAGTACACCAACCAGACATAACGTTATGACCACTGACAGGTGAAGTGAATAACACTGATTATCTCTTTATCATGGCACCTGTTAGTGGGTGGAATATATTAGGCAGCAAGTGAACATTTTATCCTCAAAGTTGATGTGTTAGAAGCAGGAAAAATGAGCAAGCCAGTCAGAGTCAGAGTCAGAGTCAGAGAGGTTTTATTGTCATTTCAGCTACATACAAGTACATATTGAAACGAAACAGCGTTCCTCTAGGATCACGGTGTAACACGGTACAAAAAGTGCAAGACAATACAAAACAGTGCAAATACAACAATAATACAAAAAATCCTATAATAAATAACTACAAAAGATATTCCTTATTATCCCTAATCTAAACAAGTAATTAGAACACAGGACTAAAGACAAGTGTTAGTACATGATGGTGAATAGATGGTACAATGGTTCCTGAGGTAGTGACATGTTGTACATTAGCAGCGTAAAATTGGCAATGCAGATAAGGTGCCTAAAAAGTAAATATGGTGCAAAATACAAGTAAGGTGCAGAAATTATTGTGCATTTCCAGGAGGTGTGCAAAAATGCAAGTAACATAGTCAAAAATGCAAGTAACAGTCAATACAGTTCAGTGTGTGGCAGCAGAAAATGTCCGGAGGAAATTGTTACAGTACTGAGTTTAGGAGTCTGATTGCTTGTGGGATAAAACTGTTACACAGTCTGGTTGTGTTAGTCCGGATGCTGCGGTATCGTCTCCCAGACGGGAGCAGAGTAAAAAGTCCATGTGATGGATGGGTTGGATCGTCCACAATGCTGAGAGCTTTGCGGATGCAGCGGGTGTTAAAAATGTCCGTGAGAGATGGAAGAGCGACCCCGATGATCTTTTCAGCTGTCCTCACTACTCGCTGGAGAGTCTTACGGTCCGACGCAGTACAATTTCCGAACCAGACAGTGATGCAGCCGCTCAGGATGCTCTCGATTGTTCCTCTGTAGAACGTGGTGAGAATGGGGGGTGGCAGATGAGCTTTCCTCAGTCTTCTCAAAAAGTAGAGACGCTGCTGGGCTTTCTTGGTGATGGAACTGGTGTTAAGGGTCCAGGTGAGATTCTCCTCCAGATGAACACCGAGAAATTTGGTGCTCTTGACGATCTCAACAGATGAGCCGTCGATGTGCAGTGGGGAGTGGTCCCTTAGTGTCTTTCTAAAGTCAATGACCATCTCTTTGGTTTTATCCACATTCAGAGACAGGTTGTTGACTTGGCACCAGTCCGTTAGATGTTGTACCTCCTCTCTGTACGCTGACTCATCGTTGTTGCTGATGAGTCCCACCACAGTTGTGTCGTCTGCAAACTTAACGATGGAATTCGTGCTGTGCATCGCTGTACAGTCGTGCGTAAGCAGAGTAAACAGCAGTGGACTGAGCACACAGCCTTGGGGAGCGCCGGTGCTCAGTGTGGTGGTGCTGGAGGTGGTCTTACCGATCCGGACGGACTGAGGTCTCTCAGTCAAGAAGTCCAGGATCCAGTTGCAGAGAGAGGTGTTCAGGCCCAGCGTGCTCAGCTTTCCAATTAGATGCTGAGGAATGATGGTGTTGAATGCTGAGCTAAAGTCTATAAACAGCATCCTGACGTAAGTGTTCTTTCTGTCCAGGTGTGTAGAAGCCAGGTGAAGTGTAGTGGATATGGCGTCGTCCGTTGAGCGGTTAGGACGGTACGCAAACTGCAGTGGGTCCATGGTGGGAGGCAGTAGTGTCTTAATATGCCTCATGACTAGTTTCTCGAAGCACTTCGTGATGATAGGCGTGAGTGCTACGGGACGATAGTCATTGAAGCATGACACAGATGACTTCTTTGGCACGGGTACGATGGTGGTCGTCTTGAGGCACGTTGGAACGATGGCGCTGCTCAGGGAGATGTTGAAGATGTCAGTGAATACATCTGCCAGCTGGTCTGCACATCCTTTGAGCACTCGGCCAGGAATGTTGTCTGGTCCAGAAGCCTTCCGTGGGTTGACTCTGTGCAGAGTTCTCCTCACGTCCGCTGTGGAGAGACGAAGCACCTGGTCGTCACAAGGTGGGATCGTCTTCCTCGCCAACATGTTGTTCTGCGCCTCGAACCGAGCGTAGAAGTCATTCAGCGCATCTGGAAGGGAGGCATCACTGTCACAGACGGGTGGAGTCGTCCTGTAGTTGGTGATGGCCTGGATGCCCTGCCACAAGCGCCGTGTGTCACCGCTGTTCTGGAAGTGGCTGTGGATGTTCTGGCCGTGTGCGCGCTTTGCTTCTCGGATCGCCCGGGACAGTCTGGCTCTCGCTGTTCTCAGAGCCGGCTGGTCACCTGCTTTAAAAGCGGAGTCTCGGGCCCTCAGCAGTGCACGCACCTCTGGAGTCATCCACGGCTTCTGGTTGGGTCTGGAAGTGATGGTTCTAGTGGTAGTGACGTCCTCAATGCATTTGCTGATGTAGCAGGTCACTGAAGTCGTGTACTCCTCTAGATCAGTGTAATCGCCGTATGTTGCAGCCTCCCTAAACATGTCCCAGTCAGTGCACTCAAAACAGTCCTGAAGAGCAGAGATGGATCCTTCTGGCCAGGTTTTCACCTGTTTCTGTACAGGTCTGGAGCGCCTGGATTTGAGCGAGTTTGACAAGGGCCAAACTGTGATGACGAGAATAGACGACTTGGTCGGAGCATCTCCAAAACTGCAGCTCTTGTGGGGTGTTCCCGGTCTGCAGTGGTCAGTATCTATCAAAAGTGGTCCAAGGAAGAAAGGAACAGTGGTAAAGGGTCATGGGCGGCCAAGGCTCATTGATGCACGTGGGGAGCGAAGGCTGGCCCGTGTGGTCCGATCCAACAGACGAGCTACTGTAGCTCAAACTGCTGAAGAAGTTAATGCTGGTTCTGATAGAAAGGTGTCACAATACACAGTGCATGTTCTGCTGAGAAACTGCCATCCATGTGGATGTTTAATGAAAATGGTATTCCCTGATGGCTGTGGCCTCTTTCAGCAGGATAATGCGCCTTGCCACAAAGCAAAAATGGTTCAGGAATGGTTTGAGGAGCACAACAATGAGTTTGAGGTGTTGACTTGGCCTCCAAATTTCCCAGATCTCAATCCAATCGAGCATCTGAGGGATGTTGTCAAAAAACAAGTCCGATCCATGGAGGCCCCATCTCACAACTTACAGGAGTTAAAGGATCTGCTGCTAATATCTTGGTGCCAGATTCCACGGCACCTTCAGGGGTCTAGTGGAGTCCATGCCTTGACAGGTCAGGGCTGTTTTGGCAGCAAAAGGGGATCAACCCAATATTAGGAAGGTGGTCATAAATGTTATGCCTGATCAGTGTATGTGTTTAAATGATTGATGTTGGTTACTTTTCAGAGGAAAACATTGTTTCTGAAGTTCAGAGCATTTACAATAGTGAGATTTATTATGATGATTATTTATAAACTTTTTGTATTTGTATTTTTGCTATTTTGCTGATGCTTTTATCCAAAGCGACTTACAGTACCTGAAGAATTAACCGAGAACTACACCGAGCCATAATATTAAAACCACCTCCTTGTTTCTACACTCACTGTCAATTTTATCAGCTCCGCTTACTATATAGAAATACTGTGTTCACTCACTGTCCACTCTATTAGACACTCCTACCTAGTTGGTCCACCTTGTAGATGTAAAGTCAGAGACTATCGCTAATCTATTGCTGCTGTTTGAGTTGGTCATCTTCTAGACCTTCATCAGTGGTCACAGGACGCTGCCTACAGGGCGCTGTTGGCTGGATATTTTTGGTTGGTGGACTATTCTCAGTCCAGCAGTGACAGTGAGGTGTTTAAAAACTCCATCAGCGCTGCTGTGTCTGATCCACTCATACCAGCACAACACACACTAACACACCACCACCATGTCAGAGTTACTGCAGTGCTGGGAATGATCCACCACCTAAATAATACCTGCTCTGTGGTGGTCCTGTGGGGATCCTGACCCTTGAAGAACAGCATGAAAGGGGGCTAAGAAAGCATGTAGAGAAACAGATGGACTGCTCTCAGTAATTGTAGAACTACAAAGTGCTTCTATATGGTAAGTGGAGGTGATAAAATGGACAGTGAGTGTAGAAACAAGGAGGTGGTTTTAATGTTGTGGCTGATTGGTGTATAACAATAGCTGAATAGCTGCATTTTACAGTTAAAAAACATAAAAAATGGTGCAATACAGTAAAATTATTTTCTGAAAACTAAAACCTAATGTAGTTTTGAATCTAAATTAAACATTGACACCTGTAGCAGTTTAGGATGCTTGCTTCACCCTCCTGCTGCTCACCCCAGGTGCTCTTCTTGTCTCCATAGCTACAGCATGGATTGCCATGTTTTTCGTTGTTATGGAGTGCATTTTGGGGCTTTAGAGCAAGAAGCCGTTCACACAGAAATCATGTCAGTAGGAAATCTAGATGCTTTGGCATCAGTATTGAAAACACTCTCATTAGTTTTCTTCATAGCCAGGAGGGGTGGTCAGGGGGTGCCAGGAGCCTTCTCCTGTCATCCAAATGCCACGGCTGTATTTCTGATGCAGCTTCTCAGTCTGTATGGCTGTATTGAATACATCCCACAATCTGCTTTATTCACTGTTTAGAAAGGAGATTACTTTTATAGAGAAACAGTTATAAAGACATATTTTACATGGACAATACACAGTTTAGTTTTATTAATGATACACTGATCAGCCATAACATTAAAACAACCTCATTGTTTCTACACTCACTGTCCATTTGATCAGCTCCACTTACCATATAGGAGCACTTTGTAATTCTACAATTACTGACTGTAGTCAATCTGTTTCTCTACATGATTTTTTAGCCTGCTTTTACCCTGTACCTCAATGGTCAGGACCCCCAGAGGACCACCACAGAGCAGGTATTATTTAGGTGGTGGATCATTCTCATCACTGCAGTGACACTGACATGGTGGTGGTGTGTTATAGTGTGTGTTGTGCTGGTATGAGTGGATTATACACAGCACCGCTGCTGGAGTTTTGAAATACTGTGTCCACTCACTGTCCACTCTATTAGACACTCCTACCTAGTTGGTCCACCTTGTAGATGTAAAGTCAGAGACGATCGCTCATCTATTGCTGCTGTTTGAGTTGGTCATCTTCTAGACCTTCATCAGTGGTCACAGGAAGCTGCCCACAGGACGCTGTTGGCTGGATATTTTTGGTTGGTGGACTATTCTCAGTCCAGCAGTGACAGTAAGGTGTTAAAAAACTCCATCAGTGCTGCTGTGTCTTATCCACTCATACCAGCACAACACACACTAACACACCACCACCATGTCAGTTTCACTGCAGTGCTGAAAATGATCCACCACCCAAATAATACCTACTCTGCAGTGGCCCTGGGAGAGTCCTGACCATTGAAGAACAACATGAAAGGGGGCTAACAAAGCATGCAGAGAAATAGATGGACTACAGTCAGTAATTGTAGAACTACAAAGTGCTTCTATATGGTAAGTGGAGCTGATAAAATGGACAGTGAGTGTAGAAACAAGGAGGTGGATTTAATGTTATGGCTGATCAGGGTATATGTATATATAGTACTATACATTGAATGTTGCTCCAATGTGTCACCAACAATGAAGAAAGTGTAGAAACAATGAGGTGGTTTTAATGTTATGGCTGATCAGTGTGGGTACTACACAGCTCTGTGTTTTGGTTATCTTTCTGATGACAGGTGTTTGCAAAGAAAAGCACATATACGTACATTTAAGGTTCTATACTTTATGTTTTATTGTGTTGTGGATTTGATTTTAAATTGATATTATCACTGTCATAACCTGTCAACCTACATTTAATCACCTGTAATGATAAAGTGAAAACATTTTTTTCAAACAAAATTTAGGCCCTTTGCTATGGCAACCTAAACTGTAGTCATTTGCATCCAGTTTGCTTTTCTTATTTTTGAGATGTTTATAGAATCACCTGAGCAGCAGATCAGTTTTAATTTGATTTTATTCACTCAATTTGACAAACAACATAAAAACTAATACAAATCTAAGCAAATAAATCCTTCATACTTGCCTATTAAATTTGTTTTGGAGTGCAGGGTTAAATAAAAAAAGTTCATCTTCTGCTGTTGCTCTGAATATTGTCCCTTTAAATGGGTGGGTTTTGTTATTGTTATTTTTATGACAGGTTCCACCTGCTGTGCCAGCTGCAATAAACACACAGATATAAATTTATGTCACAGATATAAAATTTTTATTTTGAAGAACACAAGCTAAGGTGAACTTTTGTTTTGGGCTCCTGGAGTGCCACGCCCACCTATCCGGGAGCACATGTTTGGAGTGTTTGTTTGTGTGATAAGTCAATGCTCCCTCAAATAGGATTGGTCTCCAGGTAATTACCCACACATTATTTAAGGGTAATGCATAGGGTATATAACAGGGCAGCTGTGGATCTTAAATTGAACATTATTTTGGTTCCCCCCCCAGTGTCTCTTGTCATAGTGACATGCTGTTGGATATCTTTGATCAAATTCTGGCAAGGCATAGATCAAAGCAAGGATATAAAACAAGATTTAGTGCTTTGAGTGTTTCCAGGACCACAGTGGCCTCAAAACTTTCTAAATGGAAAAAGCCTGGGATAACCTTGAACATTTTAGTCTGCCTAAAGTTGGCAAGTCACTGAATGTCCTTGAGTGGCCTCAAAGACCGGACTTAATCCTCATCAAAAATCTATAGAAAGGCCGGAGGATGGCAGTTCACAAAGCTGAAAAGCCCCTGACATTTGGGCTAGTCACTGTTTACCTAGGGCCAGTGGAAACACTCGACACCAGATTTATATCTTTTTTTATTTATGGCTTCACTTACAAATCTAATGACATTAAGCAAGTGGAAATCCAAAGATTAATAGTTACATTTTAAAAGTCTTATTTGTACTTTCCATCATTTCATCTGTTTTAAGGATCAGATTTATAATATTTTGTTACTTCTCCAAAGTCAACATGCAACATTGAGGATTTGTAGCATCACTGTCCTTGTACGTTGGTCCCAGAGTAATGAATGTTGTCTTTGTATTGAGTGGTGGACAGCAGACATAAATCAACAGAGATAAATCAGCTTGGGTAATAATATCAAGGTACACCCTATCGGCAGGAATTTCAAGCACACGTTTGGTGATGTTGTGATCTTCATTTTTCATCAGTGTGCATGCGGCATGATTTAGAATTATTTCCATATTTATAACAGTAAAAAATAGTACACATCAATTACACACTACAAGATAAATCAAAACAGTAAAACCATCTTTCAGCTAACTAGGTGAAAGAACATGACTGCTGTGATTTACTTTGTCACCCACAAAAGCATTAAGGGGTTAAGCAATGGCTCACACAGCACTTGTTAATTAGGAATCCAATAGTCTGTAATAAGGTTGAGGTCATGGTTCTGGGCAGTACGGTTAACTTCTTTTCTATTAAAGCATCTTATTATGGTCTTTATTTTGTGCACAGATGATAATATATTAAAACTGGAACTTTTGAAACTTTCATAGGTTATTGGGTAACGTTGCTTTCATAAGCTATAATGTTATAATTTAAGATAAAATGAACAATTAAGAAAAGCTTAGTTTGATTTAAAAAACAACAACAATGGTGTTGGACCCATTGTTCTAACCTGATAAAATTGGTGACACATTGGAGCAACATTCAATGTATAGTACTATATATACATATACCCTGATCAGCCATAACATTAAATCCACCTCCTTGTTTCTACACTCACTGTCCATTTTATCAGCTCCACTTACAATATAGAAGCACTTTGTAGTTCTACAATTACTGACTGTAGTCCATCTGTTTTTCTGCATGCTTTGTTAGCCCCCTTTCATGTTGTTCTTTAATGGTCAGGACCCCCACAGGACCACTACAGAGCAGGTATTATTTAGATGGTGGATCATTCTCAGCACTGCAGTGACACTGACATGGTGGTGGTGTGTTAATGTGTGTTGTGCTGGTATGAGTGGATAAGACACAGCAGCGCTGCTGGAGCCACAGTACATTTAAGTGTAATGCAGAAGAGCCAGATTAGTTAGATTTACTTTAGTTTAGTGTGTGCATCAAAGCCTCTGTGTAACCTTTATAATAGCCTCTGCATTTCAGTGCTACTCCGATAGCTTACACATACAGTACACCCTGACAGCCTTGTAATTCGTTTGTCTCTTCCTTGTATCCATTATGATGCCAGAAGCCACACCCTGCCTCATACAATAGAAACTGAACTAGAGGTGACACAATGTCTACTCGGTTTATCCCTGACACATCTCCGCAGCGTACGATGAGTTTTCCGCTCCATCAGCAACATCTGTCACATTGATCTGCAGTAAAAGTGTTTTTGTGAAGGTCTATTTGGCACAGCACAAGCTGTTGGCCTCGCCAGCAATTCTCAGGAGAAAAAGATTCAGCTATAGACCAGGGATCATGGGATGGACACTGTTTTTCTTCATGTTATGACACTGTCAAAGTCGACAGTGTCTCTTGTCTGTCAGCTTAAGTGTCTCCTCCTGCCTGACTAATTTTTTGCATAATTTCATTGAGCTGTGTTACTTGCTAGACCAGGTATTTGAATAAATCCCAGGAGTTTAAGCTTCAACACAGCGTTTATATTACATAGCAAAACATTTATGATTTTTTTTTTCTATTTTATTTATGCATTTTCTCCCAATTTAGTGTAGTCAATTTGTTCTCCGCTGCTGGCAGATCCCTGATTGCAGTTGAGATGGGTGTATTGCTGCTCACGCCTCCTCCGACCCACATGCAGCCCTTAGCGGAACCCTTTTTCACCCATGCATTCTGCACAGGCGCCTCTCTATTTTCTAATCACCCACCCACATAGTCTGGTCAGCCCGCCCTAGCAGAAACGTGTCTGCAGCGAGTACTGCCAATTATGCCCACTAGATGGTGCCCAGGCGACCGGTGGCAATGTTTGTTACCCCCCTTTCTTGCTGTTCTTTAATGGTCAGGACCCCCACAGAGTAGGTATTATTTGGGTGGTAGATCATTCTCAGCACTGCAGTGACACTGACATGGCGGTGGTGTGCTAGTGTGTGTTGTGCTGGTATGAGTGGATCAGACACAGTAGCGCTGCTGGAGTTTTTAAATACTGTGTACACTCACTGTCCATTCTATTAGACACTCCTACCTAGTTGGTCCACCTTGTAGATGTAAAGTCAGAGACAATCGTTCATCTATTGCTGCTGTTTGAGTTGGTCATCTTCTAGACCTTCATCAGTGGTCACAGGACGCTGCCCATGGGGCGCTGTTGGCTGGATATTTTTAGTTGGTGGACTATTCTCTGTCCAGCAGTGACAGTGATGTGTTTAAAAACTCCAGCAGCATTGCTGTGTCTTATCTACTCACACCAGCACAACACACACTAACACACCACCACCATGTATCAGTGTCACTGCAGTGCTGAGAATGATCCACCACCCAAATAATACCTGCTCTGTAGTAACAAAGCTTGCAGAGAAACAGATGGACTACAGTCAGTAATTGTAGAACTACAAAGTGCTTCTATATGGTAAGTGGAGCTGATAAAATGGACAGTGAGTGTAGAAACAAGGAGGTGGTTTTAATGTTATGGCTGATCATTGTATATGGATGCACTCACAAGGACTGGATGATTTGGGGAGAAGTCGGCTTTGACAGAAGCTCAGGATCTAAGCTATCATTGCAGACATAATAAGGCTAACGACTGAAAAAGGCCAGAGGATGTTTCACTCAGCTTCCTGACAAGACCTTATCTCCAACATTCACAATTAAACAGAAGAGCCTGAGGTTATTGATGATAGCTTAACACATACATGATGGAACACTCAGTCAGCTCTAGTGGTTTTCTGTGTTCCCTATTTGTAACTGTGCTATATTTACCTCAAGCCTCTTTTCCTCCTGTTTTTCTCACCTAATGAACACACATATACAACCCCAAATCAGAAAAAGTTGGGACAGTATGGAAAATGCAAATAAAATAAAAATGCATTATTCCTTACATTTACTTTGACTTTTATTTGATTGCAGACAGGATGAACCTGAGATATTTCATGTTTTGTCTGATCAACTTTATTTGATTTATTAATAAACATCCATTCCTGCATTTCAAGTCTGCAACACATTCCAACAAAAGTTGGGACGGGGGCAATTTAGGGCTAGTAATGAGGTGAAAAAACTAAATAATGATGCGATTTTAAACAGGTGATGTCAACAGGTGATTGTAATCATGGTTTGTTACAAAAGCAGCATCCAGGAAAGGCTGAGAGTCTTTGATGAGCAAAGATGATGAGAGGATCTCCAGTTTGTCAACAAATGTGTAAGAAAATGATTGAAATGAACCTCAAAGAAAGATTGGAAGGGATTTGCATATTTCTCCCTCTGCACTGCATAATATCATTAAACCATTCAAGGAATCAGGAGGAATTTCAGTGCGTAAAGGCCAAAGGCGCAAGCTTAAGCTGAACGCCCGTGATCTTTGATCCCTCAGACGGCACTGCATCAAGAACCGCCACTTAACAAGCTGATATAATCACATGGGTGAGGGATTACTTTGGCAAACCTTTGTCAAGCACTACAATACAGAGTTACATTCCAGGTCTTTTTTGGACAAATGAACGCTGTGTGCTCCGGACCATCCAGACTGTTATCAGCAACAAGTCCAAAAGCCAGGGTCTGTCATGGTAAAAGATTGTGTCAGTGCCCTTGGCAAAGGTCATTTACACTTCTGTGATGGCAGCATTAATGCAGAAAAGTACATTGAGATCTTAGAGCAACATATGCTGCCTTCAAGACGTCATCTTTTCCAGTGACGTCCATGTATTTTTCAACAAGACAATGCAAAACCACATGCTGCACACATTACAAAGACATGGCTGCAGAAGAAGAGAGGGTACGGGTACTAGACTGGCCGGCCTGCAGTCCTGACCTGTCCCTAATAGAGAATTTTGAAAGGAAAAATGTGACAACGACGACCGCGTACTGTTGCACATCTTAAGATGTGTTTGCAGGAAGAATGAGACAAAATAAAAGCTGAAACACTAAATTGTTCGGTATCATTGGTGCTAAAACGTTTTTAAATGGATGGAATGGATGTTTATTAATAAATTAAATGAAGTTGACCAGACAAAACATGAAATACCTCAGGTTCATCCTGTCTGCAATCAAATAAAAGACAAAGTAAATGTAAGAAACTTTGTTTTTTTTATTTTATTTGCTTTTTCCATGCCGTCCCAACTTTTTCTGATTTGGGGTTGTAGTATAAAACAGCTTTATAAAATAAGTATGGGCGCATTCTCATAAGAAGCAAATTGCCGCTTTGCTCAGCACTTGTCATCAGAGTGCACCATGACACGAATATGCATTTATGTAAAATACCTATCAAATACACTCTGAAAGCATTCCCATAAATCTGTGTCTAGATGTAGTTTGCTCAGTTTGGTGGTTTCACTTTTAAACATGTGTGGTTCTGATAGAAAGGTGTCAGAATACACAGTGCATCGCAGTTTGTTGCAAATGGGGCTGCATAGCCGCAGACCAGTCAGGGAGCCCATGCTGGGCACGTGAGCATCGGAACTGGACCACGGAGCAATGGAAGAAGGTGGCCTGGTCTGATGAATCACGTTTTCTTTTACATCATGTGGATAGCCGGGTGCGTCACTTACCTGGGGAACACATGGCACCAGGATGCACTATGGGAAGAAGGCGGGCGGAGGCGATGTGATGCTTTGAGCAATGTTCTGCTGGGAAACCTTGGGTCCTGCCATCCATGTGGATGTTACATTGACACGTACCACCAACATAAGCATTGTTGCAGACCATGTACACCCTTTCATGGAAACGCTATTCCCTCATGGCTGTGGCCTCTTTCAGCAGGATAATGTGCCCTGCCACAAAGCAAAATGCTTCAGGAACGGTTTGAGAAGCACAACAACGTGTTTGAATGTTGACTTGGCCTTCAAATTCCCCAGATCTCAATCCAATCGAGCAGCTGAGGGATGTGCTGGACAAACAAGTCCGATCCATGAAGGCCCCATCTCACAACTTAAAGGAGTTAAAGGATCTGCTGCTGACATCTTGGTGCTAGATACCACAGCACACCTTCAGGGGTCTAGTGGAGTCCATGCCTCAACGGGGCAGCAAAAGGGGGACCAACACAATATTAGGAAGGTGGTCATAATGTTATGTCTGATTGGTGTATAGTCTTTCAATTATTACTAGTCATAAGTTCTCCAATCTTTGGTTGTTGTTTTAGTACAATAAGTCACGTTAACCTTTGTTCACGTTAAGCGTTGTTTGTTCTGCCTGAGTTGCTTTTACTACATCATCAACTTCGAGGGCTGCGATGTGCAGTGTGTAGTGAGTGCCGCTTAGGAAAGTGCAACAGTATGGAAGTTTCAAAATATGATGAGACAAATTTACTTCCATAAACAGCAAGATAAACTGCACCGCCACACTCCATAGAAAACAATACTTACTACATTTATTACAACCCCAAATCAGAAAAAAAATTGGGACAGTATGGAAAATGCAAAAAAATAAAAAAATAAAAATGCAGTGTTCCTCACATGTCCAGAAGCGGCGCTGACTTCTCGTCCAGCTCTACAATATGGAGTTACACACACAAATGCCACTTAAAACTTTACTGTGCAAAAAATAAGGAGCCTTATGTCAACCATATCCAGAAGCGTCGCCAACTTCTCTGGGCTCAGAGGAATCTAGGATGGACCATCACACAGCGGAAATGTGTATTGTGGTCAGATGAATCAGCATTATAGGGAAAAAAAAGGACGCTGTGTGCTCCGGACCAAAGACAAAAAGGACCATCCAGGCTGTTATCAGCAACAAGTCCAAAAGCCAGGGTCTGTCATGGTATGGGGTTGTGTCAGTGCCCTTAGCAAAGATAATTAACACTTCTGTGATGGTAGCATTAATGCAGAAAAGTACATTGAGATCTTAGAGCAACATATGCTGCCTTTAATACGTCATCTTTTCCAGTGACGTCCATGCATTTTTCATCAAGACAATGCAAAACCACATGCTGCACACATTACAAAGGCATGGCTGCAGAAGAAGAGGGTACGGGTACTGGACTGGCCTGGTGGAGAATTTTGAAACGCAAAATGAGACAACGACGACCCCGTACTGTTGCACATCTTAAGACGTGTTTGCAGGAAGAATGAGACAAAATAAAAGCTTGAACACTAAATCACTTGGTCTCCTCTGTGCCAAAACGTCTTTTAAGTGTGGTGAAAAGGAAAAGCATTACAAAGTGGTAAATGCTTTACTGTCCCAACTTTTTTTGGAATGTGTTGCAGGCCTGAAATGCAGGAATTGATGTTTATTAATGAATGAAATGAAGTTGAGCAGATAAAACATGAAATATCTCGGGGTTAAAATGTCTGCAATGAAATAAAAGTCAAAGTTTGTTTGTTTATTAGGATTTTAACGTCATGTTTATATTCATTACTCATTACACAAGATTCATCAGTTCACAAGATTATATTGAACACAGTCATGGACAATTTAGTGTCTCCAATTCATCTCACTTGCACGTCTTTGGACTGTGGGAGAAAACCGGAGCACCCGGAAGAAAACCCACGCGGACACGGCACGGGGAGAACATGCAAACTCCACACAGAAAGGACCCGGACCGCACCACCTGGGGATTGAACTCAGGACCTTCTTGCTTTGAGGCGACAGTGCTACCCACTTAGCCACTGTGCCGCCCAAAATTCAAATGTAAGAAACTGTAGGCTAAATCAACCCTGATCTGTCCTTTAATAACCTTTGTGCTAGACTATACTGAAGTTTAAAAATAAATACATTTTAAATAATTAAACATACTTTTTAGACAAGTGTCTAACATTAAAAAATGGCATTCCTCTTTTCCTCTTCTATCTTCTCACCTTGTGAACACATATAATATATAAAAGGTTTATAGAATAAATAACTCTACTTATTTCTGGACTGTTTTGAAGAATTGTCCTGACAGTTTCTTTGTTTATGTTCTTGCATGTCGAGCTTCTGTTCCTCAGTGATAAAGACTATTATAAAGATAAAGTTTGTGAGTGTGTTTATTAAAATGTTTTCATTTTATTTATGGCAGTTTTTTATATATTTCATCTTGTCATAACAAATTGACTTACTTGCTACATTTATTTTCTACCATAAACATGATTTTACCGTTTCTACTCTTTTTTTAAATTACATCTTTTTCACCAGTGTGTAAACAATCAATTAACACTGAGTGAAGCCTAAAGTGATTTAATATGCAGTGTTGGATGAAATAATCTGTGTTGTTAAGGAGAAAGAAAGCATTGTTAGTATTTTAAAAAGAAGTATTCTAGATAAAATCAATCCTGGTCTTTGATTCTAACTGCAATCTGTTATATAATAACCTTTGTGCTTGTTAGACTATATTGAAATTTAAATATGAATACATTTTACATAATTAAATATACTTTTTTAATTTGTAACGTTAGACAAATGTCTAATTTATATATATATATAGTGGTACATTGTAACTTAACGTGCTCTAAACTCAAAATCCTTGAAACTCAATGCCCTTCATCAAGAAATTTGTACCTTTAAACTCAATGTTTCCCTTTAAACTCAATGTGTTGTGTCTGTTTTTAAAAAATGTATTTATTTTATACATCATCAAAGTGTGCATATGAGATGAATCTGCATTCGTGTGGTATAACCATCAGATTCACTCTGAAAGTGTCCACATGTATCTGTGTTTATCTGGATTTTCCTCACTGGTTTCACTTTTACACTTGATTTACAGCTCGAGGTTCTGAGAAATTGTGAAAAGATAAAGCAATGCTGATGGAGTTTTTAAACACCTCACTGTCACTACTGAATTAAGAATAGTCCACCAACCAAAAAAAGCCAACAGCGCCCCATGGTCAGCGTCCTGTGACCACTGATGAAGGTCTAGAAGAGCAGCAATAGATGAGCGATCGTCTCTGACTTTACATCTACAAGGTGAACCAACTAGGTAGGAGTGTCTAATAGAGTGGACAGTGAGTGGACACAGTATTTAAAAACTCTAACAGCGCTGCTGTGTCTGATCCACTCATACCACAACACACACTAACACACAACCACAATGTCAGTGTCACTGCAGTGCAGAATCATCCACCACCTAAACAATACCTGCTCTGTGGTGGTCCTGTGGGGGTCCTAACCATTGAAGAACAGGGTGAAAGCAGGCTAAAAAGATATGCAGAGAAACAGATGGACTACAGTCAGTAATTGTAGAACTACAAAGTGCTTCTATATGGTAAGTGGAGCTGATAAAATGGACAGTGAGTGTAGAAACAAAGAGGGAGTTTTAATGTTATGGCTGATCAGTGTATATGCAGTTCAACGGGACCATGGAACGCATTAACAGGCTTCCCATACTCAATGCCAGTCCCAGAGCCAACTGACGTTGAGTTTCAAGGTACCACTGTATAATGGGGTTACAGAAAAATATTCAGATATTCTATATCTGTAAAAGAATAATATAACGTGTTTATAGAATAAGTAACTCTACCTACTTATGGATTGTTTTAAAGAATCGTCCTGACAGTTTGTTTGTTTATGTTCTTGCACGTCAAGCTTCTGTTCCTCAGCGATAGATCCACGTATCTATGAGAACTCCCTCTATCTCTGTGCCGCACCATGTGGTGCCGGACTAAGGCAATCAATCTTTCAATGCCATCAGGCTGAAATCAGAAATCAGATCCATTAGAAGGTACAAAGCAAAAAAGCCAACCTTCAGGTGAGGTTTTCAGCGCAGCCCTGGATAAGAGAGGGGAAAAACAACATTTGATAATTGAACCTAAAATGGCTCTTCATATTGAAAGGCACGTGTATGAAGACCATTCTTCCAGAAGCGCATTTGTGAGGTCAGACACTGATGTTGGACGAGAAGGCCTGGCTCACAGTCTCCGCTCTAATTCATCGCTAAAGTGTTCTATCGGGTTGAGCTCATGACTCAAGTTCTTTCACACCAAACATGCTCATCCATGTCTTTATGGACCTTGCTTTGTGCACCGGTGCGCAGTCATGTTGGAACAGGAAGGGGCCATCCCCAAACTGTTCCCACAAAGTTGGGAGAATGTTGAAGCATTAAGAGTTCCTTTCACTGGAACTAAGGGGCCGAGCCCAACTCCTGAAAAACAACCTCACACCATAATCCCCCTCCACCAAATTTTACACTTGGCACAATGCAGTCAGAGAAGTACCGTTCTCCTGGCAAACCCAGACTCGTCCATCGGATGGCCAGACAGAGAAGCGTGATTCATCACTCCAGAGAACACGTCTCCACTGCTCTAGAGTCCAGTGGCGGCGTGCTTTACACCACTGCATCCAACGCTTTGCATTGTGCTTGGTGATGTAAGGCTTGGATGCAGCTGCTCGGCCATGGAAATCCATTCCATGAAGCTCTCTACGCACTGTTCTTGAGCTAATTTGAAGGCCACATGAAGTTTGGAGGTCTGTAGCGATTGACTCTGCAGAAAGTTGGCGACCTCTGCGCACTATACGCCTCAGTATCCGCTGACCCCGCTCTGTCATTTAACGTGGCCTACCACATCATGGCTGAGTTGCTGTCATTCCCACTTTGTTATAATACCACTGACAGTCAACTGTGGAACATTTAGTAGCAAGGAAATTTCACGACTGGACTTGTTGCACAGGTTGCCATGGAAGTGATTGGAACACCTGAATTCAATGATTCGGATGCGTGAGTGAATACTTTTGGCAACATAGTGTATATACTGTATATATATATATATATATATATACTGTATATATATATATATATATATATATAAAAGAAAGAGGTTTGGATGATAAACTACTAAATCTGATTTTGCACTACAAAAAACCCATGATAAATATTAGCCATCATTTAATTTTTTTCAGCAAATGTTTCATACTAATCAGAACTGGATGGCAGCCTTTCCTGAAAAAATTGGGTGCGAGGTCTGTTATCACAGGTCATCAAACACTCAATTACCCATATACAGTACATCTGGGGCAGTTTATAGTAGTCAATCCACCCATTGGCATGTTTTGGATGGTGTGATGAAATCTAAGTACCAAAGAAAAGGAAACACATGTGGACATAAAAACATGCATAAACTACATGATATTAACCAAGAAGACTGACACAATTCAAGTTAAGAAACTAAAGGTAGACGGTCTGGATTTACACTTGTTGCCTAATACTGCCCCTGGGACTTACTTTAGTGCTATTAGACCATTGTGAAAACCTCAAAGTCAATCATTTGTAATATATTAAAATAACATATGCAACAAACTGTGATGCACTGTGTATTCTGACATCTTTCTATCAGAACCAGCATTAACTTCTTCAGCAATTTGAGCTACAGATGCTCGTCTGTTGGATCGGACCACACAGGCCAGCCTTTACCCATCACGTTCATCAATGAGCCTTGTTCGCCCATGACCCTGTCACCAGCTTACCACTCTTCCTTTCTCTGACCACTGCAGACCGGGAACACCCCACAAGAGCTGCATTTTTGGAGATGCTCTGACCCAGTCGTCTAGCCATCACAATTTGGCCCTTGTCAAACTCGCTCAAATCCTTACGCTCACCCATTCTTCCTGCTTCTAACACATCAACTTTGAGAATCAAATGTTCACTTGCTGCCTAATATATCTCACCCACTAACAGGTGCCATGATGAAGAGATAATCAGTGTTATTTACTTCAGCATTAAACGCTCTTTATGAGGTTGGCACAGTGGCTTGTTGGGTAGCACTGTCACCATACAGCAAGAAAGTTTTAGGCTCGATTCCCAGGTGGATTAGTCTGGGTAATTTCTGTGTGAAGTTTGCATGTTCTCCTCATGTCTGTGGGGTTTCCTCTGGGAGCTGTGGTTTCCTCCCTCAGTCCAAAGACATGCAGTCAGGTTAATTAGAGATACTAAAAAAAAAAAACCCTAGGTATGAGTGTGTGTGTGTGTGTGTGTGTGTGTGTTTGCCTTGTGATGGACCAGTGACCTGTCCAGGGTTTTTCCTGCCTTTCGCCCAGTGAATCAGACCCACCATGACCCTGAATAGGACAAAGCAGTGGTAAAACACACAATGAATGAATGCTCTATATTTACATTTTCAGCAGACACTTTTATCCAAAGCAACTTACATTACAGTTACAGTATACAGTCTGAGCAATTGAGGGTTAAGAGCCTTGCTTAAAGGCCCAACAGTGACAACCTGGCAGTGGTGGGGCTTGAACCAGTGACCTTCTGATTACTAGTCCAGTTCCTTAACCACTAGGCTACGGCTTGCCCTATATGAGGCATGATCCATGGCTGGACCCATGCCTACATTTTTATTTAGCAATAAAAAGCAACAAACTGTTTGTCAATAATTTACAGACCACTGTGGAATGCACTCAACCCACTAATGCAGGGTTGTTTGTGTGCATGTGTTAAAGATGCCCTTTTGTTTCAGACATCTTCCTTCAGATCACTCCTATTTTATCTGCTTGCTGTTTTCCAGCCCTATTTGAAATCAGTTTCCAGCCCATTGGTGTGGAATGTGGAACATGATGGAAGATCACACCTGCTGATCAATAGCTTTTGTCCACACAGACTTGTTGAATGATCTTTTGCGTTGCATTAGTAAATGTGTGACTTACTTTTATGTGTCTCTCTTTACTATAACAAACACCTATGTAATATTCCTTATTTAGACCAATTTTACACAATTTTAACTGTGTGGATAGTGTTCTTTATATGTTCAGCACAAATTCTGGTTAGCAACTGATGACCAGTACATTTGTGCAAGTAAGCAACTTTGACTTTATTAACATTGAAGAATAAGCAGCTGGTATTGGTGATATTTTTGAGGAGCTGATTAATTACCACTGTCTGACAGTAAAGAATAACATAATTCCTTGTACCCTGTATAAGTATGGAATTCATAACATTAAGCTCTATTGTCTCATTCAATAAACAAAATAATAATAATAATTAGGGATGTAACGATGCACCACAAGACAGTTAAAAATTGATTCACATGTGTAACGATTCAAATCGGTTTACATGTATAATGAATCAATATTCACTTTAAACAGCAGATGGCACTGGCGCTATTCACCTCGCCTGGTTGACGTCACTACAGGGTTGCCGGGCGGCACGGTGGCTCGGTGGTTAGCAATGTCGCCTCACAGCAAGAAGGTCCTGGGTTTTATCCCCAGGTGGGGTGGTCCGGGTCCTTTCTGTGTGGAGTTTGCATGTTCTCCCCGTGCATGAGTTTCCTCCAGGAGCTCCGGTTTTCTTCCCACAGTCCAAAGACATGCAAGTAAGGTGAATTGGAGATACAAATTTGTCCATGACTGTGTTGGATATATGGATATATGTGGGAGTTGTTTTAACATTTCATTTCATTTTTTTTACCCAAAAAGGGAAATGTGCAGCATTGTTCTGCATAGTTTGTACCTACCTCAGAAATTAAAGGACATTCATTATTTAGATAAATAAAATATAAGCAAAAATCTAGTATTTTCTTTTATTTTCTTAAAAAGAAATAATAAAAGGAAACATTGTCATCATTTGTCTTCAATTTTTAATTTGTTTAAAAAATCAGGAAAAAATCATATTGTGAACCCAGTATCGTGAATTGCATCGCATCGCATCGCAGTGTGGGTAGAGTGTGTCGTTACATCCCTAATAATAATAATAATAATAATAATAATAATAAAAATAAAAATAAAACTGCAACACTAACAACTTTTACAAAGGCTTCTCATTTATGAACATGTACGGGGCAATTGCAGAAGACGGAAATGAGACTGCTACTACTGCTGCTTAATTGGATTTTTTATCAGGGTATCAAGTACACAAAGATGCAAAGCAATATCATAGAGGTTGAATATTATATGATCAGACTGAATATGTTACCAAGCTAACGAATTAAACACCAAGCAAAGAGCAATAGCAGGTTAGAAATCATATCTGTTAAAATAATACATTATTTATAAAGTAACATTGCTTTGAAAACAGTTTACTGTTCTTCATTCTTGAGAAATCAGTCATGTTTTGATGTGCCAGTGATTTTGAAATCTAGAACATTTATTTATAATGTTTAATAAAAGTCAAACCAAATTCAAAACAGTCTATAACTAAAATGACTAAGCAGTGTGTCTAAATAATCTGCAGCTCACTAGGTTTTGAAAAGTATCCTTAATTTTCTAAATTTCCAATTCACCTTTTAAGATACTGGGGGAACCCAAGGTTATAAAAAGCTGTTGGCTGAACATGCTTCAACAAGAAGGTCATGGGTTGCATGTTCTCCCTGTGTCTGCGTGGGTTACCTCCGGGAGCTCCGGTTTCCTCCCACAGTCCAAAAACATGCAGTCAGGTTAATTGGAGACACTGAATTGCCCTATAAGTGAATGAGTGTGTGTATGTGTGTCTGCCCTTGTGCCCTGTCCAGGGTTTAACTGTGTGCCTTGTGCCCATTAAAAAGCTGGGATAGGCTCCAAAAGCTGGGATAGGCTCCACCCCCACCCCCACCCCCGCCCCCCTAGCTTTAAGTCTCTGGAACTCTGAATGGACGAAGCACTACTCTAGTTTAATTCATGGTGGATAGGATCATCTAACTTCATTCCATATCGTACTATATAATTTACTTTTCACACCATTATGCCTGTGGTGCACGGTATACTGTGGCTGGCTTTAATGTGTGTGTAGTGTGAGTAGTGTTGAAAGCAAATTGCATTTGTTTATGGTTCTGAGGTAAGTAATGGTGCCATTTCATCTGCTAGAAAGCAGCCAGTAATGTATGATGTTCTAGAGCAAGTCCTACTGATAAGATGTATTCGAAATGAAATGATTTGGCTTTGATGTAGTTTTGGGCTGAACAATAAACTCTGCAGCTCTGCCTGAAGAAAACAACACATTATCCACTATCTTGACATGCCTCAAGGTTGAAAGGAAGCTTTTTTCATTTATTTATTTATTTATTTATTTTTTATTTAGGTCTGATTTAATCTCCTCTGAAGGAAACATTTTCTTTATATTCTGCAGTTTTTGTAAACAGTGCAGGAAATGCTTTCGAAATGTAATCTGGTACAGAATTCAGATCATTATCTGTATTAACAAATAACACAATAAATAAAGGACGGCATGATAGTGTAGGTGGGAGAGCAAATTGGACCTATGAATCCAGGTTTGGTCCTCGGTTCTGGTCACTGTGAAGAATTTTGCATGTTTTTCCTATAAATTAAAAATAAAAACAACCACCTCCTTGTTTCTACACTCACTGTCCATTTTATCAGCTCCACTTACCATATAGAAGCACTTTGAAGTTCTACAATTACTGACTGTAGTCCATTTGTTTCTCTACATACTTTTTAGCCTGCTTTCACCCTGTTCTTCAATGGTCAGGTATGAGTGGATCAGACACAGCAGCACTGCTGAAGTTTTTAAATACCGTGTCCACTCACTGTCCACTCTATTAGACACTCCTACCTAGTTGGTCCACCTTGTAGATGTAAAGTCAGAGACGATCGCTCATCTATTGCTGCTGTTTGAGTTGGTCACCTTCTAGACATTCATCAGTGGTCACAGGATGCTGCCCACGTGGCACTGTTGGACTATTATCAATCCAGCAGTGGCAGCGCTGCTGTGTCTTATCCACTCATACCAGCACAACACACACTAACATACCAGCACCATGTGAGTGCCACTGCAGTGCTGAGAATGACCCACCACCCAAAGAATACCTGCTCTGTGGTGGTCCTGTGGGGGTCCTGACCATTGAAGAACCACAAGGGGGCTAACAAAGCATACAGAGAAAAAGATGGACTACAGGCAGTAATTGTAGAACTACAAAGTGCTCCTATATGGTAAGTGAAGCAGATAAAATGGACAGTGAGTGTAGAAACAAGGAGGTGGTTATGATATGTTATGGCTGATCGGTGTAGTTTTCAACCACATCTGGAGAAAATGAAGATTAATTGGCTGTACTAAACTTCATGGTGTTGTAAGTGAGTAAATGTGAGTAAATGAGTGTGTTGCCCTGGGGTGTGTTTCTGTCTAACACCCTGTGATTTTGTTTAAGTGTGCGACAGAGGAAATGTTGGTGCCTTAGATTCCCTATTTTAAATAAAGTGTGTTTAAATATCAAGCTGGCATAGATACAGAACATGCATCTGTTTGTTAAATGTATACCCTGAGTAAGTTAAATAATCATGCAATGGAAATAAGTTATAAACAGGCAGCGCACAAACGCTGAAAAAAGCGGTAAAGTTATTTTGTCACTACTGACGTAGTGACGCCTTTACTGAATGGAATACGGTATACCAAGATCAAGCATTCACGATTAGGAAGCGTAAGGAAACAATGAAGAAGTAAAGCTGAAGTGCAGGTTTTATTGTATTTTTATTGATTTTTAACTCTTTTCAATTGTATTTCAGTGTTTTTATATTATATTTGTATTATTTTCAGTGTATAAGTGTCAAAACAACCCCATCATTTTACATTAGCCTAAAATATATGCAGTTCCACAGGACCATGGAACACATTAACAGATTTCCCATTCATCATCATGGGAGAAAATAACTTGAAACTCAACGACTTTTAAAACTCTACACCAGTCCCAGAACCAATTGATGTTGAGTTTAAGGTACCACTATGTTGGTCAGAGAGTGGTGTTCAGACAGGTTGCACTGCTTGATATGAGTTAGCAATTAACAGTTTACCCAGACATACTATAGCACGTTCTCCTTCTGTGGACAAGATTCTCTTTAATCAAGGAGAATAAATGAGCAAAAAATGATTAAGGCCTTTATACACATTTGCCAAAGTACAGGTTTGGTAGTATAAAACAAACACGACTGCATATTCACACGTTTTTGCATATTCACTATTGGCTGAAATTGTGATAATATAATATAAATATTAAGTATTAAACTTTTGCAATTGCCCTGCAATGTAACTATACCAAAATTCTGCATTTCATTCATTCATTCATTTTCTTATCCGTCGATCCAATTAGGGTCGCGTCAGGGGAAGTTGGAGTTTATCCCAGCTTTTCAATGAGCGCAAGGCACACAGTAACACTCTGGACGGGACGCCAGTCCATCGCAGGGCAGACACACACACATACACACACACATTCACTTATAGGGCAATTCAGTGTCTCCAATTAACCTGACTGCATGTTTTTGGGCTGTGGGAGGAAATCGGAGCTCCCGGAGGAAACCCACGCAGACAAGGGGAGGACATGCAAACTCCGCACATAAAGGACCTGGACCACCCCGCCTGGCGATGGAACCCAAGACCTTCTTGCTGTGAGGCTACAGTGCTACCCATCGAGCCACCGAAGTTCTGAATTTCATTTTATTTAATTATTCACAGCATTTAGCTTTTAACCAGTGACTTGCAATTGTGATCGTATACAAGCCAAGCAGTTGAGGGTTAAGGACCTTGTTTAGGGGCCCAACAGTGGCACCCATGGCTTTAGATTGACTGGATGGTAAAAAAGAACAGATTTTGTACATGTTTGTTATTAAAATGTAGTGGCAGGTCCTTTAGACTTGAAACCTTTTTGGTAAGCTTAAATTAAAGCAGCCCCCCTGGTGTCTTCTACGAATGTGTTAATCACGACTGAATGTGTGTGTTATTTTCTTATTCCTATTTTTTAACCTAAGTTCCCAAACTGAGTCAACTGTAGATATAGTCCCATGTGAATAAAGCACATCACTGCTTGTCAGACAGTTCTCTTATTAAATAAAATGTCATAGGATTACACCTAGACCAGGAGTCATTTAAAGAAAATGTCAGACATGTTATTATTTTACAGTTTGCCCTACATATTGGATATATACTCTGTATATATTGTTTTATCTGGAGGAGCTGTCTTTTAAAGTTGTGGATGCTTGCAGAATTATTTTAGAAAGCATTAGACTGTTATTTATGCTTACAAAGCGCTGAGAGCGTTAACATACTGTTAGTGTTTTGCTCACTTGACTGTGGCTTCATATGTTTTTATGGTTTATGTAATTTTACAGAGTTTTTATTTATGTTTATAAATCCAAATGAAAAAGCAATTTAAAAACCTTTTAGTTCAAATCACTAGTGAATTTTCACTAACTGGGTGCCATGTAGACCCACGATGTACACCGATCAGCCATACCATTAAAACCACCTCCTTGTTTCTACACTCACTGTCCATTTTATCAGCTCCGCTTACCATATAGAAGCACTTTGTAGTTCTACAATTACTGACTGTAGTCCATCTGTTTCTCTGCATGCTTTGTTAGCCCACTTTCATGCTGTTCTGCAATGGTAAGGACCCTCACAGGACCACCACAGAGTAGGGATTATTTGGGTGGTGGGTCATTTTCAGCACTGCAGTCACACTGACATGGTGGTGGTGTGTTAGTGTGTGTTGTGCTGGTATGAGTGGATAAGACACAGCAGCGCTGATGGAGTTTTTAAACACCTCACTGTCACTGTCAAATAATACCTGCTCTGTGGTGGTCCTGTGGGGATCCTGACCATTGAAGAACAGCATGAAAGTGGGCTAACAAAGCATGCAGAGAAACAGATGGACTACAGTAATTGTAGAACATCAAAGTGCTTCTATATGGTAAGTGGAGCTGATAAAATGGACAGTGAGTGTAGAAACAAGGAGGTGGTTTTAATGTTATGGCTGATTGGTGTACATGAACAATTCAGCAGTACTTTGAAATATTTGTGTGAATGTGAATGAATGGGATTAAAAAACATATTATTTTATGTGTAAAAAAACAAAAACTACAAAAAGGTATTAAAATATTCTAAACAACATGATGCTGCTACTTAATAAAAATAATTGGCATATAAAGTGCAGAATAAAAAAGTACAAAAGGAAAAAAAGTAAAACAAAACTTTATTTCACATCTGATAGAACTCTTCACTGTACATTGTAGATATAAAAAGAACTACATGTATGAAAATAGCACAAGAAATAGAAATGGGTTTTTAAAAGAGGCCACATACACCTTCAGTTTTCAGTTCAAGTCAAAACCCCACAAACAGCACTGCACATTGCTCAGAAAAGCAAACTTAACACTGGCATTTACAAACTGTTAAACATAAATAAGACACAATATTTTAATAAAAACACAAAACTAACTACGATGAAATCATGTCACTGTGCCAAAGACTGGTTTCACAAAAACATTAATGGAATTGATAAAAAAACACAACCATGTTTAACTGTGTGTATTGACTTATTTATTTAATTATTTATGGGAATGGGGGACAGAAATCATAGAATAGCAACGTGTGATTCAGGACAAAGATGCTCATAAGCTACTGCCTTTCCCATCCACATAAAACATAATGCAACAGAACATAAAACTTTTGTAACCAGTTAAATAATTCTCTAGGTGCCGCTCAGGTGGCATACATCGAATCGAATCTCGGCTCTGCCATCCGGCTGGGCTGAGCGGCCACATGAACAACGATTGGCCTGTTGTTCATATAGGGGTGGGGTATTAAGCGGGATAGGGACTCCTTATAACTGATACTACACTATATTGCCAAAAGTATTCGCTCGTCTGCCTTTACCCACATATGAACTTGAGTGACATCCCATTCTTAATCCATAGGGTTTGATATGATGTCGGCCACTTTGCAGCTATAACAGCTTCAACTCTCCTGGGAAGGCTTCCCACAAGGTTTAGGAGTGTGTTTATGGGACTTTTTGATCATTCTTTCAGAAGCGCATTTGTGAGTTCAGACACTGACATTGGATGAGAAGGCCTGGCTCGCAGTCACCACTCTAATTCATCCCAAAGGTGTTCTATTGGGATAAGGTCAGGACTCTGTGCAGGCCAGTAAAGTTCTTCCACACCAAACTTGCTCATCCATGTCTTTATGGACCTTGCTTTGTGCACTGGTGCGCAGTCATGTTGGAACAGGAAGGGGCCATCCCCAAACTGTTCCCACAAGGTTGGGAGCATGAAATTGTCCAAAATCTCTTGGTATGTTGAAACATTAAGAGTTCCTTTCACTGGAACTAAGGGGCCGACCTCTGTGCACTATATGCGCCTCAGTATCCGCTGACCCCGCTTTGTCATTTTACGTGGCTACCACTTCATTGCTGAGTTGCTGTTGTTCCCAGTCGCTTCCACTTTGATATAATACCACTGACAGTTGACTGTGGAATACTTAGTAGCGAGGAAATTTCATGACTGGACTTGTTGCACAGGTGGCATCCTATCACGGTACCACGCTGGAATTCACTGAGCTCCTGAGAGCGACCCATTCTTTCACTAATATTTGTAGAAGCAGTCTGCAAGCATAGGTGCTTGGTTTTATACACCTGTGGCCATGGAAGTGATTGGAACACCTGAATTCAATGATTTGAATGAATGAGTGAATACTTTTGGTAATACAGTGTACGACCTCTGCTGGCTGATTGATGGTGCCTGCACAGAGGCAGGAAAAGAGTACGGGTCAGGGTGTGTCTCTCCGTACACAAGGCTGATTCGCATATATGCACTCGTCTAGTGTGGGTGACAAAATGCATACAGCTGCTGCCCACGTGTTGGAGGGGGCGTGGGTTAGCTTCGTTCTCCTCAAATCAGAGCGGGGGTCGGCATTAGTGGAGAGGAAGCATGACGCATTTGCGCAATTGGATGCGCTAAAAAAGTCGGGAGAAAAAGGGGAGAAAATGCATAAACAAAATATATATATATAAATTCTCTAGGTGATGGGTGTATGTGGGCGATCCTAGTACTATAAATGTGAATGAATGATGCCCTGTTTCTGGGTAATTGTTACATCAGGCTACTTTCCATTAAAAAGTTAGATTTTTAATAGATGAAGCATAATGCATTCAGTGTATGTGAGCTAAAAGTTAATTTTTATTGAAATAAATGGCATGAATGCTGACAATGTCACTGTTAAAAGTGTTGTAGTGTTTATAAACTGTATATTAGCATTAAAAAAATAAATACTGCTTCTCATATTACCTCTTAAAATGTCCAAAATGCACAAATTAGGCATTATGTACTGTATGTACTTGTCTGCTTAAGCCACCAAAAACCATTTGTACCATTTTAACTTCACCATCATTGTTTCTATGCTATTTTACTTACACCGATTAGGCATAACATTCAAACCACCTCCTTGTTTCTACACTCACTGTCCATGTTATCAGCTCCACTTACCATATAGAAGCATTTTGTAGTTCTACAATTACTGACTGTAGTCCATCTATTTCTATACATACCTGTTTAGCCTGCTTTCACCCTGTTCTTTAATGGTCAGGACCCCCACATCACCACCACAGAGCAGATATTATTTGGGTGGTGGATCATTCTCAGCACTGCAGTGACACTGACATGGTGATGGTGTGTTAATGTGTGTTGTGCTGGTATGAGTGGATCAGACACAGCAGCGCTGATGGAGTTTTTAAATACCGTGTCCACTCACTGTCCACTCTATTAGACACTTCTACCTAGTTGGTCCACCTTGTAGATGTAAAGTCAGAGACGATCGCTCATCTGCTGCTGCTGTTTGAGTTGGTCATCTTCTAGACCTTCATCAGTGGTCACAGGACGCTGCCCACAGGGCGCTGTTGGTTGGATATTTTTGGTTAGTGGACTATTATCAATCCAGCAGTGACAGCGCTGCTGTGTCTTATCCACTCATACCAGCACAACACACACTAACACACCACCACCATGTCAGTGTCACCTCACTGTCCTTGCTGGACTGAGAATAGTCCACCAACCTAAAATATCCAGCCAACAGCACCCCGTGGGCAGCGTCCTGTGACCACTGATGAATGTCTACAAGATGACCAACTCAAACAGCAGCAATAGATGAGCGATCGTCTCTGATTTTATGTCTACAAGGTGGACCGACTAGGTAGGAGTGTCTAATAGAGTGGACAGTGAGTGGACACGGTATTTAAAAACTCCAGCAGCGCTGCTGTGTCTGATCCACTCATACCAGCACAACACACACTAACACACCACCACCATGTCAGTGTCACTGCAGTGCTGAGAATCGTCCACCACCTAAATAATACTTGCTCTGTAGTGGTCCTGTGGAGGTCTTGACCATTGAAGAACAGGATGAAAGCAGCCTAAAATGTATGTAGAGCAACAGATGGACTACAGTCAGTAATTGTAGAACTACAAAGTGCTTCTATATGATAAGTGGAGCTGATAAAATGGACAGTGTGTGTAGAAACCAGGAGGTGGTTTTAATGTTATGGCTGATTAGTGTGTTATTAAATTTGTACTTTTGTGTAAACTCCTGGGATGTGTGAGATGTATAATAGCTGTAGCATTTTGATATGAATTGCTAATGACAGGCATTGCTTGGGAAAAAGGTAAAAAGATTAAGAAGAAATGTGTGAAAGACAATTTGATTATCTAGGTAATAGTTGGACTGGCTGGATGTAGAGTCGCATACGTACATTTAATAAAAAAATTAAGAAAAAAAGAAAAGTCAGACATTATACAAGGCAGAGTAGTCTGAAATGTCGGCTGAAATGTTACTCTACAGTATAGTCAATGGGCGGGGTCATTGCTTTTCTTCTTTCTATTATTGTTCACTATTTGATTAGTGGTCTGATTTAAATTCTCAGTTAAAAATAGCACAATTTAATAAAGTTTCTACATACACAATACATATGGCTTTAATTTGCTTACCAAACCTCTCAGCATTGTAGATCTGTTACAAAATCTCAGCAAAAGAGAGCAACACTTATAATGGTCATGGGGCATCACCAAGAATGAACAATGAGAAATCAGTCAATGGTTCCATGCCAAACTGTGTCAAGAACTGATATAGAAACCATAGATGAAACACATTTGCAATCCATTAGTGGATAAATTGCAAAACAGGTCAATAATGGATCGATAAGGACACTATCGATAAGTCACAATAAAAGATAACAATACCATCATTAAAAGCAAGAGGAGAATCAGTTTGTCAGCGGTTCACCACACATTTCTGATGAACTCAATACAACAGCAGAGCACAAGACAAACCATACTGCCGAAAGACTTCTGACAAATTCAGTTTGAACAGGCCTAGTTCACAAACCTGCAATAACACGTCAGAATAAATATGAAATTAAATATGACTTTAGCTAATAAACTGTGTATGAATCCTCCTACTGACAGGTAGAAGATTATTACTGCTCAGCATTTACCATTGTAGTAGTCTAGAGCAGGGATTTTCAACCTTTTTGGACATGCGCCCCCCTTCGTGTGCCAACCGCAAACTTATGGGTCAAGGGTTCAAGGGGGATAGTCAACAACAAATTGCCATGGTAACTTCACCCATTCAGGCAGCCACCGTGGCACCGAAACAAACAGTCAATAAATTACCATGGGGGCTATGATACTCCTTAAGTGGTACAGTCCTAAAGTAGCCTGTAAGCATTTGCATTTTAATAATAATATAACTATATTTTGTTGTTGTTTTGCTTACAAGAAAAAATGCTGCATTACTAATCTATACCACTACTACTGATAATAATAATAGCATGTGCATAAAATCAGCCACATAAAGAACACCAGTGTGTTTAACCGCTTGTTTATTGGAATATTTAACTTATTACTTAGATTCACGGAGTGAAGTCGGTTCAGCCAAATCATCTGAGTCTGTGGCTTTTCCAGTGAGCCTGCTCACTCGCCTTGTGTACTTAGCAGCAGCCAGTCAGAGGACTCATAGGATCCGGGTTAATTAAGATTTCGAACTCGTGATTCCTGATTCAGCACAAAGATTCGAGTCATTAACCCGGGTGATTCAGGAACCGCCCAGCTCTACTCTTGACAAGCTAAAATAACATAATTAACGTTGTGCACATCACACATACAATGCAATTTTGCTGATTGAAAATATTACTGCAAAAGATAATACAGCCTGATACTATCTGAGGCGATTCTATGAGCACATTATATAAATTTGTGGTTCACTTTTGTAAATCGTAAGCGGTTCTTGCTTTTGATGTAGATGAGAGAAAAAAAACGTTACGGAGGCAAGCAGAGGCAAATGTACATCAATTACTAAGTTTGTTAGTTCAGGATTCTCAGCTTTGACTGACAGAAAACTTTTAGCTCCACAGGCAGAACGAGTCTGACTCGGCTACCGCTCTGTGGTAATAGCCAGTTTAATTAAGCCTGAGCTTCTTAAGGTAAGTGAGTCACACAAAATGTTCCAGTAGTGGTATTTATTTAAAACCATGACATTAATTAATAAGAGTAAAAATGGAGAGATGTCTGAGAAAAGAAAGTTACACTTTACTTCATACGAATCGACTCCTGAATCACTTATATCGATACTGTGATCAGAGCTTTTGTCGTTGCTTTTGTCACCGATTTATCTTCACTGTTTGCCCTACTTTTAAGGTTTTTTCAGACTGAACTGGATAACATTAAACGTGTCATTCCTGGGATTGGGTGCGTTTTGGACCTTAAAACTTTTTGAAAATGAAACACTGTTTTAATTTGTCTTTCATGTTTTATTATAAAAAGGACATGTTATACTTTTCCAAACTAATATTGGTCAAGCTAAATTACACATGCGCCTCATATACATTGTGACGTCCACCCTGTTACATATTAGGTCGTAACAGGGTGGACCATAACAGGGTGGACATTCTGACATAAAATTATCCATAAGCTAGCGAGTGAGCAAAACCATGCTAGCATAAAAGTTAATTCAGACAAAGAATTCTCTGCTTTTTAGTATGACTATTTTTAAAATAATCAAATCGTATTGCTTTTTCTTATATATCCCATAACAGGGTGGACATGTTATGGTTGCCCATATAAGACTTTTAGGATAAAATGTGGAAAAAACAACATTAAAATTAGGAGTTTAATAAGCCACTCATCTTCCACAGTTGTTTTCCCTCCAAAAAGATCATGTGAGCTCCAGGATATGATGTCAGTATGCAAAACAGCTCTTCATTTTAAGAGACAGTAGTAAGAAATAACAGGGTGGACAGCAACTTGAGGGACATGTGAAAAACCCTTATAATCAGCAATAAAATAAAACTCATTAAGAAAAATCCAAGGGTTAGAGGGACTTAAGCAAACAGTATTGAAAGACTGAGATGTTTTCATGATTAAACCTCATGTATCCATCACTAAATCACAATGTCCAGCACTGGGGACATGGGAAAACCTCTGGTATCTAAGAGATAAAACAAGTGTAAAATGTATACAGTAATTTTATTTTGAGGGGGAAAACATTGTGTTTAGTATTTGAAAGTGTTAATTATTTCAGTAAGATGTTTAGAAATTGTATTGTTTAAAATTTACTTAATAAATACAATGATCAGTACTGGGGACACAAAAGGCACCAAATTGTAGGAATGACCCAAACGTGCGTGGTCAGCAAGACTAATCAAATGTGTCTCCTGTGGAAAAAAAATTAATTTCTTTAGTTTTAGAAGTAAAAAAAAAATGCTCAGGTGGCGCAGCGGTAACAAGGTATGCTAGCACACCAGAGTTGGGGTTTTGAATACGGCCCCTACTGGCTGACTGATGGCGCCTGCACAGGGCTGAGGAATAATGCTGATGGGGGAGTGGCCCTCCGTACACAGTGCCCGTCAGTGTATGAACTCGACTCGTGCAGGTAAAAAATGCAGTCTGTACTGACTGTGCGTACCGGAGGGGGCGTATGTCAGTTGAGAGGCGTCCTCAGTCAGCGGTGAATGGTCGAATCAGTATAGAGGACACAATCAGGGTAATTGGACACGACTAGATTAGGGGAGAAAATTGGGGGAAAAAATTGGGGGAAAAATTGAAAAAAAAAAGAAGGACAAAAAATCTCATAATGCCACGCCCCTGGTCAGGCACTCGCGCCCCTCGCCCCACAGGTTGAAAACCCCTGGTCTAGAGTATCTCGCACTGAAGCGGTTACCAGAACAGTAAAATCTACTACACAGGCCACCAGAAATGTCTAACAAGGACTAGTAAAAAAAAAGGAAAAAAAAAAGGATTGAATTAATGCTACACTTCTAAAAAGAAAACAATATATTGCTATTGATGAATGAATAATACATCTGTAAAGCTATTACTACTAATAACAGCAATAAATATAATATGCAGTGAATAATACATGACAATATTTTGCCATTATACAAAACAACAAGAAAATGTTCATTTAGCATCATTAGCATGAATCCTTTGGTAGTGACCATAATTTAAAGTAGATGCTATAGTTATTTTTCTAACAAGGATCATCTTACATCAAGTCTGTGCTGGTGACCCTAAGGCAACTCTGTAGCGAAACTCATTGTGAACCACAGTTTGGTTAAACACAGTGGTGATGCAGAATAAATGAATATAAAGTTTGTAAAACAAACCAAAACAAATATTTAAAGTGCCCATAAACTGAAACAAACATGTAATATTTCAAGAAAGTTTAATTGTAATTTTATATTTAATATAGTATTCACAATGTTCAAGGTTATTTGGGTAAGAACCTCTATTTAAGTAGCTATATGACTGACATTAATGACTGAGGAACGCTGGGTTTTACTGTCCTGAAGGGCAGAATATCATCAGAGACTATTATTACAGCATTAAAACCCCTCTTCACCAAACAAAATGTGAACTGCAAGTAAAACCAACGCCTATGCTGGCCAAACAAATTTGGTGCCATAAGAACATTTGAGTACTGAATGTGTAATGTGTACAAAGTTGTGTGCAATATGTAAACTTGTCAATATACACCGATCAGCCATAACATTAAAACCACCTCCTTGTTTCTACACTCACTCTCTATTTTATCAGCTCCACTTACCATATAGGAGCACTTTGTAATTCTACAATTACTGACTGTAGTCCATCTGTTTCTCTGCATGCTTTGTTAGCCCCCTTTCATGCTGTTCTTTAATGGTCAGGACCCCCACAGGACCACAACAGAGTAGGTATTATTCAGGTGGTGGATCATTCTTAGCACTGCATTGACACTGACATGGTGGTGGTGTGTTAGTGTGTGTTGTGCTGGTATGAGTGGATCAGACACAGCAACACTGCTGGAGTTTTCATTCACTGTCCACTCCATTAGACACTCCTACCTATTTGGTCCACCTTGTAGATGTAAAGTCAGAGATGATCGCTCATCTATTGCTGCTGTTTGAGTTGGTCATCTTTGAGATCTTCATCAGTGGACACAGAACGCTGCCCACTGGGAGCTTTTGGCTGATTATTTTTGGTTGGTGGACTATTCTCAGTCCAGCAGTGACAGTGAGGTGTTTAAAAACTCCATCAGCGCTGCTGTGTCTGATCCACTCATACCAGCACAACACACACCAACTCAGTGTCACTGCAGTGCTGAGAATGATCCACCACCCAAATAATACCTACTCTGTAGTGGTCATGTGGGGGTCCTGACCATTGAAGAACAGCATGAAAGGGGGATAACAAAGCATGTAGAGAAACAGATGGACTACAGTCAGTAATTGTAGAACTACAAAGTGCTTCTATATGGTAAGTGGAGCAGATAAAATGAACAGTGAGTGTAGAAACAAGAAGGTGGTTTTAATGTTATGGCTGATCAGTGTACATTTAAAATAAGGGAAAGATATACAGAGGCTCATAGACAGCATGTTTTGTGAAGTGATAATTTTGTTCCGAGGCACTATAATGTATTTTAATCATTATTAGTCGAAAAGCTGATCATAGATAGTATAGTATAGTGTAGTATAGTATAGTAATAAAAAATATTAGTTTTTGAGATTGGGCTGATTTTGCTTCACTTGATGTAAACAAGGTAAGGTTATGCCAAGTTCACACTACACAACTTTCCAAATCGTCAGGTCGCTGTACAGTTCACACTACACAACTGGATCTCTTGTAATCGGGAGTCTTTCAAGTCGGTGTGGCTTTCACACTACACGACTGATCGGCGATAGGGGGTTTCACACTACACAATCTATCACCAACTGGAATCGCAGGCGAGCTTCTCTGGTCTCCCAAACTACGTTCTGTCACAAAAAAAACACGAGAAAAGACGAGAGGTTTAATGATACCACGTCCAAAAATGCACGTCAACAAGTAGCGAGCGATCAAAGTTTGTGCGCTGATGTGCAGAGTAAATCAAAGAGAAAAATAAATGAATCTGAGTGGATTTGGCTACATGAACAGCAGGGATTGTTCTATAGTGAGTTGGAGGTTAATAAATATTTTTTGCAATACAACGTTGGTGTTATGTTTTGTAGAGAACAAGGTCAGAAATACTGTAAAACTTGTGTGTGCTGATGTATTCTGATATAAACTATATTATGCCCCTGTCCCACCTTTTTACAACTCCTCCCCTGCGTTTCCACTCACCCCGTATCTTGCGTTCTCATTGGCTGTTCGACATAGCACTCATTGCCAGTCGGGCAACTCAGATTCAGATATCTGACATGCTAGAAATCTCTCTTCGGATCGAGTTGTTGAGTAGTTCACACATAGCGATTGAGAGCTGAGTTTTGATCGCAGACCGAACGGCGAGTTGCTCCCGAGCCGGCAGATCTAGCGCCGACCAGTCGCCGAGCGAAAATCAGGGCAAAAGTCATGTAGTGTGAACTAGGCATTACGAGTGGCAGCTTTGATAAAAGCCTAAAGAGAATAATTTTAACTAGGTGATAGATACTAATCTAGCACATGCAAGTTTTTAATCTAAATAATTAATCTCTTTATATTTCTTAATGTTCTTAGTTTCTTAATGTAAAATATTTGCTGTTAATCTACAAATATAAGTAAAATGTATTTATCCCTATATAATTGGGCTATTATTTAAGAAATTATAATAAAAAAGTTTGCTGTGAAATTGCTGTGAAAACTGACAGTTGAGTTTAATACTTTAATCATACCATGCAGTAACTGTGATGTCAATTTAGAAATGATTTCTGCATTAAATCAAGTACTTACTGAAAGCTGAACAAACCTCAAATTAAAACCACAAGGTGATCATATCAGCAATCAGACAAAACCAGGAGTTTAACTCATCACTGATACTAATCTCTCTCTGGCAGATGACTACCCCTCCAGTAGAAGGCACTATGGATGGCTCTGAATGCTTCTCCACTGCTGGTTTCGACTGATGGCTGGTTAGCACGTTTCCCACTTTGGGAAGCATCTGCTGAGACCACCTTGATATCAGAGGTGAATGGGTTGCATGCTGTGCAAGGCTTTTCCTCACATCAAACCTTTACCAGAGCAGCCTTTTCCACCGAAATCGTTACTGTGACTTTTATATTTAGAGCTAGTTATGCTTCTGTAATAAGTAAATCTTTTCATTCCTTGGTACCTGAAGAACAAAGGCGAAAGACTTCTGGCAGAGAAACGCTACCAGATAAGCCTGTGGTGCTTCGGGTCATGTAGAAAGAGTAAGGTTCCTTAGCGTACTGGCTTCAAAGTATCTGCTGTAACTTTGATATAACAAAGTTCCGCTCTTCATTTGTTTCACTGAACGCTGATCTCACTCTGAGAAACAGCATTCATTGATTTTGACTGTAGCTTAAAAAGTATTGGTTCAGTCTGTCCTTTATTATCGTCCTGGCCAACATAAAAAGTCTTGAAAAAAAGGAAAGGAGAGACTGCTAAAGATAAAGGTAGCCTACCCAGTAGACGACATTGAACAAAAGGAAAGAGGTGGGAAAGAAGACGCGAGAATATGCATCTAGTTCCGAGATGTCTATGTGGACTCGGCCCTTTCTCCAGGCCCCTTCTTTACACTCCTCGTAGCAGCAGAAGAAGCTTTGACAGTCTTTACCATCCAGGCACTCATATAGGCAGGCGTCATCAAATTCTTGCCAGTACATGGAGTTGTTTAGAGCAATGACTGTAGGAGGAGGTCCCACATCCAGCACAGAGTAGTTCTGCAAAACAAACAGTTGTGAAAAAACATGCATCTATTAAAAATTAAAGCCTTATTCTAGATCAAACCCACTCAGCATGTATTTTTGATAATAAGCTATTAGTCCTCTAATCCACAAATCCAATTCCCAAAAAGTTGGGACATTTTAAAAATGCAATAAAAAATAAACTGACAAAAGTACAAAAAAGATGTTCAATGCTTTTATACAACCCCTGGCAAAAATTATGGAATCACCACTCTTGGAAGATGTTCTGTCAATTGTTCAATTTTGTAGAAAAAAAATAAATCACAGACATGCCACAAAACTATCATTTTTCAAAATGTCAACCTTCTGGCATTAAGAAACAATAAAAAAAAAGAAACAAATATAATAGTTGTGGTCAGTCACAATTGCTTTTTTTAGATCAAGTAGAGGAAAAAAATATGGAATCACTCAAATCTGAGGAAAAAATTATGGAATCACTCTGTAATTTGCAGTTTAAAAACAATACATCTGCAGCAGATTAGATTTGCTAATTATTCTTCAGTTTAAAAAGAGTGCTCACACCTCGGAGAGCTGTTGCACAAAGCAGATTGTCATGAATCATGGTTCCAACACAAGATATGTCAGTTGAAACAAATGAGAGAATTATAAAACTCCTTCAAGAAGATAAATCATTGTGGAATGTCGCAAAAGATGTTGGTTGTTCCCAGTAAGCTGTGTTTAAAATCTGGACCAAGTACAAACAAAATGGGAAGGTTGTAAAAGGGAAGCATACTGGTAGACCAAGTAAGACATCAAAGCATCAAGATAGAAAACTTCTTGAAAACAGAAAATGCACAACAAAACAAATGAGAATCAAGTGGCCGGAAAGTGGAGTCAATGTCTGTGACTGAACTGTAAGAAATCACCTAAAAGAAATGGGATTTACATACAGAAAAGCCAAACAAAAGCCATCATTAACACCTAAAAAGAAAAGAACAAGGTTAAAGTAGGCTAAAGAAAAGCAATCGTGGACTGTGGGTGACTGGATAAAAGTGATCTTCAGTGATGAATCGTGAATCTGCATTGGGCAAGGTGATGATGCTGGAACTTTTGTTTGGTGTCTGTCCAATGAAATTTATGAAGATAACTGCCTAAAGAAAACATGTTAATTTCCACAGTTGTTGATGATATGGGCCTGCATGTCGGGTAAAGGCACAGGGAAGATGGTCTTTAATAAATGCCAAAGTCCACATTGAAATTTTGGACGCTTTTCTTATTCCATCAGTTGAAAGGATGTTTGGTGATGATGACTTCATTTTTCAAGATGATAATGCATCTTGCCATAGGGCAAAGGACGTGAAAACTTTCCTTCAAGAAAACATATAATGTCAATGGCATGGCCTGCAAATAGTCCGGATCTCAATCCATTTGAAAATCTCTGGTGGAAATTGAAGAAAATGGTCAATGACAAGGTTCCAACCTGCAAAGCTGATCTGGCAACAGCAAGAGACAGTTGAAGGCAGATTGATGAAGAATACTGTTTGTCATTAGTTAACTCCATGCCTCAGAGAGTTTAAACCATTATAAAAGCCAGAGGTGGTGCAACAAAGTAATAATGGTGCAGTGTTTTCTAATGATTCCATAATTTTTTCCTCAGATTTGAGTGATTCCATATTTTTTTCCTCTACTTGATCTAAAAAAAAGCAATTGTGACTGACCACAACTATTATATTTGTTTCTTTTTTTATTGTTTCTTAATGCCAGAGGGTTGACAGTTTGAGAAATGATAGTTTTGTGGCATGCCTGTGATTTATTTTTTTTCTACAAAATTAAACAATTGAAAGAACATCTTCCAAGAGTGGTGATTCCATAATTTTTGCCAGGGGTTGTATATACAGTATATATTTCATGCTGTTCTTCAATGGTCAGGTCTCTCCCAGGACCACTACAGAGTGGATATTATTTGGGTGGTGGATCATTCTCAGCACTGCAGTGACACTGACATGGTGGTGGTGTGTTAGTGTGTGTGTGCTGGTATGAGTGGATCAGACACAGCAGCACTGATGGAGTATAGTCAACCAACCAAAAATATATCCAGCCAACAGCGCCCCATGGGCAGCGTCCTGTGACCACTGATGAAGGTCTAGAAGATGAACAACTCAAACAGCAGCAATAGATGAGCAATCGTCTCCGACTTTACATCTACAAGGTGGACCAACTAGGTAGGAGGGTCTAATACGTTGGACAGTGAGTGGACACGGTATTTAAAAACTCCAGCAGTGCTACTGTGTCTGATTCACTCATACCAGCACAACACACACTAACACACCACCACCATGTCATTGTCACAGCAGTGCTGAGAATGAACCACCACCTAAATAATACCAGTTCTGAGGTGGTCCTGTCCGGGTCCTGACCATTGAAGAACAGGGTGAAAGCAGGCTAAAAAGTATGTAGAGAAATAGATAGACTACAGTCAGTAATTGTAGAACTACAAAGTGCTTCTATATGGTAAGTGGAGCTGATAAAATGGACAGTGAGTGTAGAAACAAGGAGGTGGTTTTGTTATGTTATGGCTGATCAGTGTATATATTATATATTATAAAGTATTGTATTTTGGTGTACATATGTGTTGTGTACTTAAATGTGTATTAACATGTGCACTATGGGTGTGTTCGAAAACCTAGGGAGCTGCCTTGCTGTCTTCCTGTCTACATAGGCAGCTGCCTTAGTAGAGAGGATTCTAATAAGTCAATGACTTAGGTCAGGTTATTCGAACGCGCTACTTAGACAGCGATTCCATCGGGTTTAGCATTTAGCATCTTGCCATTAAAACCAATGGATTGAGGTAGCACAGCACGCTAACATGTCAATATAGCCTCCATTCATGTACCGATAATGGTTACATTTTCTGACAAGCCCGAACTTGCAAATAAAAACACTCTGTACAAGTTTATACAAGTTAAAAATCAGTAATATTTTATTTACGTTTGAAAATAACTCCATTAGTTTGTCCGCACCGTCAGCCATGTTTATTTTTCTGTGAGAGAAGAGCGCCCAACCCGCAATGAATTCTGGGATTGCCTTGATCACTAAGGCAGCGTCGGATGCTCCCTCGTTCTTGAGCCAAAATAACATTGAGATATTAAGATGCCTCAGTAGTGAGGATTTTAAGGCATCTAGGATTTCGAACAGCCTCCTTATCGGGAGCGCGCACAGGATGACGTAAAATTCTGCCTATGTAGACAGCTCCCTAGCTTTTCGAACACACCCTATATGTTTGCCTACATAATTGATTTGTCACAGTTTTATCCCAGATGCACTTCCCGACACAAATCTCCTATTTATCTGGGCTTGGGACCGGCACTAAGAGTGCACTGATATGTGACATTGTCTTAATATTCAGCCTAGTTCAGCAAAATCTTGTCTACGTTTTAATTATGTTATACATGGCAAGGCTCTTACCTGTCTTCTGGTCTTGTTGCAGGTAGGTCTGCGGACGCTATAGGTGTAATAGTTGAGCGTAGCATACTCCATGAGAGCCGCAAACACAAAGAGAAAACAGACAGTGACAAAGAGGTCCATAGCTGTGATGTATGAAACTCTGGGCAGTGAAGTCCTGGCCACTGTGCTGAGGGTGGTCATGGTTAACACTGTCGTTATCCCTGTGTGGAAAAGACTACAAATTAGACAAATAATTTCATGTATTCCATCATCTACCATGAACCATTTACTTTATATATGTAACAGGTGTAATCAAAATAATCATTCACTACAGAGGAACTACACACATCTGAGACCCTGACACAAAATAAAACATTTTAGAACCCTACACTAAATCAATAGTTCTAAAACTTTTTCTGTCATGCCCCCCTTTGGAGGATGATCAGCTCCACTTACCATAGAGTAGCACTTTGTAGTTCTGCAATCCTGACTGTAGTCCATCTGTTTCTCTACATATCATTTTAGCCAGCTTTCATGCTGTTCTTCAGTGGTCAGGACCACCACAGGACCCCCACAGAGTAGGTATTATTTAGGTGGTGGATCATTCTCAGCACTGCAGTGACACTGACATGGTGGTGGTGTGTTAGTGTGTGTTGTGCTGGTATGAGTGGATCAGACAAAGCAGCGCAGATGGAGTTCTTAAACACCTCACTGTCACTGCTGGACTGAGAATAGTTCACCAACCAAAAATATCCAGCCAACAGTGCCCCGTGGGCAGCATCCTGTGACCACTGATTAAGGTCTAGAAGATGGCCAACTCAAACAGCAGCAATAGATGAGCGATCGTCTCTGACTTTACATCTACAAGGGGGACCAACTAGGTAGGAGTGTCTAATAGAGTGGACAGTGAGTGGACACTGTATTTAAAAACTCCAGCAGCACTAAAACACCACCACCATGTTAGTATCACTGCAGTGCTGACCATGGAAGAACAGGGTGAACGCAGGTTAAAAAAGTATGTAGAAAAACAGATGGACTACAGTCAGTAATTGTAGAACCAAAAAGTGGTTCTATATGGTAAGTGGAGCTGATAAAATGGACAGTCAGTGTAAAAACAAGGAGGTGGTTTTAATGTTATGGCTAATCAGTGTATATACTATACAGTAATAGCAGTGCTGCATATTTACTAAGATCAGCACAAACTAAAATAGTATTTAATGTTGGCCATGCATAAAAAGTCAGAGTACTAATAATATTGGCTAAAGCACTAACAATGGATTAGTTCCACTAAACACTGACCGTTATTTTTTACCATAATCATTATTCTTACTAAAAAGCATATTTTACTTTTGTAGCACAAACAAAATAAAGAATCCCAGTGTGACTAAGTTATAAATTTGTTTCTGGGTTTGACACCTTTCACGTAGCCACTGACAGAAACAAACAAAAAAAGCTTCAAATTGAAAGCTCACACCACACACCTACACACTCTTACACATTTACGCTCTGAGCTTCGGTCTCCCTTGAACATTACAGAGATGTCTCCGAAACCAATTGTGTTTCAGAGGTTTCTATGGAAACAAGCAAGCCAAGGCTATTTTAGGCAGCCTATTTGTCCTCCATACCGATCTACTCTGCCACTACTGGTGACTGTGACCAGCTTCACCTGCCTCTTAGTGCACTGGAAGTTACTCAAACAACCATCTATGTTTTAAAGAAAAACAAAAGGAATATATTTATCAAGACCTCTTTACTACTCTTAAAAGCACCTTAGAGATAGACTGCTAACTAATTTTCAGGTAATTATCTATTAAGAGATTAAGTGTGACATTCAAATCATGGGTGGACTGACACAGCAAGTGTACCTGCATGTTAATTAAAACAATTCCTGAGTAACTGACGGGAGGCTCACATATAAAGAAAAGCTCATTATAACTGGCCAAGACTGACTGGCACCTATTAGAACAGTAGATTTACTAAGATTATTACAGATTATTACAGGGCAGTTGTAGCCTAGGAATAAAGGTACTGGACTAGTAAGCAAAAGGTTGCTGCTTCAAACCCCACCACTGCCGGGTTGCCACTGTTGGGCCCTTGAGCAAGGCCCTTAACCCTCAATTGCTTAGACCGTATAATGTAAGTCGCTTTAGATGAAAGCGTCTGCTAAATGCTGAAAATGTAAATGTTATCCCACCGTCTTTGTGCAGGTGCAATCAATCAACCAGCAGAGGTCGTAATTGCACCAGTTATGGGAAATCCCCTCCGACACCCTCCCTGTGAACGAGTCAATTATTGTTCGCTCAGGTGCCCAGCCTGCCGGTAGCAGAGCCTTGATTCGAAATGACGAGTTCGAGATGTCAGCTCTGGTGTACTAGCGTGTTTTACTGCCACCTAAGCGCCCAGATTAAATTATTTTAATAACTTACAACAATGACAAGGGCAGGTGTAGCCAAGTGGTTAAGGTACTGGACCAGTAATCAGAAGGTTGCTGGTCCAAGCCCCACCTCTGCCAGGCTGCCACTGTTGGGCCCTTGAGCAAGGCCCTTAACCCTCAATTGCTTAGACTGTATAGTGTCACAACTGTAAGTCGCTTTGGATAAAAGCGTCTGCTAAATGCCAAAAATGTAAATGTAAATGTAAATGTAAATGACAAGAACCTGTGAACAGTTAGCAAGAACAGTGAACAATAAAATATTTACACCCCATTTTTACTAACTGCTTTGTATTGATCAGGGTTGTGGTATGACCTGCAAACACTGGACACATGGCGGGTTTATTACCGAGTTCAAATGTTTTAGTCACACCCATTGTTAATAAGCTTTGGGGCATCAGTTTGCATGTTCTCCCCGTGTCTGCATGGGTTTCCTCCGGGTGCTCGGGTTTCCTCCCACAGTCCAAAAACATGCAAGTGAGGTTAATTGGAGACACAAAATTGTCCATGACTGTGTTTGACATTAAACTTGTAACAAATAACTACGTTTCTGTCATAAATGTAACCAAAGTGTAAAACATGATGTTAAAATCCTAATAAACAAACAAACTTAATCTCTACCATTTTTACACAATTATTCTGTTGTATTCTGTTTTTTTAATGGCTGCAGCCTTTTAAGCTTCCAAAATCTATTAGAATCATTTGACTAGGACATAAAAGCTAATCTTTCTTGAGAATGTCAGTCTTCTGTGTTTGTTAGTATGTATTAGGTCTATGAGGTGGAACATCTTTGCAACCCATACCTTTAATTTCTTCTTAAGAAATGAAACAGTAGTTAGCCTAAATATTTGTTTTACAGACTTGACATTGTATGATTAACTATTTCATAAAGAAATAAAAAAAATGGTTAAGATCCATTTAATTCAGGGTTTACAAACAATGATTAGTGAGAATGTGTTTTTGCTGATTGTGTTTACCTAAAGCAGTCCTGGCTGGTGTTGCATCCTGTTTAATCCAGAAGGAGACCCAGGAAAGAACCACCGTCAGGATGCAGGGAATATAAGTCTGAATGGTGAAGTAACCCATTCTTCTGCTCAGGTCAAAATAAACAGTCATCACCACATAGTCACCTGCGGGCAGAATCACAAGCGGGTGTTTAGTGTCAAAGCTAAAAACAGCATCCCCTTTTTGGTATGGTCAATCTACTGTATTATAAACAATAAATTCATGCAGAACAAGCAACCTCCAAACTGCTCAACATGTTTTTATTTTCTTTTTGTGGAGAATTTCCCACAGTTTCACCTGTTCATCAATCAACTGGTCCACTTGATTTCATTTTATCCACCATCCCTTAAAAAAAATTTAAAAGACCTCCTTTTTATTATATCCATCATAAACAATCCCTTGACACCTGGCCATATTTCTACTGTTTTCATGACTTATTCAACTCGTAAAACATCTACACACCTCAGACATTACATTCCAATGTGTATTGTTTATTTATTGAGCTACAAGCATGACTTAACCAGACCATCTTCAAGACAAAGAGAAGATAAAAGTCAAGATGTCAAAGCTCAGGTGATGATGGAATTAACCTAACCTACTTTTTGAATTATGACTGCAGACAGCAAATAAAGACCCACCTGTTCAATAAGCACTTATTTGATCATTTACCAACTTTGAAGAGCTTAAGTACAGTGGATTCAGACACCTTAACCCAGCGGTCCCCAACCTTTGTTGCACCATGGACTGGTTTCAAATAAAACATTATTTCTTGGACCAGCAAGGAGGGGGTGGGGAAGGAGGGGGGGGGGGGGGGGGGGGTTGGTTGATAAACCCCTGTGGGTTGGAAATGGAAGCAGTGTTTTCCTTGCTGATGTATCATAAGTAACTGTTACTGTTGTGGAGTATTCTGCTAAATATTAATAAAATTTATTTGTATTGCCTAAATTTTACAGTTCTGATAAGCTGTTACTGCTAAAGGTAAATGTTACAATCAGAAAATGAAAAGCAGGCAGAGTAAAAACATCAACATTATTTCACTATTTAATCAACTTTCTCAAAAACAAATGTGAACAAAATGTGCATTAACTTTACACAAAGTGCTATTTGGATATCACAAAGCTGATCTTAACTGCTCCAGTCCTGTTTGTGTAAAACTTTATAAAAAGTCTGTGTTGGTTTGCAGTTTAGTTACTGAAGCTTCAGATGTGACGCTCTGTATCGTTCAAGTTCTTGTGTTTCTCTGTGTTTAGTACCGTAACGGCGATATAAACCCTAGATTTAAACTGTGATCCTTAAACAGCTTTACGCCTGACTTTTGAAGTTCATGTCTTGTTAAAAAACTCTATCGTCTCTGTCAGTCGCGCTCAGTTCAGTTCGCTGACACATTACGGTGAAGCTGGATACACTCGTCTCGCACACACGTAAATCCAAACTTGCGGAAATGTAAAGAAATAGTGCTCCAGTCTAAATAAAAACAATCCTGTTATATGGCATGTGTGATGTACATTTATTTACGTCTGATTTTAAATTGCCACTGACCTCATGCAGGCCAGTTGGGGATGGCTCCGGCCCGCGGGCCGTACAATGCCTAGGTCAGGTGTGCATTATTTATTTTTTCTGTGCGGCCCGGTAATAAATGACCCACGGACCGGTACCGGTCCGCGGCCCGGTGGTTGGGGACCTCTGCCTTAACCTATAGTTGCATAGAAATGTTCACACATTGTTAGATAAGCAAATGATTAATACCTGATTTCTACAGGACGTTGTAATTTTTTGCCTAGCTTGACCATTACAAATCAGCTAACCAGGCAATCAGGTGGCACAGCGGTAAAACATGCTAGCACACCAGAGCTTACTTCTTGAACTTGTGACTTCAATTCTCAGCTCTTTATGCTACAGGAACTGGAAATCTTGACAGTAATACCAAGGCTTTTAAAGAGGGAATGTTCTGCCTTCTGTGGTAAAATTAGACCCTGGGGATGGTTGTATTTTCCAGCAACACAACGATCATGAGCATATTTTCAAAGCTAGGTTAAGGAATCAGTCCTGGAATATCCTGGGGTGGCCTGTTCAGTCTCCAGCTTTAAATCTTATAGAAAATCTTTGGTGGGAAATGAAGAAAGCAGTTGTTGCACAACAGACATCAAACCTCTGTGAGCTGGAAGCTTTTGTTTAAGAAGAGTGAACAAAGATTCCATATAAGAGATGTTAGAAGCATCCAAAATACCAAAAAAAGCATACCAAAATTGCTTATTAAAGCAATATATATATATATATAGATCAGCCATAACATTATACATATATTCATTTTATCAGCTCCACTTACCATTTAGAAGCACTTTGTAGTTCTACAATTACTAACTGTTGTCCATCTGTTTCTTTGCATTCTTTGTAGCCCCTTTCATGCTGTTCTTCAATGGTCAGGACCCCCACAGGACCACTACAGAGTAGGTATTATTTAGGTGGTGGATCATTCTCAGCACTGCAGTGACACTGACATGATGGTGGTGTGTTAGTGTGTGTTGTGCTGGTATGAGTGGATCAGACACAGCAGCGCTGATGAAGTTTTAAAACACCTCACTGTCACTGCTGGACTGAGAATAGTCCACCAACCAAAAATACATCCAGCCAACAGTGCACCGTGGGCAGCGTCCTGTGACCACTGATGAAGGTCTAGAAGATGACCAACTCACACATCAGCAATAGATGAGCGATCGTCTCAGACGTTACATCTACAAGGTGGACCAACTAGGTAGGAGTGTCTAATAGAGTGGACAGTGAGTGGACACGGTATTTAAAAACTCCAGCAGCATTGCTGTGTCTGATCCACTCATACCAGCACAACACACATTAACACACCACCACCATGTCAGTGTCACTGCAGGGCTGAGAATGATCCACCACCTAAATAATACCTACTCTGTAATACCTAGCATGAAAGGGGGCTAACAAAATATGCAGAGAAACAGATGGACTACAGTCAGTAATTGTAGAACTACAAAGTGCTCCTACATGGGAAGTGGAGCTGATAAAATAGACAGTTAGTGTAGAAACAAGGAGGTGGTTTTAATGTTATGGCTGATACACCTGTACAGTACAATGAAATTCTTCACGTATCTACGGCGCCCCTGGAGCAGAGAGAGTTAAGGGTCTTGCTCAAGGGCCCAACAGTGGCTGTATGACAGAGCTAGGATTCAAACTCTCAACCTTTCAATTGATAGTCCAAAGCTCTACCCACCAGGCTATCCCATTTACCAAACTTGTCTGGTCTTGATAAATGCAAGGGCAGTGCTACATATCTGAACAAATGTTTTAGTAATGCTAAATATTATATAGGATACTTTTTATAGTGTGTGCTATATAGGCAAATTAGTTCCAGTGATCACATTTTAGAGAACTGAATGCTGCTTACTTCAGGCAAAACTACTTTCTGTTTCAGCATGACATTTTCCTTGTACAGAAAAAGTGAAATCTAACAATAAAAGGTCCAGAGGGACTTAATTAGTCGTTACAGAACCCTGAGCTCAACCCCATTCAGCGTCTGCGAGATGAATGCAACTGTGACAACCTTATAACCCAACATAATTTCTCATCTTCATTCTTTCTCTTTTGTCTAAAAGGAAAGGAATGTTTCTAGTCAAGATCCATAATTTAGTGGAAAGTCTTTTTAGACGAGTGGGCGCGTAAAAATGCATGTCAAGATACTTGTACATGTCACATGTGGCTGTAAATGTGGCTATATGGTGACCCAGCATGTAGTTTGGGCGCCACAGAGCCACAGGGATTTTAGGACCTTGCCTCCAGTCACTCTGTGAGAATAGTTTTGTACAACCCCAAATCAGAAAAAGTTGGGACAGCATAAAAAAAAATGCAAATAATAAAAAACACAGAGTTCCTTACATTTACTGTGACTTTTATTTGATTGCAGACAGGATGAACCTGAGATATTTCATGTTTTATCTGCTCAACTTCATTTTATTTATAAATAAACATCCATTCCTGCATTTCAGGCCTGCAACACATTCCAAAAAAGTTGGGACAGTAAAGCATTTACCACTTTGTAATGTGGCCATTCCTTTTCACCACACTTAAAAGAAGTTTTGGCACTGAGGAGACCAAGTGATTTAGTGTTTCAGCTTTTATTTATCTTGTTCTTCCTGCAAACACGTCTTAAGATGTGCAACAGTACGGGGTCGTCGTTGTGGCATTTTTTGTTTAAAAATTCTACACACGTTCTCTATTAGGGAGAGTTCAGGACTGCAGGCAGGCAGGCCAGTCCAGTACCCGTACCCTCTTATTCCGCAGCCATGTCTTTGTAATGTGTGCAGCATGTGGTTTTGCATTGTCTTGTTGAAAAATACATGAACGTCCCTGTTAAAGACGACGTCTTGAAGGCAGCACATGTTCCTCTAAGATCTCAATGTACTTTTCTGCATCAATGCTGCCATCACAGAAGTGTAAATGACCTTTGCCAAGGGCACTGACACGACCCTGACATGACAGACCCTGGCTTTTGGACTTGTTGCTGATAACTGTCTGGATGGTCCTTTTCGTTTTTGGTCCGGAGCACACAGCGTCCATTTTTTCCAAAAAAGACCTGGAATGCTGATTCATCTAACCACAATACACGTTTCCACTGTGTGATGGTCCATCCTAGATGCCTCCGAGCCCAAAGAAGTCGACGGCGCTTCTGGACATGGTTAACATAAGGCTTCTTTTTTGCACAGTAAAGTTTTAAGTGGCATTCGTGCATGTATTGTAGTGCTTGACAAAGGTTTGCCAAAGTAATCCCTCACCCATGTGGTCAGCTATTGTTGAGTGGCGGTTCTTGATGCAGTGCCGTCTGAGGGATTGAAGATCACGTGCGTTCAGCTTAAGCTTGCGTCCTTGGTCTTTACGCAATGAAATTCTTCCTCATTCTTTGAATGGTTTAATGATATTATGCACTGTAGAGGGAGAAATATGCAAATCCCTTCCAATCTTTCTTTGAGGTTCATTGTTTTTAAACATTTCAATCATTTTCTCACACATTTGTTGACAAACTGGAGATCCTCTGATCATCTTTGCTCATCAAAGACTCTCAGCCTTTCCTGGATGCTGCTTTTGTACCAAACCATGATTACAATCACCTGTTGACATCATCTGTTTAAAATCGCATCATTATTTAGTTTTTTCACCTCATTACTAGCCCTAAATTGCCCCTGTCCCAACTTTTTTGGAATGTGTTGCAGGCCTGAAATGCAGGAATGGATGTATATTAATAAATGAAATAAAGCTGAGCAGATAAAACATAAAATATCTCAGGTTCATCCTGTCTGCAATCAAATAAAAGTCAAAGTAAATGTAAGGAACACTGCATTTTTGTTTTATTTGCATTTTCCATACTGTCCCAACTTTTTCTGATTTGGGGTTGTATGTTCTTTTAATGTTTGTTGCCTTTTAGTACAGTAATTATATTTTATATCCTAAAACATGCAGTTTAGTGACTACCTAACCCTAACCCTAGGAGCAGATAAGTGATTAACACAGTGAGTGTGATGTCCTGTAAGTAACTACAGCCCCATTCAGGGTTTATTGCTGCTCTGCATCTAGTGTTTTTTTGGAAAGTGCAGAATCCACTGCAATCATTGTCAGAAAGAACTGGTTATTAAAATGCAAGAAATTAAAAAGTTACCTGATGATGTCTTGAGTATGTCCGTAGTGTTCCTCAGTCCCATGAAGTCAAACTGGTACAGTCTCCACGACTTCTGATCAGCTGCTTCCACTGAGTTTTTCCTCCACTTGTAAATCATTTCATCCCGTGGGTAGCCGTCTGTAATCACAGAGAACACACAGCAGTGACCCTCTCTGAAGCTCTACACAGCGGTGTTGAATGTCTGAGCACTACCTAGCTTCGGGCCATGCTCGCCTGTGTTAGCTTGTGACACAGCAACCGCTAATGAAAAGCCACTTTGCTGAAAAACAAAGTTACAGGTGGTTGGGAAAGCAAGTAAATGAGCGGCTTGTTTCGATATTGTGTTCCATCAATCTTGATACTGGGACTGACCTTCACATGCATGCTGTTCTTGCACAGATAGTTCACTAAGCCGACAGCAAGAGGGGAAAAAAAAGCATCAGCTAGCACAGTCCTATTAGGCTTGTCTCAAATGGATGAAAAAAAACGATATAAGCATTTTGCCATTTGCGGTGATGCTCATAAGAAAAGGTCAATTACCCCCGGTCCTAGAAATGATGTTTAGCTTGAAAAATAATCCCATGTGAAATAAACACAATGCTTAGATTTTTGGTCATTAATAGCACCTCATAATTCCATTGTCTCACAAAAGCAGATTAATCCCACTGACAGCATGTTAAATGCTAATCATGCTTAAAAAGCAAATGAGGTAATTGTCATTCAATTAACACAACAAACTTATAAAGTGTGGGGGAAGAACGTGAAAAAATTTAATGCTAATTGCTTTTTTTTGGCCTGGAGATGTGCATGATGAGCACATCCTTGTTAAAATAAACCTCATGCTATTGCATCAAAATAAAATTAGAAACCGTTTACTTAATATACACCAATCAGCCATAACATTAAAACCATCTCTTTGTTTCTACACTCATTGTCCATTTTATCAGCTCCACTGACAATGCAGAAGCACTTTGTAGTTCTACATTTACTGACTGTAGTCCATCTCTTTCTCTGCATGCTTTGTTAGCCCCCTTTCATGCTTTTCTTCAATGGTCAGGACCCCCACAGGACCACCACAGAGTAGGTATTATTTGGGTGGTGGATCATTCTCAGCACTGCAGTGACACTGACATGGTGGTGGTGTGTTAGTGTGTGTTGTGCTGTTATGAGTGGACAAGACACAGCAGTGCTGATGGAGTTGTTAAACACATCACTGTCACTGAGAATAGTCCACCAACCAAAAACATCCAGCCGACAGTGCCCAGTGGGCAACGTCCTGTGACCACTGATGAAGTTCTACAAGATGACCAACTCAAACAGCAGCAATAGATGAGCGATCGTCTCAGACTTTACATCTACAAGGTGGACCAGCTAGGTAGGAGTGTCTAATAGAGTGGGCAGTGAGTGGACACAGTATTTAAAAACTTCGACAGCACTGCTGTGTCAGCCAGCAGAGGTCATAATTGCAGCAGTCCCTTCCCAACCCTGACAAACGAGCCAATCGTTGTCTCTGTAGGCGCCCAGCCTGCTGGAAGCAAAGCTGAGATTTGAGCTTGTGAGTTCAAAATGTCAGCTCTAGTGTGCCAGCGTGTTTTAAACAGCACTGTAAGACTTTTAAAATAGCAAAGCTTACATGCTGTGCACATGAAGGTGTGAATTGCACACAGAAGTCACTTCTAATTAAACGGCTCACTTACCCTGCATATAGTGACATATCTTTTAAACTCCAACTAATTTACTGAAGTTATCAACAATTCACACAGTAATAAAGTGCACATCAATTTTTTTCTGTTCTGCTTGCTAAGAGCTAAACCAATCACATATTCAAGTTAATCTTATCAGTATAAGAAATTCTGCTTTGATCTTGCTGTCAGCATAAAATAATGCTAAGTGTCAGAACTGAAGGGACCAATTTAGCTTTGCCCCATGTGTGCCATAATGAGCACCCGTTGGACAAAATCCATGATCCCTCTAACTGGAACAAGTGCTGGATTACAGCAGAAATGTAACATGTTAAGTTGTATAATGGGATTAAGCTTTTGTATTGTATGTCGTACTGGTATCTATGAAAAAAGTTAAGCTCAATTAACTTTACACAGTAAGTCTAGTAAAATTATACAAATAGATAGATAGATAGATAGATAGATAGATAGATAGATAGATAGATAGATAGATAGATAGATAGATAGATAGACAGACAGACAGACAGACAGACAGACAGACAGACAGATGGATAAACAGACAGACAGACAAATAGATAGATAGATAGATAGATAGATAGTTTCTATGCATGCTTTGTTAGCCCCCTTTCATGCTGTTCTTCAATGGTCAGGACTCCCCCAGGACCACCACAGAGCAGGTATTATTAGAAGTATTAGAAGATGATATTAGAAGTTCTAGAAGATGACCAACTCAAACAGCAGCAATAGATGAGCGATCGTCTCTGACTTTACATTTACAAGGTGGACCAACCAGATAGGAGTGTCTAATAGAGTGGACAGTGAGTGGACACGGTATTTAAAAACTCCAGCAGTGCTGCTGTCTTATCCACTCATACCAGCACAACACACACTAACACACCACCACCATGTCATTGTAACTGCAGTGCTGAGAATGATCCACCACCCAAATAATACCTGCTCTGTGGGGGTCCTGACCATTGAAGAACAGGGTGAAAGCAGGTTAAAAAGATATGCAGAGAAATAGATGGACTACAGTCAGTAAGTGCTTCTATATGGTAAGTGGAGGTGATAAAATGGACATTGAGTGTAGAAACAAGGAGGTGGTTTTAATGTTATGGCTGATCAGTGTATATAGATGGATGGATGGATGGATGGATGGACGGACGGACGGACAGACAGACAGACAGATAGATAGACAGATCACATTATTAATCCCAAGGGAAAGTCAGTTATTACAGCAGCTCAGGGTACATTAAAGTAAAAAGTATTAAAGTAAACAAGTATTACTGTACAATATTATGTAGTTGTATAAAATAAAGAACTGTAATATGTAATATAAAACTATTATGAAAGTGTCATTTGTAGTAAGTGTTCACAGATACAATGTATGCTTCATAAACAGAGTGACAGATCATGCTCCATGAGTTTATTCTGATAGTCCTGATAGTAGCACAGTGATGAAGTGTTATACAGTGTGTTCTCTGTTGGTACTAATGATCTTCTGTACCGTTCCTTGTTACAGCGGAGTTGGATGAGTCTGCTACTGAAAGTCTCCGCTGTCTGACTAGCAGGTTACAGAGGGGGTGTGGTAAGTTGTTTAGTAATGAGTTTGTTTTGTGGGGTTTGAACCAGCAACCTTCTACTTACGAGTCCAGTACCTTAACCGCTAGGCTACAACTTCCCTGTTTGTTAAGGGACCTCCTTCCAAATACTCTGAGTGACTTCCTGACAATATATATTCTTTAATAGTTCATCTTCAGCAAAACATCACTCTCACATTCAGTTTTCTTGATAATTTCAGGGTTATAAACTCTAAACCACTGATCATTTTCTACAGTCTAAGTTGTACAAAAATATACACATTTAGCTCCTCTAATTTCCACAGCCATTCTATCCACTCCTGTTTTATCCCCTTATTTGTATCATGCACCTTTCATTACAAAAAGGTCCGCAGGGTATGATGACATAAAAAGTAAACAAATTCTACTCAATCAAAAAAGAAAACAAACAAAGTCATCTGACCAGGGTCACTATCCGCTGGCCTCAGTGTGTTTAAATGATGACAGTATGCGACCCGGAGAACAGGACCGGCTGAAACCAGTGGTTTGTGTTGGGGTTTGCTTTCAGCTACAAATACTTTGTACTATCAGAAACTTCATCACCAGGCAGAGGCTATTATTGATTTAGGAAAGATAACATTTGAGCCCAGTCGTATATTCCGGTTTACTCATCCTGTTTCTGTCAGGAGTAAAGAGACAGAGTGTAAAGGCTGGTCTGGTAAAAAAATAAATATATGTGACCTTTATTAGTGCCCATGTTTAAATGCAGGTATGGGCATCGGTGCAGGAAAGTGAAAAAGGTTACACTGGCTGCTTCTGTAATTAAAAAAAAATAGAAACTAGGAATGACAATATAAAATGACTTAAAGCTATTTCAAGCACTCTCTTGATGCATGCTCAATAATCCAGGTACACAAATCCACAAAGTTGAATCAGTTCATCTGTACACAAGTTTGTTGTAGAGATACGTTTCGCCACTCAAACCAAATGACTTCTTCAGTCTGAGCTGGTGGTTGATACCCCAACCTTATATGCAGCCGATTAGCATAACGGCCGATCACCGCCCATTGCATAACAATGGAACTGGTGATCAGGCCCATATGCAATGTACTCTCAGGCCATCTTACAATGCCGTAATAGGAGCTATACCCCAATCATATGTGAAAGGCACACATGGCCATTGTAATGAATGGTCATTGTGATTTGCATATGGACCTGATCACCGGTTCCATTGTTATGCAATGAACCATCAACCTTTTGATCACTGGTCCAGTACCTTAACCACCAAGCTACCATTGCCCTATTCAGTACCTGTAATAATATAACAAAATTAATGATAATTTATAAAGTACAACAAATGCATGATCCAACCCAATACAGTGTTATACACCGATCAGCCATAACACTAAAACCACCTTCTTGTTTCTACACTCACTGTCAATTTTATCAGCTCCACTTACCATATAGAAGCACTTTGTAGTTCTACAATTACTAACTGTTGTCCATCTGTTTCTCTACATGCTTTGTTAGCCCCCTTTCATGATGTTTTTCAATGGTCAGGACTCTCCCAGGACTACTACAGAGCAGGTATTATTTGGGTGGGGGGTCATTCTCATGTCAGTGACACTGACATGGTAATAATTTCTAATCATGTGGACAGCTGAGTGTGTACCAATCGTTTACCTGGGGGAAAATGGCACCAGGATGCATTATGGGAAGAAGGAAAGCCTTACATAATCAGCTGCTAACAACTTGGTGCCAGATACTAGAGTCCAGGGTCAGAGGTGTTTTGTTGGAACAAGGAGGACCTACATGATATTAAACTGGTGCTTTCAGTGTTATGGTTGATCAGTATACACACACCACTATATAAAACTTTGAATTGACTGTACATTGACTTCATTGATGCCATGTGGGTTTAATATAATAAAAAAAGATCATGACGTTTGTAAGTCCACTTTGAAGTTCAGATGATTGAGACAGAAACGTGTGCAGGCAATAATCATCAAACAGGCTGTTTTTCATCGTAATTATATTCATTATGTGGATTTATTCAATGTTTCCCACTCAGTTTAACAAATCCAATATAAAAGACTTGACAATTCATAAAACTTTAATATTTGATTAACAGAATTTCTATTTTAATGTTAATGCTTGAGTTCAAAAGAAGAATTCCACAACGCCTTCAGCCTGTCGAAATGCTAATGTGCATCTAATTACGCCGGAGGAATTTCAATAGGAAATCTTTTGTTGTTTGATGAGCAAGTGGTAAGAGAGAGAAATGATAGCAATGAATCTAATCCTCAGTGACACTATCTATAAACCGATATGCAGCGTAATCAAGAAGCATGGAATTTCACATCTCTCATACGCACAACCCAGCCAGACAAATTGTTTAGTCACATATTGGTTGACTCGACTGCCAAATAACCACCTCCACACTCAGTAATGAGGACAGCCTTTCCATCAGTCTCATGAATATGTATGGGTGCAAATTGAGAGCGGCGCCCGGTTTCCCAAAAACATCCCACAAAGAGATATCTTTATAAGACTGTAGAACATGTAGCAATTAGAAACACTGACACTATGGTGTATTAAACTAAAGCCCAAATGTTGTTTTTTTTATCAAAGTGGATCACTTTGTTACTTTGTTAAATCCTAAATGGTTTACACATCAAAATTCTGTAGCCTATACAAACTTCTGTTATATGTATATAATACTGCTAGCACAGAGCCTCAGCTGGTAGAGTTGGTGATGCAAAGTAATGTAGATTTTAGAGACCGAGTTCAAAATTTACACCGATCAGCCATAACATTAAAACCACCTCCTTGTTTCTACACTCACTGTCCATTTTATCAGCTCCACTTACCATATAGAAGCACTTTGTAGTTCTACATTTACTGACTGTAGTCCATCTGTTTCTCTTCATGCTTTGTTAGCCCCCTTTCATGCTGTTCTTCAATGGTCAGGACTCTCCCAGGACCACCACAGAGTAGGTATTACTTGGGTGGTGGGTCATTCTCAGCACTGCAGTGACACTGACATAGTGGTGGTGTGTTAGAGTGAGTTGTGCTGGTATGAGTGGATCAGACACAGCAGCGCTGCTGGAGTTTTTAAACACCTCACTTTCAGTGCTGAACTGAGAATAGTCCACCAACCAAAAATATCCAGCCAACAGAACCCTGTGGGCAGTATCCTGTGACCACTGATGAAGGTCTAGAAGATGACCAACTCAAACAGCAATAGATGAGCGATCGTCTCTGACTTTACATCTACAAGGTGGACCAACTAGGTAGGAGTGTCTAAAAGTGTGTCACATAAAAAAAGTGTGGAGGAAACCCGGTGACCCGGACCGCTTCACTCGGGAATAGAACCGAGCCACTGCACTTTCCCACCAAAACCATGGTACTTGAACCAGTTCTGTTCAGGTTGAAGAAGACGTAGACGTGTTTGTTGTTTTCTTTAGTTCATTGACGTGAGAAGCATTTTGTGCTTTGCTTTCACCGCGACCCAATTTTATAATATATTTTAATTAGCTAATTATCAGCTCTTTCAATTAGTAAATACAATCATGTCATTGCAGCCGTCTCCTAGTTAGAAAATCATCCATTTCATTAACATTTTGTCTGTGTGCTGAGTTGCTATCTTACCCCTCCAGCATCCGGTCCTTTAACATATTTCACCTGCCTTTTGCAAGGTTTATCACCCAGAAATCTTCACTTCAACATCAATTCTTTTGAAATCAAAGTAAAGTGGAAGTCAAGGCTGTCAGGACACATGATTAAAGGACACCGTGCTCGTCTCCTCATCTGTAATGACTTCCTGCTTTTTAATGAGCATAAGGAGACTGATTTGGCTCTGGTTAAACACTATAATTGTCTTACCCGAGTGCCGGGCTCTAATTACATCACGATCCAGCACCATTCAGATAATGACAACACTGGCCCTTGGCTTTTTAATTTGATTGCTGCAGGAATGTTGTGTGTGTGCATTTCGAGATATACTCATTTCTCATTTTGACTGGTTTCAATATTCTCCAATGAAAAGTAAGTTCATCACCCACTCAAACTACATGATCATGAGCATGTAAAAACCCTTTCACGGCCACTTTCAGCAGGATAATGCGCCCTGCCACAAAGCAAAAATGCTTTGGCAGCAAAAAGGGGACCGACACAATATTAGGAAGGTGGTCATAATGTTATGCCTAATCGATGTATAATCTGCTGTCTTATTTAGTCTATAAGTCAGCTAAAGAAACGCAGTGATTAATAGCTGCCTTATCCAGCTGTAGGTTGGTAGAAAAGCAGGTTACATGACACTGAACCCAGCTACCAAACATACAGATAAAAACAGGATTGATTATTTCGCTGAAGCAGAAGAAGTGAAGCTGCTGTGAATATTGACTCCGGGGTTAAATGCCATGTCATTAAAGCATGCTTAATCTGAGTGGGCAAATGTTCTTTAGAAGCAAATGCACCAACCCGGAAAATATTAATGGTTTGGTTTCAAATCATTTTTACTGGGTAAATAAGAAAAAATCCACCAACGTTGGCTCACTCCTTCTAATAATAATAATAATACTACCAATAATAATTATTATAAACAATTAAAATTCAAAATTATAAACATATATTATACACAACCAATAAATTCAACAAACTAAAAAATAGAAAAAAACTGGTCTTTGTTTTCTGTTATGATGATGATTATTATTATGATTACGATTATGATTATTATTATTCTTTTTCTTCTTTTTTTCTTCTTCTTCTTATCATTATTATTATTAGTTTTATTATTATTATTATTATTATTATTAATAATTTTTATCATGATCATCATTATCATTGTTATTATTATCAATATTTTTATTATGATAATTATTATTATTATTATCAATATTATTATTATGATCATTATTATTATTATTATTATTATTATTATTATTATTATTGCTGCTATTATTTAACAATACTACTACTACTAATAATAATAATAATAATAATAAGATTTAAAAAATAAAAGTCAAAATCATAAACAAATTTAATAAAATGTAACTAAGATACCGAAAATAATTGGTCTTTATGGTTTTTATATAAATTATGATAATTACTGTTATAGTTGTTAACTCATAATAATAATAATAATAATAATAATAATAATAATAATAAGTAAATAAAAAAAGTAAAAATCATAAACATATCCATTAAAATTCCATAATTTGCAAACAACTGGTCTTTGTACCCTGTTGTTAAGTAAGACATATTTATTTTTATTAAAACTTTAGTTTTATTACCAAACACTATATTCCATAATAGCAGCAATTAGTGCAAAAAGCTAAACTATTAGCTGAAATTGTAAATTTAAACATGGCAACAACATCATTTTCTCTAGCTAATATTCATCAATATTATTAAACTTTCTCTTTGTGGTATATTTAAAGGTCCTTCAAATTCCATCCTTCTTTTACCTTATTATTTAGTGCCGTCAGGTTGATTCTGAGTCCTGTTGACTGTATGGATGGTGTTTTACTAGAACAGTCTGTCTTCTTGATAACTTAATTATTGTTCCTCTAATTGTATCTATCCATCCTGTTGCTGGCCGTCCAATTGCCTTTTCCAATAAATTGATTCCTCGTATAATATGTCCAAAATAAGTTTGGGCTTTGAGTGTGAGGTTTTGTTTAATTTGATTTTTCTTAGCTGTCCAAGGTGACTTCACCAGCACCAAAGTTCAAAAGCATCAATATTCTTTCATGTCCCAAGTCCAGATTTCACATCCATCAAGAACCACAGAGAAGAGAATGATCTGGACAACTCTTATCTTTGTGTTTTACTTACTATCATCCCCACTTTCATGCTGTCCTCTGACAACTGACTTATCATTGTGCAGACACTCAACTAGCTAGAAAAACCTGGTCTAGGAATAAACCCTCTCACCCTTCCCTGCTTTTGCTGGATTTTAAAAGGCTATATGAGCTATCGTTACTGGACTGATTCATATGTCGATTGGCTGTTGCATAAACTCATAAAGCCCCTGCAATTTATGTAGGTGGTAAATGACAACATTCCCAAATTTCCCCTAGACTATATAGTATTTAGTGGCAACATAAATAAATGAAACTTAATATGCTGCATCACTACTGAATTTTGACCTCAGATATTTTGATTGATCATGTCTGAACTCACAATTCTCACCATGGTTTTAAAAGGATGTTAAATTATACACTTCAGTAGAAACAAAAAGTCTGTCAAATGTTACCTCTGTTTAAAAAATAATTAATAAAAAAAAACATAAATAAAAATTGCATTCGATTGAAATGAGGTGTTAAATGCCTGAGGTACTACAGTCCCAAAAATAACTTTCAAATTTACTAAAATAAACACAATAAGACTTTTGTAAAATAAATCTGATTTTATAAAATCAACTGTAATAAAATGTGGTATTAATACGTGTTTTCTTTGTACATGTCACGAATTAAGCCTCTTGGCACTCCTGGAGCTCAGGTTGATGTACCACACCCCTCTCTCCAGGAGCCCATGTTGGAGGCTGTTTGGTTATGGGATAAGTCAATGCCCCCTCAACTGTGATTGGTCAATGAAGCTAATGATCCACAGCTGCTCCTCATTTCAAATGTGGATCTTTCAGTGGAGATTATTTTGGTTTTGACTGTCATGCCTTTGGGTTGTCATGCTCATGTATTGGTTTGGTTTTCATGTTCATGTTTGATTGCTCTTGTCTTGTTTTGTGTTAGTACTGTTCCTGTTTAGCTTTAGCATGGTTAGCTTAACTTAGAGTCTAGAATAGTAGAGTCAGATTTAATGTGTGTTTAGTTTAGCAGTTAGCAATTAGTTTGGCCTTCAGTTTAGGTCATGTGTTGGTGAGTCTCGTCTTGTGTAACCTGTCTTGTGTCTTTTGTTATTATTAAATACTTTGTTAAGCATCTCTGCATGTGCGTCCGCCCCCTCTTGTCTCGTCTAGCCCATTCGTTACAGTAAAAATGATTTAATGTAATACAACATTCCTACTTGTTTTTATTTTGTTAAAAAATCACAAAAAAACTAATTACATGCCATGTCTTACACATTATTAACACAATTTGTTGAGAATCTGTTGAGAATCATTTCCATCACGTCCTGTATTCACAATCTCAGACTAGCTTCACTCTTGGTCATCTTTGACCAGACAAGGGTTTATTGTCTGATAGCTAGAAACATGGTTTGAGGTATCACAGTGCTTCCAACATCTCTAGACGATCTGTCATTTTGGCTAAAAACACAGCATGCTGGTCTGAATTATGGATATTATTTCTAAGCTCTGAACCCATTTCATGCTTGCTGATGCTATATGCTGCTGTTAGGATGAAAACTGTTTAGTGCTACACAGAGCACGAGCCACTACCTGCCGCCTAAGTGCTATTAACTGAGAGAATTGCTTTGACCCACCCCACTCAGAGGACCTGACAGAGACCACAGTAAACATGAGGAATGCACTAGCACTCACTGTACTTCACATGCAGGATCATTGTTCTGACTATTTCAAACGGTGAGTCAGAAATGAGCAGGACTTGGGGTACAGCCAGAGAGGATTTGAGAATAATACAACTGAACTCTTTTATCTTTCTAAGAAGTGTGTTTTGAAGTTGTTTTAGCTTTTAATAAATAATTCTGCTAAACAATTCTGCTACATCTTCCAGTAAATTAGACTTGGGCTTTATCCAAACTACTGTTACTAATTCTTTCCTTATTATAAACCCCATTTCAGGAAAAGTTGGGACATTTTGTAATACACAAAAATACAAGAATCTGTGACAATGATCTGAACCATTTGGTTGAGCTTACTCTGAGTCTAAATATCTGGGTAAAATAAGCTGTATTTAAATAACCTTGTAAGAAAACAGCCGTTCTAACTTAAAGCTGCAGCTAAAAAATAATCCATGAAGGTTGTATCATTGATGTGATCATCTCAACTGTTTGGTGAAGGCTCATTTAAAAAATACTGTGTGCATTAGCAAAAAATATGAATTGTTTGTTGTTGGTATAGTCCTAAGAAACTAAAAAATGCAAAGAAATAATTAAAAAAAAAAAAATTTTCTTGGTGAGACTATTAAATGGTTAATTTAACAAATGTACAACTAAAAAAGATTTCCAATATCTTTACTTCAACGGCGTATTAGGACCACTGTAAAAAATATTTTTACGTTTAAATTTCGAGAATAAAGTCGAGATGATTATGAAAATAAAGCTGAAATTATTATGATAATAAAGTCAAAATTATTATGAGATTAAAGTCGAAATTATTTTAAGATGAAAGTTGAGATGATTATGAGAATAAAGTCGAACTATTATGGCCAAAGAGTGTGCAGCCGTCGTAGGCTTGTCAGTTCAGAGAAGCTCAGGTCTCAGTACCTGGACTGGCACGCAAGTGCTGAGGGCAGCCTCCAATGTTACTGTAGTTATCCAGTAACCCGCAATTATTTTTGGGTCATTTTTGTATTGTACGCTTCCATCCACATGGCATGATGACGAAACCCGTCAATGCAATCATTTATAGCGATGCCATACGGCTTTAGTTTATCGTATGAGTCCATATGCCATAAGGCTCGGCTGAAGTACTGGTGACGACGCAGACGCTGAGGGCACCGGTGGCGCACGTTCTTCTAAATAAACACAGTTTATTACAAAGCTGTTTCAGCATCCTTACGCTAATAACAAATTGGTGCTGATGTTCCAGGAGATTGAGGATTTCTTTATTTGTGAAACCGATATGAAAGTATAACTTTACCGAACAATCCCTCATTTTAACACAAGTCGCTATGGCCATAATATTTTGACTTTACATACTTTTTTAACCTGCTTTCACCCTGTTCTTCAATGGTCAGGACCCCCACAGGACCACTACAGAGCAGGTATTATTTGGGTGGTGGATCATTCTCAGCACTGCAGTGACACTGACATGGTGATGGTGTGTTCGTGTGTGTTGTGCTGGTATGAGTGGATCAGACACAGCAGCGCTGCTGGAGTTTTTAAATACCGTGTCCACTCACTGTCAACTCTGTTAGACACTCCTACCTAGTTGGTCCACCTTGTAGATGTAAAGTCAGAGACGATTGCTCATTTATTGCTGCTGTTTGAGTTGGTCATCTTCCAAACCTTCATCAGTGGTCACAGGACACTGCCCACGGGGCGCTGTTGGCTGGATATTTTTGGTTGGTGGAATATTCTCAGTCCAGAAGTGACAGTGAGGTGTTTAAAAACTCCTGCAGCGCTGCTGTGTCTTATCCACTCATACCAGATCACACTCACACACCACCACCATGTCAGTGTCACCGCAGTGCTGAGAATGATCCACCACCCAAATAATAGCTGCTCTGTGGTGGTCCTGTGAGAGTCCTGACCATTGAAGAACAGCATGAAAGGGGGCTAACAAAGCATGTAGAGAAACAGATGGACTACAGTCAGTAATTGTAGAACTACAAAGTGCTTCGATATGGTAAGTGGAGCTGATAAAATGGACAGTGAGTGTAGAAACAAGGAGGTGGTTTTAATGTTATGGTTGATCGGTGTATAATTAATAGGAAAGGTGATGTAACACGGTAATAAACATATCTCAGTCCTAACTTTTCTGAGCGTGTTGCAGGCATCAAATTCTATTTTTATATAAACAAAGATCATTTCAATTGAACTGTGAAAACATTGAGGATAATTTCTTTGTATTTTTGTCAGATAAATATAGATTCAACATAACTAACCGATCTCAAATTCTTGTTTATACTGCATTTGGCATTTTGGCTCTACTGGAAGTGGGAGGTTTCTATTTAACTGGACATGTGAGCATCTTTTTAATTAGAGTGTCTGGGCAATTCACCAACACCTATTGCTTATACGTAACAAAAGAAAAAAAACAAGCACACTGCTATTTCAAATAAAAACACTAGCAATCATATAATTCATCCTGAGGATGGCATTTGTCTGATTCCTGGCATTCTAGACATTTCCTGGTAACCCTGCTGTTAAATGGATCAGCTGAAATTTAATAGGATGTACAAGGTACACAGGCACAAACACAGAACACATGTGTATACACATACACAGAACTATAAAGTGCCAAAACAATGTCAGTACAGTCACTGGCACTTAAGAGTCAGTAGAGCATCATGAATTGGAATTTAATGTCCAAACAGATGCTCCCAAGCCTAAATTCACCATGTGCAATGGTACGTGTCAGCTGAACTTCAGTAAAGCACACCCCCACTGGACACTAAAGCAATTACACCAATCAGGCATAACATTATGATCACCTCCTTGTTTCTACACATACTGTCCATTTTATCAGCTCCACTTACCATATAGGAGCACTTTGTACTTCTACAATAACTGACTGTAGTACATCTGTTTCTCTGCATATCTTTTTAGCTTGCTTTCACCCTGTTCTTCAATGGTCAGGACCCCCACCAGGACCACCACAGAGCAGGTATTATTTGGGTGGTGGATCATTCTCAGCACTGCAGTGACACTGACATGGTGGTGGTGTGTTAGTGTGATCTGGTATGAGTGGATCAGACACAGCAGCGCTGCTGGAGTTTTTAAACACCTCACGGTCACTGCTGGACTGAGAACAGTCCACCAACCAAAAACATCCAGCCAACAGCGCCCCATGGGCAGTGTCCTGTGACCACTGATGAAGGTCTAGAAGATGACCAACTCGAACAGCAGCAATAGATGAGCGATCGTCTCTGACTTTACATCTACAAGGTGGACCAACTAGGTAGGAGTGTCTAATAGAGTGGACAGTGAGTGGACACGGTATTTAAAAACTCCAGCAGCGCTGCTGTGTCTGATCCACTCATATTAGCACAACACACACTAACACACCACCACCATGTCAGTGTCACTGCAGTGCTGAGAATGATCCACCACCTAAATAATACCTGCTCTGTAGTGGTCCTGTGGGGTCCTGACCATTGAAGAACAGCATGAAAGTGGGCTAACAAAGCATGCAGAGAAACAGATGGACTACAGTCAGTAATTGTAGAACTACAAAGTGCTTCTATATGGTGCTTCTATATTAAGTGGAGCTGATATAATGGACAATGTGTGTAAAAACAAGAAGGTGGTTGTAATGTTAAAGTAAGAGCAATGTCTGTATTTTGTCCATCACATTTAAAAAGAGACCTTTCTTAACATCCACAATATTTTAAAAAGGATATTAAATCCTATAACAAATACAGTGGTACCTTTAAACTTAATGTCAATTGTTCCCATGTATGGGAAACCTGTTAATGCGTTCCATGGTCTCATGAAACTGCATATATTTTAGGCTGATGTAAAATAATGGGGTTGTACACTTATACACACAAATATAATATAAAAGCACTGAAATAAAAAGCTGATTCTCACAATTTCTCAGAACCCTGAGTTATAACACAAGTTTAAAAGTGAAACAGGAGAAAAATACAGATAAACGCAGATACATGTGGACGCTTTCAGAGTGAATCTGATGATTATTCCAAATAAATAAATTTCTCGATGAAGGGCGTTTCAAAGTTTCAAAGATTTTGAGTTTAGGGGGCATTGAGTTACAAGTTACCACTGTAGTTTAATCCAAAGGTTTAAGGATGCCAAACTTCATGGAGAGAAATACAGATTAATTACTGTTTCTTTAAAGTCCTGTAAGACACAGTTCACATTGGATAATGACTACTTAAATCGTCCAGAATGTCCAGGCTATTTTTCTTATCTTCACTTTAACAAAAAATCATCCACAACAGTACAATTGGGCCCTGCAGGATCATGGGTACATAAAACCTGATGCTATTTCAAGGGACTTCAGCTAGAATAAATCTGAGCTGTCTGTTCAATTATTCAAACCTAGCCCCTCTACACTGTTTACATGTTTGCATCCAAAATATGCTTCAAAGGACATAGTGCGGTGCTGTTTAGCAAGGTGTGAAATATTAAAATCGTCCTTTGGCCAACTGCTCCTCATGGGAGGTCGATATTATTACAATGACGGAGCCACAAACAATTAAGTTGGAATAAATATTTTTTGCAGGGTGGCTACTTGTACCCAACTATCAACTACCAATGATCAACTACATAGCCTTTGAGTTAATGTGCTCAGTGGAAATAAGCTTTCATTTACAGTATTAACATAAACAAAAAAGTCTAGATAATGCTCTATTAAACTACAATACATGATTCTTCAGCAATATACCAAACAACATAACTAAATCAGAAACAATGTACCATCAATCTCATGAACAGAATGCTTCACAGAACCTTCCTTAAATAGCTTGAACACTTATTCTGCAATGAGGTTCAGCTGTGGATCATTAGCTATTGTCCAATAATCATGAGGGGCGTCGACTTGACACTATAATCAAAGCTTCCCAAACCATGTGCTCATGGAGACAGGGGCTTGGCACATACCTGAAACATGAGCTCCAGGAGCACAGAGAGGCTGGATTTGTGACACTCACCCACATAGACGGAAGTTTTTAGTGGGCAATTTACCTAGCTTGTAACTGAGGTGGGAAAAAAAACCTACATGGGCAGAACATAACTGCTGAACTGAACTAAAGTGGGTTTGAGCCAAGGTTCCATGAACCCTGGTGCTACGCACTCACTCTACCTGCTGTGACATTGTGCTGCCCGTCAATAAAGACATGATTTTATTTTTAATAATTATTTTGAGCAGAAGGTACAGTATATGGACAAAAGTAAGTGGACTCTTGACCATGAGCTTGTAAGACATATCATTCCAAAACCAGTGGTATTAATATAAATGACTTTACTGCAGTCTTTTTTTAAATATTTTGTTTATGCATTTTTCTCCCCTTTTTCTCCCTTTTTAGCGCATCCAATTGCCCGATTGTGTCATGCTTCCTCTCCACCAATGTCGATCCCCACTCTGATTAAGGAGAACAAAGCTAACCCACGCCCCCTCCGACACGTGGGCAGCATGCCTTATGCATCTTATCACCTACACTTTGACGAGTGCAGTGCAGCTCAGCGTTGTCTATGGAGAGACACACCCTGAGAGCACTCTTTTCTCATCTCTGTGCAGGTGCCATCAATCAGCCAGCAGAGGTCATAATTGCACCAGTCATGAAAGAGAGAACCTATCTGGCTTAGTCCCGCCCATATCTGAACAACAGGCCAATCGTTGTTCATGTGGCCGCTCAGCCTAGCCGGCAGGCAGAGCTGAGACTCGATACGATGTATTCGAGTTCCCAGCTCTGGTTCCAGCGTGTGTTTTTACCGCTGCGCCACCTGAGCGGCCACTTTACTGCAGTCTTTTTTAATAAGTAATTTATGCAGAAATAAAAATGGTTTACAATTTTCTGTTTTGTAGATGTTTATATCATGTGCTTTTAAATTTGTATGAGGAAAATATAGTGGGGTTATCACCTTGAAGATAAGAGGCGGTTGACAGTAAATGAAGGTGCTGGGATGCCTAAAGAACTATTTATCATTGTCTTCCCCTGCCAGTCCAGACTGAGACGCAGAGCCTTGTCTGTATTCCAGACGTGTTTAGAAAGTGCTGTAGGTCTCAGACTTGACAATCTATTCCGCTTTAGAGATGATGAACAAAAGTTGACCTGTCTGGGTCTCTCCATTTCTGTGTCAGTGTAATGAGGGTCATTCTTCATGGGTACAGCACAGAGAACTGGCCAAGTGTTTTCCAAATGTCTAAAGTGTTCATGGTTAATGCTGCTGCCAAACACATCAGCTGTCCTCAGACTTTCGCTTAGCTTTCCCTTAGATGGGTAATACTATTTTTAGAAACCTGAAATTATACATTTAGCAACATCCAATTTACAGTTCTTCATACGTAGCAGTGATTTATTTATTTACTTATTACAGTTTTGTGTTATGTCCTTCACATGTAATAAGAACTCAAACAGAGACATGGAGAACTATTATTTTAGTTTAATAAAGTTCGAAAAAGAAAAGTAGCATACAGTACGGTGTGTATATCCAGACTAACTCAGGTAGAAAAACACTTCAATACCCATAATGCAATCACGCTGCAAACTACAACTACGGGTTGCCATGAGGTTCAATATCATCCAATACACCACAATTTGTCAAAATGTCATGTTTTACACTCTTTGGTTACTTTCATGACAGAACAGGTAATTACTGGTTACACAAGATTCATCAGTTCAAGTCTTTAATGTCAAACACAGTCATGGACAATTTTCATCTCCAATTCACCTCACTTGCGCGTTTTTGGACTGTGAGAGGAAACCGGAGCTCCCGGAGGAAACCCACACAGACACGGAAAGAACATGCAAACTCCACACAGAAAGGACCCGGACTGCCCCACCAGGGAATCGAACCCAGGTGACAGTGATTTAATATTAAAAACATCATACTATTCTGACTATGAATGTATTACAGGAAGTCAAACAACAGAGAAAGAGACCAGTCAACTACCCATTAGTACCATTCATATTCTTACACATTAGCTTGAGTTCAAGCCTTTGTCTAGACCAGTAATCATAAACTGTATTGTAAATAAGGTGGACAAGCCAGAAATGCTAAAATTTGATAAACATGTAGTAGTAAATAAAAATAATTAATCGGGAGGTGAATCCCAGATTACTTCATATGGCTACATAGTGCACAGCCCATGCAGCCACTGTCATGTTCCACATTTACTGCACATATGTAAATAAATATTTTCTTAATGTCCTAAGTTTTCAATATACTGTATACTGGTAATGCCTATGACATTCTATTTCTATTTAATAATAACAATAAAATACTACTACTACTACTACTACTACTAATAATAATAATAATAATAAAAATAATAATAATAATAATAATAAAACAAATAATAATAATGAGAGAGATTTTTTATCCATAATGTCTTACAATTGTAACCAAAACCAATCTAAGCAGTTGAGGATTAAGAGCTTTGCTGAGTTGTTCTCACTGTGGTTCACTAATGTCCCAGAGCTACAGAAATTATTTAAATGGCTTTTCAGCTTCATACATTTCAGTTAATGTGTCCTTTTCCTATTTATTTTCATTGCAATATAGTATGCAGCATGTTGAGGCATTTTAATCTACATCACATGGTGTTTAGATTCAGTAAGGCTGGCAGTAATCAAGTCTGGGTGCAGAAATCAAGTCATGTTAAATGTTGTTACTTGTAATTACTACTCCAGTTGGTGTTGGATAGCTTTTTCCATTATTGAATTAAATAATCATTCTACTCTGAGCAATATTAACTGGACCATCTATATCATGTTGGCACATCTAATTTATATTAATCTGCATTCTTATCAGATAGATTAATGATTTAAGTAGGCTGACTAGCCCACCTGACTAAAAATGCTGAAGAATGACGAGTAATATTTGTCCTTAAAACTAAGCTCAGAGATATGGAGGACATTATGGAGCACAAGGTTCTGTGGGACATTATATACGAGTGCAGATACTCACAGCTGGAGAAGATCAGGGGGCATGAGTGCTCATCCATGGGAAAGTTATGAAGCTGCAGCTGACACTCAGCATTTATAGTCAACCTGTTAGAAAATACAAACAACAACAATTAAATCAAATACAAGCTAAAACATAAGAATAGAAGGTGAGAAGAAGGTTGAGAAAAGAGGCAAATTGAAAGACAGAAACGGTAGTTACTCGTTACACAAGATTCATCAATTCACAAGTTTAATGTCAAACACAGTCATGGACAATTTTGTATCTCTAATTTACTTCACTTGCATGTTTTTGAACTGTGGAAGGAAACCCACACAGACACGGGGAGAACATGCAAACTCCACACAGAAAGGACCCGGACCGCCCCACCTGGGGATTGAACCCAGGAACTTCTTGCTGTGAGGCAACAGTGCTACCCACTGAGTCACCGTGCCGCACTGCATACATGCATTCAATACATACATGAATACAATACATGAAGAAGACAATAAAAATGTTCATTCATTCATTGTCTGTTTATTTACCACTGCTTTAACCTATTCAGGTTCATGAAGGGTGCAACTCACTGGGCGATTGGTTGACCATACCCTGGACAGGTCGCCAGTCCATTACAGGGCAAACATACTCAGACACACTCACTCCTAGGGCAAAATTTAAGTAGCTCAAAATAACCTGACTGCATGTTTTTAGACTGTGGGGGAAACTGGAGCACCTGGAGGAAACCCACACAGACACGGCGAGAACGTGCCAACTCAAACCCAGGACCTTCTTGTGTGAGGAGACAGGGCTACCCACCGAGCCATAGTGCCGCCCACAATAAATACACGACTTTACAAAAGTTATTAGGTATAGGGAGTTATTAGGGCATGGAGCTGGGTGTATTCCTGTCTGCTTTGCTGGGACTGATAAAGCTCAAAACACACTCACACCTAGGGCAATTTTGTAGTATCTCCAATTAACCTGACTGCATGTTTTTGGACTGTGGGGTCAAACTAAAGCATCCAGAGGAAACCCACACAGACATGGAGAGAACATGCAAACTCAAACCCAGGACCTTTTTGTGTGAGGCAACAGGGCTACCCACCGAGCCACAGTGCCGCCCACAATAAATACACGACTTATTTATTTCACCTGCTTTGCTGGGACTGAGAAAGCTCAAACAAACGAAATGCCACCACAGTTGAATCTAGTTTACCAAATCAGAATTCATATGAAGGTTGATGTTTCAGTATCTTCTTCAACATCTCTGTCATCTTCAAAATAATCAAATATCACCAACACAAATCAGCAGAGTCCATTATTACTGATAGACAATGAAGCTCCATATGGGAGCCTCTAGTTACCCTTTGTTACAGAGCAGCATTACCCACAGCATTTACTTATAACAAACACATTGCTTTTCTCTATGCTAAAGAAATGCCTGGTAGGGTGTTGGGGACTATAAATAAAATTCCTCCACCAGCCTGCAAAATCTTGTTTAGTCCAAACAGAGAGTCTATACCTCCTGCTAATCTGGATGGAAGAGCTATGCATTAAAAAGATCGCTACACAGTGAGCCCTGCTCTGTGAGAGATGAATTAACCAAGCGAGGATTTTCCCAAAATACATTCTGCACCTGCAGAGAGCTGCTTGAAACATGATTGTCTGTGTTTTCAAACGACTTTGACAGCGGGGTTTTAACAGAAATGTCTTTCTGCATCTGGCTTCTCATGTGCATCGAATCGGCTTCTGTCTGAAGGGTTTTGTTGCAACCTATGTGCAAAGGAAATATTTGTGCTTCAAAGTTTTAAGGCAATATATATATATATATATATATATATATATATATTAACTCATTTAACTTTATTTTAACTTTCATCCAAGGCAACTGACTTAATGGAGGCTTGAGCTCAACTTTCCTTTAAAAGAGGCATCAACAGTCCACAGAGTACCTGGCCAATAATAATAATAATAATAATAATAATAATAATAATAATAATAATTAATAATAATAATAATAATAAAAATAATAATAACAATAACAATAACAAAACAACAACAACAATAATAATAACAAAACAACTACAATAATAATAATACTACTACTAACAATAAAAATAATTATTATTATTATAACCTATCATTGGGTAAAATATGCTTGTTCATAACAGATTTAAAATAAAAGAATTACAAAATCATAAATGTAAATTATAAAATGTATTCTAATAATAATAATAATAATAATAATAATAATAATAATAATAATAACACTAATATGCACTAACAATTGGTAATAATAATATAACAATTAAGAATTATTATATTTATTTTATTATTATTATTATTACTATTATTATTATTATTATTAAGTAGGATTGGGTAAAAAATGATTGTTCATAAAGAATTTAAATAAAAAAAATCACAAAATCATTAAAGTGAAATATTAAATTTATAATACTACTACTACTAATAATAATAATAATAATAATAATAACAATAACAAAATAATAATAATAAAATAACAATTGTTAATAATAATATAACAATTAAGAATTATTATATTTATTTTTTATTACTATTATCATTATTATTATTATTATTATTATTATTATTATTATTATTATTAGAATTAAGTAGGACTGGGTAAAATATGATTGTTAATAAAGAATATAAAATAAAGAATCACAAAATCATTAAAGTGAAATATAAAATGTATTCTAATAATAATAATAATAACAATAATAACAATAGTAATGATAATAATAATAACAACAATAATAACAAAACTAATAATAATAATAATAATAATAACAACAATAATACTAATAATAAGAATAATAACAATACTAATAATAAGAATAATAGTAATAATAATAATAATCTTTTCACCACTACTTGCAAATCTGCAAGTAATATTTCATGCAACATCTGCCAATTCAGCATCACTGCCTCTTCTCCTTTAATTACTAATGAAACTTAAAGAATACAAAGCAGGAAGATTAAAACACCTTGTCAATTTACATTCCCTCCACGTGTCTAGGTTTTCTCCTGTGGACTCTTTTATTGAGCTTATCCCACATGTGAATAATAGAGTTTAGCTCAGGGGGTTGAGATGCCCCAGGCAAAACATGATTCTGAGGATCCAGCCACAACCCTGATGTGTACTGATGATGCCCCGCTCCTGCAGGGCAGTGAGATCGTGATATGGAAGAACAAGACAGACATGACAGGTAACTCAGCAGTGGGAAGCTGGATGTGGGGATTAACTAGGCCAGAGTTCTGGGTTCGCTGACTATGTAGATATCAGGATCCAGTTCTCTGCACACCCTGACCTATATTTATAAAAGTGGAACAAGAGTGGTTCAAGCTTACATAATAAATCTGAAGCAGACCACTCTGTTTCTCTCTTGTCACAAAAAATATTAATAATTAAAATTATTTAAACAAGAACATCAGCAGAACTTTTTAATGTTTTAGGTGCCATCCTTGTGATGTCAACTATATTGACTGCTTACAATTTAAAATTAGCATTCACCTGTTTAAATACAAAACCCATTTAGAATAAAATAAGAATCTGTGAAGCACACAGTAATTACTAATGTTTTGGCTAACCAAGCTGACTGTATTTTGAAAATATTAACACATTTTGAATTTGACGGCTGCCAGACACTCAAAAAAACTTGAAACAGGGACAAAATGAGTTAAAATGTATCAAATATTCAACTTACACCATATATTTCACAATAAGCAGGTGAACTGATAACCGGTAAGGGTATCATGATTATTTTTTTAGATAAAAGCATTTGCTAAATGCCAAAAAATGAATGTACATATAAATGTAAACAAAACACAGAGAATCCATTTATTCTGTGTATGGGACTGCATAGTCATGAACCAATTAAAGGGCCTGATGCCCACTCTTAATTATGGCGAAGCACCTCTAATGTTGTGGAGCTGTTTGCCAAAGACCTAAGAAACTTCTTAGGGTACATGGCATTATTGACTCCAGTACCAGTGAAATACCAGTACACTTTAGGTAGGAACTAAGCTCTCTTTCTAAGATCTGGCTGGATCAGAATCAGCCACTAAAACCCTGATTCCTCTAAGACCAAAAATGAACTACACTTCTGTTTTACCATGTTTACTGGAACATTGTAGCTTATAACCTCTGGCTTTGGTCTAAAATTCAAAAATGAATCAAGAGACTAGCCTTGAACCGATGCATACCCCAGTATCTGTGAAGCCGAGGATCAGTGACACTAGGTTATCTTGGACTGACCCAGTTTAGACCGAGGCTTTGGTTTTGTAACTATGGCGGTAAATAGAGCAGGAAAGGGTCTGACCTGAATGGGGACAGAAAGATGCAGGAATTGGATGTCTAATGGTATTTGTCAGACCTCTGCAAATGTGGCTGTAAATGAACTGTTTGGAAGAGTGTAGAAATAGAACAAAGTTAAGGCTCAGCTGAGATTTTTTCTCTGAAGAGAAAATGAATTATGTATGGGCCAGAGACCACCACAACAAACGGGTTCAATAATAAATGTTTAGATTTTAATCAAAATTAGAATATGTTTTTGGGACTTTTAGGAGCCTACTGGTTTGTTTTTTTGTTCAGACTGGGAAGTAAACTGGCATAGCATTAAAAATGACTCATGTTTAATGAGGACCATATTAATCACTGTGAATACACCGATCAGCCATAACATTTACAATTACTGACTGTAGTACATCTGTTTCTCTACATGCTTTGTTAGCCCCCTTTCATGCTGTTCTTTAATGGTCAGGACCACCACAAAGTAGGTATTATTTGGGTGGTGGATCATTCTCAGCACTGCAGTGACACTGACATGGTGGTGGTGTGTTAGTGTGTGTTGTGCTGGTATGAGTGGATCAGACACAGCAGCGCTGATGGAGTTTTTAAACACCTCACTGTCATTGCTGGACTGAGAATAGTCCACCAACCAAAAATATCCAGCCAACAGTGCCCCATGGGCAGCGTTCTGTGACCACTGATGAAGGTATAGAAGATGACCAACTCAAACAGCCGCAATAGATAAGCGATCGTCTCTGACTTTACATCTACAAGGTAGACCAACTAGGAAGGAGTGTCTAATAGAGTGGACAGTATTATTATTATTATTAAAAAACTCCAGCAGCGCTGCTGTGTCTGATCCACTCATACCAACACAACACACACTAACACACCACCACCATGTCATTGTAAATGCAGTGCTGAGAATGATCCACCACTTAAATAATACCTACTCTGTGGTGGTCCTGACCATTGAAGAACAGGGTAAGAGCAGGCTAAAAAAGCATGCAGAGATACAGATGGACTACAGTCAGTAATTGTAGAACTATAAAGTGCTTCTATATGGTAAGTGGAGCTGATAAAATGAACAGTGAGTTTAGAAACAAGGAGGTAGTTTTAATGTTATGGCTGATCAGCGTATAGTAACAATACAATGAACTTTACTTACACAAACTAAATAAATCAACAGACAGACAGTGTTAATATTATAGGAAATAACTACATACCTTAGCGTATAAAGTATTTTCCCATCATTCCATATTCTAAGTAGTTGATTGGGTGTAGTAATCCAATGTGAGTCTGCATTCTTGGAGTTTCTGAAGATTGTATCAGGCACCCAAATAAGTCCAACCATGTTACTGTTTAACGTTAAGATTTTCATTGTGCTGTTGTATCTCAGTCGACTGTCAGTCCATGTCTGAGCGAAGATGATGTCAATCTGGTACTCCTAGAGAGAAAAATGCTGGAATTAATCAAACCTTGTCTGATTTTAACAGCTTTACTCTAACATTGGATAAACAGCAAATATTTATTTAAGTTAAAAAGAAATAAAGTAGAACTTTTATTTTAGGTTATACATTAATAATGGGTCATACCCTCTAAATTGAAACAATAAATAATTTTGAGAATTATCTACAAAACATTGTAGATCTACTTATCTACTATCTACTTAAACATTAAGAAATATTCAAAAATACAAATCCCTTTCAAATGTTAGCATTTTTTATAATGTTCTACAAAATGACATTAAATTAGTTAGTGTTTCATCCTGCAGAAATGGAAGCTTGAGCTGAATCCTCATACACATCAGACACCTTTTCAAGCAAGCAAGCAAGCACACACACACACACACACACACACACACACACACCTTACCCTACCTGATGATTGCCTCTGTATGATCTTCATGATAACATCATGCATTTCTATCCATTATTCTACCTGAGAGCTTCTATGTAATATACACTGATCAGCCATAACATTAAAACCAGCTTCACTTACCATATAGAAGCACGTAGTAGTTCTACAATTACTGACTGTAGTCCATCAGTTTCTCTACATACTTTTTAAACCTGATTTAACTGTTCTTCAATAGTCAGGACCCCCACAGGGCCACCACAGAGCAGGTATTATTTAGGTGGTGGATCATTCTCAGTACTGCAGTGACACTGACATGGTGGTGGTGTGTTAGTGTGTGTTGTGCTGGTATAAGTGGATCAGACAGAGCAGTGCTGCTGGAGTTTTAAAACACCGTGTCCACTCACTGTCCACTCCTACCTAGTTGGTCCACCTTGTAGATGTAAAGTCAGAGACGATCGCTCATCTATTGCTGCTGTTTCAGTTGGTCATCGTCTAGACCTTTATCAGTGGTCACAGGATGCTGCCTATGGGGCACTGTTGGCTGGATATTTTTGGTTGGTGGACTATTCTCAGTCCAGCAGTGACAGTGAGGTGTTTAAAAACTCCATCAGTGCTGCTGTGTCTGATCCACTCATACCAGCACAACACACACTAACACACCACCACCATGTCAGTGTCACTGCAGTGCTGAGAATGATCCACCACCTAAATAATACCTGCTTTGTAGTGGTCCTGTGAGAGTCCTGACCATTGAAGAACAGCATGAAACTAAGGGGGCTAACTAAGTATGCAGAGAAACAGATGGACTACAGTCAGTAAATGTAGAACTACAAAGTGCTCTATATAGTAAGTGGAGCTGATAACATGGACAGTGAGTGTAGAAACAAGAAGGTGGTTTTAATGTTATGGCTGATCAGTGTATATTTCCATAACAGACATAAAAAGCAGAGATTTTTTTATCTGTACCATTTGGTCACTTTGACCTGCTAGGTCAGAATCATCTTTGGTTTAGTTTAATAAGAACCATAAAAGTTAGCTGAACACCCCAAACAGCGAGCACAACTGAACACACCACCGTTTTCCCCGAGCTCTTAGACCACTTTACTGTCGGCACTCTCCCACACATCACATACATTTTACAGCACCTGCAGCATGTCCTCCGAGACTCTTACAAAATATGTTGGTAAAACAGGCCTGAGGCTTTTCATGTCACGCCCCTGAGGATCGCTGAGCCGCTCATGGAATCCTGATTCAGCTAAATAATACATGTAGCTCAAAACCCTGGCTTGCACTTTCATATGGGAACATGGAGCATAAATGCTTAATCTGAACAATCTTATATATTATAGAAGGATACAGAAATACTGACATTTTACCTAAGGTGTTTTGTTATGACATTTTAACATTTTTTATGAGTGTCGTACATCTGACAAAACATGCTAACTACACGGTTAGAAGAATATTTACATGTGACATATTTTATTTTAAATACACTATATTGCCAAAAGTATTCACTCACCCATCCAAATAATTGAATTTCAGTTGTGAAATTTTCTCGCTACTAAATATTCCACAGTCGACCGTCAGTGGTAGTATAACAAAGTGGAAGTGATTGGGAACGACAGCAACTTGGCCACAAAGTGGTAGGCCACGTGGTGTCAGCGGATACTGAGGTGCATAGTGCGCAGAGGTCGCCAACTTTCTGCAGAGTCAATCGCTACAGACCTCCAAACTGTATGTGGCCTTCAGAATAGCTCAAGAACAGTGTGTAGAGAGCTTCATGGAATGGGTTTCCATGGCCGAGCAGCTGCATCCAAGCCTTACATCACCAAGCGCAATGCAAAGCGTCGGATGCAGTGGTGTAAAGCACACCGCCACTGGACTCTAGAGCAGTGGAGACGTGTTCTCTGGAGTGACGAATCCCGCTTCTCCATCTGGCAATCCAATGGATGAGTCTGGGTTTGGAAGTTGCCAGGAGAACAGTACTTGTCTGACTGCATTGTGCCAAGTACAAAGTTTGGTGGAGGGGGATTATGGTGTGGGGTTGTTTTTCAGGAGTTGGGGCTCCCTTAGTTTGGATGGCAGAGATGAGATTCGATACAGATATGATGTATTCGAAATCCCAGCTCTGGTGCGCTAGTGTGTGTTTTTACTGCTGGGCCACCTGAGCGGTGGGACGCATGTGACATAAGTTAACATAGCTGTCAATACCATTCGCAAAACCATAACACAGAAAGTTAGATGTTAATATGGGGAAACACCCTGGACAGGTTGGCAGTCTATTAAAAGTTTTATATTTTTAAGTAATCTGACGGCATGTCTTTGGACTGTGGGAGGAAACCAAAGCTTCTAAAAGAAACTCGCAAAGACACAGGGAGAACATGCAAACTCCACACAGAAAGGACCCGAACTGCATCACCTGGGAATCAAACCCAGGACTTTCTTCCTATCAGCCACCGTGCCACCGCAGGTTCATTTCAATTTAAAGAAATCCACAAATAAATAAAAAATCCACAGAGATTTTATCCTTTAAGATTGAATTAATTCCTTTGTTGTTACAAACTCTCCTCTTTCCTTTCAATACACTTATCTCTTTTCATTGAGCCCAGTCCATGATTAATGGTGGGTGTCACATATCCGCCTTACTTTCTAGCATGCCTGTCAGCCATTTGACCTTTAGTGATCTTTCCACAACAGTGTGCTCCCTCATTTTAATACTGCTCTCATTTAGCGATAAGCACGGACGCCGTCGGGCCATAATGGTGACCTTTTGTGCTAAGCTCTAAAGAAAGTTCATAAAAAACAGCATCACCTCAAGCTCAATCACCATTCAGGAGAGGAAACATCGAACGATATACTGATCATTTGGCGTACTATTACAGCTGGTAAATGCATGACTTGGTGTTCGTCCTGACATCCTGACAATACAGTTTTAATTGTGGAGCTATTGTAGACCCAGGTGTGTTTCTTTTTTAAACTATGTCCTATCAATTGCAACAGCTGGATCCCAGTTGAGATACAGACACACTTCAGGTTTAATTAGAGTGAACAGGATGCACCTGATCACCATTTGGAGTGCCACATCACAGGGTCTGAATTATTACAGAATAAGATATTTAAATGTTTTTAATGCATTTAAAAAAAATAGATATTTTGTTATGTTCTTATGGTTGATTATGTGTAAATTTATTTATTGGTAAAAAAGGCAAAATTTGCATGAAAAAAATAAGCTTTTCTGACCAAAGTGTTCAGTCTCACACAGATCTATTATAGTTTAAGCATAATAAGGCCTATTCTGAATTGAATTATAATTACAATTAAGTCACATATTGTTTATTGCTTGGTATAAAACTGATAACATCAGAATCAGAATGAGAATACTTTATTGATCCCAGAGGGAAATTGCAGGATGAAATGAAACATATTTTCATTTAACTGTAATTTTAATTTAATCAGAATTGTTTAATCATGAGACTTTACTAAAAGGCAAAAGTATTTATTTAATTCTGTAACAACTTCGATTACCATGCAGTCTAGAATGGTCATCTTTAAGTTATAAGAAAGATTAGTTATTATAATCAGCTTCATCTAAATAAGCTTTGCAGTGTTAGTTAAGTCATAATTATGTCAACGGTTTATCATTTGCACTGCATAATTATAACACAAGCATTACGAGTGCTGATGGTTGTCTAACTGTTATTGCTCAGAACTTTTTGAGCTCTTCTAGTGCTTTTTCAGGTGCCAAATCTATGAAGCTTTAAGCTTGTGACATGTTGTTTTATTTCCTTGACCTGATTTGTGCCTTGCTATTAGTTGATTGCAGAGATCCTTGAAATGCATGACTTGGTGTTTGTCCTGACATTCTGACAATGCAGTTTTAATTGTGGAGCTATTGTAGACCCAGGTGTGTTTCTTTTTTAAACTATGTCCTTTCAATTGCAACAGCTGGATCCCAGTTGAGATACAGACACACATCAGGTTTAATTAGAGTGAACAGGACGCACCTGATTACCATTTGGATTGCCACAGCAAGGGTTTGAATTAATACAGAATAAGATATTTAAATGTTTTTAATGCATTTAAAAAATACATATTTTGTTATGTGCTTATAGTTGATTATGTGTAAATTTATTGGTAACAAAAGACAAAATCTGCATTAAAAAACAAGCTTTCCTGACCAAAGTGTTCAGTCTCACACAGATCTATTATAGTTTAAGCATAATAAGGCCTATTTTGAATTGAATTATAATTACAATTAAGCCACCTATTGTTTATTGCTTGGTATAAAACTGGCAACATATTTTCCTTTTAATTGTAATTTTGATTTAATCAGAATTGTTTAATCATTAGACTTTGCTAAAAGTCAAAAGTATTTATTTAATTCTGTAACAACTTTGATTACCATGCAGTCTAGAATGGTCATCTTTTAGTTATAACAAAGATTAGTTATTCTAATTAGCTTCATCTAAATAAGCTTTGCAGTGTTAGTTAAGTCATAATTATGTCAACGGTTTATCATTTGCACTGCATAATTACAACACAAGCATTACGACTTCAAGTAGTTTTAAGAGAAGCACTACATGACTAATGTATATTAGACTTAATGCAATTTAGCTCCCGCTTCTTATCTGAGTGAACTCTAATTCCTGTCCCATTAAATGTAATGATGTAAATCTATTAAATTCTATTTCAGCAGGGAAATATTTCCATATTTAATTTTGAAATCATGAAGGACTGGGAGGAATATAAGTAATAAGAGCGAACAGCGTGGGCCGAATTCTGGCCTGTAAGGAGTCATTTTCTGCTCAAGTTCCTGTCATGCTTTTAAATGACCTTCAACCAGATGAATAATTTCCCCAAGTAGAGATCCGAGTATCTCCCTCATCTAGTGAAATCAGAAAGAGCAAAGTGGTACCACAGAGCCTGACAGAGACGTCATATCATATAAAATAACGATATGGCTCTGCTGATTTGTATGCACCACAAAGATGGAGGGAAATTCATTCAGCCCTTTCACTCCCACAGCTCTAATTAAATTCCTTGTGCCATTTATCACTGTATGGGAGAAAACTAAAAAAAAAAACCCTAAAGCTAAACTAAAGCCCAGATGTATAAGGGATACGACAAACAGATATAGAATATGCCACCTATTTAAACATTTGGAGCACTGTGGCATATCTCTGGTGGCTGATTTGCATAACAAGAAACAAAGTTTGTGTGATAACTGCTGAGCATGCATTCAGGGAAGTAAAGTAACTGCTAAGCATATTAAGGGGAGATGTACCCGTAACTACAGTATTATGAGGCAAGACGATCTATAGGGGCTACACAGGAGCACCAAGTGTTGCTTTTTTTTTTTGCGCACTCAATTTTGCCTTCCGCTGCTGAGAGATGCCAGATTGCATCCGAGGAGAGCATGTCGCTGTACATGCCTCTTTCGACACGTGCACAGCCTTCCTCTTCTCGCCCCTGTATTCTGCACAGGCGTCTCTTCCGCCAATCAGGGTCCTTACACAGCGTATGAAGACCCACCCACCCACACATAGTCTGGCCCCCACCCTGCAGATAAGGTGGCCAATTAGTATCTGCTGCAGGCACTGCCAATTATGCCCGCTAGATGGCACCCAGCCGACCGGTGGCAACACCGAACCGGGGAGTTCAGAAACTTGGTGCTGGTGTGCAAGCGGAAAATCCTGCTGCGTCACCTGGGCGGCCGTGTTGCTTTATTTTTGTTAATTGTTGTACTTATGTACAACATCCATGCTGGCGGAGAAGTAACCAAGACCAGCACATGTACCCTTCAACTTGTGTGAAGCCATTGGTAATGATGTTACCATAGTGCATAATAAATAAGCATCTTAAGTGCTTTTTTCTTGGATAAAGTTGTGCCACCACCATTTACCAAAAGTTTAAATATTTAAAGGTTACTAAAGTTTTAGAGCAAAAAAAAAATTAACAGAACTGAAAGATTTTCTTCCTGAAAAATGTTGAATATCAAAACTCAAAACCATCAAAATAATAATTACCTACGGGAGGCAAAAGTTCAACTATTTAAATAAACCATTTAGCTATTTTCCCTGGAGTTTATCCAACAATTGGAGGCAGCTATTCCACATGCATTTTTATCCTAGCAATTTTAGATCTTTATCCATACTAAAGTAGACACTCTTCAGGGCAAATTAAATGCAGCTCTAGCCATAATAACTTCTTTATTCTACTTTATTCTACCACTTCTGAAATCCTCCACATGTCTTTTATATTAGAACTGCATAATACACCAATCAGCCATAACATTAAAACCACCTCCTTGTTTCTACACTCACTGTCCATTTTATCAGCTCCACTTACCATATAGATGAACTTTGTAGTTCTACTATTACTGACTGTGGTCCATCTGTTTCTCTACATACTTTTTTTAGCCTTTCACCATGTTCTTCAATGGCCAGGACCCCCACAGAGCAGGTATTATTTAGGTGGTGGATCATTCTCAGCACTGCAGTGACAATGACATGGTGGTGGTATGTTAGTGTGTGTTGTGCTGGTATGAGTGGATCAGACACAGCAGCGCTGCTGGAGTTTTTAAATACCGGATCCACTCACTGTCCACTCTATTAGACACTCCTACCTAGTTGGTCCCCCTTGTAGATGTAAAGTCAGAAACAATCGCTCATCTATTGCTGCTGTTTGAGTTGGTCATCTTAGGCCTTCATTAGTGGTCACAGGACACTGCCCACTAGGAGCTGTTGGCTGGATATTTTTGGCTGGTTGACTATTCTCAATCCAGCAGTGACAGTGAACAACACACTCTAACACACCACCACCATGTCAGTGTCACTGCAGTGCTGAGAATGACCCACCACCCAAATAATACCTACTCTGTAGTGGTCCTGTGAGAGTCCTGACCATTGAAGAACAGCATGAAAGGGGGCTAACAAAGCATGCAGAGAAACAGATGAACTACAGTCAGTAATTGTAGAACTACAAAGTGCTTCTATATGGTAAGTGGAGCTGATAACATGGACAATGTGTGTAGAAACAAGGAGGTGGTTTTAATGTTATGGCTGATCAGTGTAAGTGCTTAGCAGAATGGTCTAACAGTTACCTAACTTTTACCTAGACGCAAAAGTTAAATTATTTAAAATAGCTATTTTGTACAAAGAACTGAAGTAAAAGTAACCACGTACACACAGTAGCCCTAAATAAACAGAGTTAATCAGTCGGTAGGGAATCTCTGAGCTCCAGGTATGTGCTACTGGTCTCACAAGGCTTACTAATGTGCTTCTATCAACCTTATTTATTACACAACACAACTACAAAAATACATGTGAGACCCCAAAAGCAGGTAATAACTAAAACTCTGAAAATACAATTTTTCATGGAAACAAATGAAGTCCCAGTGATACGGTGCAATCTAACATTGTCCTGATCATACTTATCTATCACACTACTGCTGCTGAGCTTTTTATACCAGTAAGAAATCACTTTTCCAGCATATTTAATGTATCATACTGGACACCATGCTGCTGTGTGCGCTCAGTTTAAGCCAGTCGTCATTAAATCATGGTGCAATCAAAAGAAAAACAATCAGTTCTGAATAGGTCATCACATTATCCATCATGATCACATTTACCCCCACAGCTGCCAAGTCTATGGATCATAAGAAAGTGTGGACAGTAAAAAACTGTATTCATTTGCTTTATGACTACATGCACAATTTAATTCGCACATACAGTGTATCACAAAAGTGAGTACACCCCTCACATTTCTGCAGATATTTAAGTATATCTTTTCATGGGACAACACTGACAAAATGACACTTTGACACAATGAAAAGTAGTCTGTGTGCAGCTTATATAACAGTGTAAATTTATTCTTCCCTCAAAATAACTCAATATACAGCCATTAATGTCTAAACCACCGGCAACAAAAGTGAGTACACCCCTAAGAGACTACACCCCTAAATGTCCAAATTGAGCACTGCTTGTCATTTTCCCTCCAAAATGTCATGTGATTTGTTAGTGTTACTAGGTCTCAGGTGTGCATAGGGAGCAGGTGTGTTCAATTTAGTAGTACAGCTCTCACACTCTCTCATACTGGTCACTGAAAGTTCCAACATGGCACCTCATGGCAAAGAACTCTCTGAGGATCCTAAAAGACGAATTGTTGCGCTACATGAAGATGGCCAAGGCTACAAGAAGATTGCCAACACCCTGAAACTGGGCTGCAGCACAGTGGCCAAGATCATCCAGCGTTTTAAAAGAGCAGGGTCCACTCAGAACAGACCTCGTGTTGGTCGTCCAAAGAAGCTGAGTGCACGTGCTCAGCGTCACATCCAACTGCTGTCTTTAAAAGATGGGCGCAGGAGTGCTGTCAGCATTGCTGCAGAGATTGAAAAGGTGGGGGGTCAGCCTGTCAGTGCTCAGACCATACGCCGCACACTACATCAAATTGGTCTTCATGGCTGTCACCCCAGAAGGAAGCCTCTTCTGAAGTCTCTACACAAGAAAGCCCGCAAACAGTTTGCTGAAGACATGTCAACAAAGGACATGGATTACTGGAACCATGTCCTATGGTCTGATGAGACCAAGATTCATTTGTTTGGTTCAGATGGTCTCAAGCATGTGTGGCGGCAATCAGGTGAGGAGTACAAAGATAAGTGTGTCATGCCTACAGTCAAGCATGGTGGTGGGAATGCCATGGTCTGGGGCTGCATGAGTGCAGCAGGTGTTGGGGAGTTACATTTCATTGAGGGACACATGAACTCCAATATGTACTGTGAAATACTGAAGCAGAGCATGATCCCCTCCCTCCGGAAACTGGGTCGCAGGGCAGTGTTCCAGCATGATAATGACCCCAAACACACCTCTAAGACGACCACTGCTTTATTGAAGAGGCTGAGGGTAAAGGTGATGGACTGGCCAAGCATGTCTCCAGACCTAAACCCAATAGAACATCTTTGGGGCATCCTCAAGCGGAAGGTGGAGGAGCGCAAAGTCTCGAATATCCGCCAGCTCCGTGATGTCGTCATGGAGGAGTGGAAAAGCATTCCAGTGGCAACCTGTGAAGCTCTGGTAAACTCCATGCCCAGGAGAGTTAAGGCAGTTCTGGGAAATAATGATGGCCACACAAAATATTGACACTTCAAGAACTTTCACTAAGGGGTGTACTCACTTTTGTTGCCGGTGGTTTAGACATTAACGGCTGTATATTGAGTTATTTTGAGGGAAGAATAAATTTACACTGTTATATAAGCTGCACACAGACTACTTTTCATTGTGTCAAAGTGTCATTTTGTCAGTGTTGTCCCATGAAAAGATATACTTAAATATCTGCAGAAATGTGAGGGGTGTACTCACTTTTGTGATACACTATACTTAGATAGGAATCAATTCCTCACTGCCAACAGCTCATTTACAAAAAAAAAAAAAAAAAATCCAGGAGTTTATCCAATAATTGAAAGCAGCTATTTTATATGCAATTTTATCTTAGTGATCTTGGATCTTTGTTCATGTTAAAGTAGACACTCTTCAGGGTAAGTTAAATGCAGCTGTAGTTATAATAACTTCTATATTATTTATTAACATTTGTTATTAACAGCAGATATGAACATATTTACCATATTAGTATGCGTACATAGCCCATTTTATAGCCCTAATAGCCATACATTTGCCTAATTACATTTGTGTATTCTGAAATCCCCCACATGTAAATAAATGACTAGGGAATTTATCATTCATGTTATCTCTTATTTATACCACAGTAAAGCAGAAAGCCATAAATGGTACACTAAAAGTGTTACATATACATACCTCACCATAAACATCATGGATAATCCATTTAATACCATCGACTATTATAAAAGTTACCCCCCCCCCCTACACAAATGGCTATAACAATAACACTAGGACACTGGCAGATTAGTTCTGAGCACTTTACTGATGATGATAGTCTAATTCATGTATTATTTATTTATTGTTTTAGAGACTATAGTGGAAAGCAAGAATACACTACAGACTTGGGGTAGAGGGGTGAGGGGCACTCCATGTCAGGGCTCAGTTTTTCATTCCTATGGCAATGTAGAATTGCACATCCAACTGCTGACAGATAGATAGATAGATAGATAGATAGATAGATAGATAGATAGATAGATAGATAGATAGATAGATAGATAGATAGATAGATAGATAGATAGATAGATAGATGGATGGATGGATGGATGGATGGATGGATGGATGGAATGGATGGATGGATGGATGGATGGATGGATGGATGGATGGATGGATGGATAAGTAGATAGATAGATAGATAGATAGATAGATAGATGGATGGATGGATGGATGGATGGATGGATGGATGGATGGATGGATGGATGGATGGATGGATGGATGGATGAATAAGTAGATAGATAGATAGATAGATAGATAGATAGATAGATAGATAGATAGATAGATAGATAGATAGATAGATAGATAGATAGATAGATAGATAGATGGATAGGTGGATGGGTGGATGGATAAGTAGATAGATAGATGGATGGACGGATGGATGGATGAATGGATGGATGGATGGATGGATGGATGGATGGATGGATAAGTAGATAGATAGATAGATAGATGGATGGATGGATGGATGGATGGATACTTTAGATACTTCACTAAAATTAAAAATTGATGATGAGATGAGATGAACTGTAGACAAAACCTACAAATCCAGGCCGCTGCCAATGCCAAACAAAATATTGCAACATACAGAAGATTTAATTACCAAAACTGTGCTCTTTATAATCAACCTGTATTGCCTTTTCTGTGCTTGTTTAAAAGAAAGACCCGGCCGCAAGCGGAAATCCACAACTAAGAAATTTTCTAGAGAAAAACACTGCACCCAACAAGGAATTGACTATGTAAAGTTAAATAATATGGATGGGCTACTGACCCACCTTAACCCCTCTGTGGGTCTCTACACTTGATTTCTCTATACAGAATTATTAGGAGTGCCTGTGGAAATCTGTGCCCTAAACGCTCACCTAAAGCTCCTCTCTAGTTTAGGGCAGGATCCCCACATGACCACTGCTGACCATTATAATTATGATTTAGTTGAAGCAGAATTTGCTGTTATTTTGAGTGGTGACCCATTTTTAGAACAGCATTGTTATTTACACAGTAGTGTTTGCTGTGCATTGCTAAGCTGCTCTCTTTATCAGCACAAAACAACAACCATGTCACTACAGCATCAATGTACTGTGTTACGATTCAAGATTCAAAGTAGCTTCATTGGTAGGACTGTAATTTGGGCAATAGTGCCAAAGCATTACAACAATAACAACAAAAGTAAGTGTAAGTGATACTCTCGGTCTCTCAGGGTAGCAAAGGGGGCTTATTCATTCATTCATTCATTGTCTGTTTTACTACCGCCTTATTCTGGTCAGGGTTGTGGTGGGTCTGATTCACTGGGCGAAAGTAGGTAATACCCCAGGGCAGATACACACACACACACACACACACACATTTACACACAGTCTCACACTTATGGCACTTTTAGTAGCTCCAGTTAACCTGACTGCATGTCTTTGGACTTGTTGGAGGAAACTGGAGCACCCGGAAAAAACCCAAGTGGACACAGGGAGAACATGCAAACTTCGCACAGAAAGGATCCTGGCTGCACAGGTGGAAAATCAAACCCAGACCCTTTCTGCTGGAAAGCTACGGGGATAACCACTGCGCCACAGTTCCACCCCCGCTTCACATTATTAAATGTCTAATAAGCCTCTGTTGTCGCTATGTTGGAAGCAAGTTAGCAATGGGTGTGGCTGAAGCACCTCGATATTTAGGAGGGGTGTCCACACACCTTTGGTCATGTAGTTTATGTTCCAAATTTATCTAAGTCTGCAGTGTGGAGGGAAAGTTGCATGTTAATGTTAGCCGCATGCACTGACCTGGAAAAATGTGGTTAGAAAGTGGAGATATTTTATTATATTATGTCTGATCTTCTTTGATCTTATAAGTAGGACTGCAGGCACCCTGGGATTTTCTTATACAGGTGAGATCACAGTGCAAATTCCCTGTGAGAGAAACGAGAAATGTCCTTCCTTGTATGTATGTGACGAATATGCAGTAACTTCTCTGCTTTTTCTATTTTGTCTTTTTTACTTTACCATCCCACAGTCCCCTCTATCTGTCCTCTATCTACAATTGTCTACCACACTATATCTTCTGCCTCGTGTATATCATTTATCTTCTTCCTACATGTTATCTTTCTCATATCTTTCCTACACTGCTATCTTCCTATCTCTCCGTCTGTCTTAGTCCCTTACATTCACCCACATGTCCTACTTAGTACCTCTCTTATGTTTTCTGTGCCATGATGCCCCGCTCACTCCCCTCCAGCATCCCCCGTTCTGCCTATATCTCATCTTACTCAGAGCACAATCTTCCAACAATCTTTCAACCACAGCGCTCCACTGAGGCAAAGATAATAAACTAGTGTGCTGCTCTTCTTCAAAATGCTGATCCCTCTTGAATAGATCTAATGTGATTGTATGAGGGCTTTTTTTGCATCACCATTAAAGTGGGTCACTAAATGCTGCCAATTTGTAATCACGTTCCAGAGCTGTGTGCCAGAACTAGCCTTAGTTTCAAGCTCCAGGGAGGAATAAATAAAGTGACCTGGCTTGTCTACATGCATTTCCTTTTGTCCTGGACCCTTTGACATGCAAAAAATATTGAGCTTAGTGCTGCAATTTACTTTTTTAAATTAAATTTAATTTCGATTTTTTAATGCATTTTCTCCCATTTTAGCGTAGTCAATTTATCTTCCGCTGCTGGGGGATCCCTGATTACAGTCGAGGTGGGTATATTGCTGCTCACGCCTCCTCTGACCCGCACGCAGCCCTTAGCGGAACACTTTTTCACCCATGCACTCTGCACAGGCGCCTCTCTATCTGCCAATCCTTAGACAGCGTTTGAAGACCCCACCCACATAGTCCGGTCATCCTGCCCTGCAGGCACTGCCAATTATGCCTGCTAGATGGCGCCCAGGCAACGGCGAGTTTCGAACCAAGGAGTTCAGAATCTCGGCACTGATGTGCTAGTGGAATATCCCGCTGTGCCACCTGGGCGCCTAGCGCTGCAATTTAGTGACCAACGCCTTACTTCTTACTAACAGGTGTATATTAATATAACGAGAGGAAACCAGAGTAATTTCTTTTTCTATCGCCCCTCTTTTACTCCACCCTTGTAGTACTTTCAGTAATACTAGGTGCATTTTAACATCATGCAAAATGAAAAATGTCTCATGAGGAGCTCGTTTTACACCTACCTGCTTTCATCAGCAAGAAATTAAACATGAAAAATAAGAATCAGCAGGAAACCCAGAACGATTAAATCTAAATGGAATTGGGAGCATGCAAGGTTAACCTGATGTTTGTGCAATGAATTGACATAGGAACCCAAATTATTTTATTTTACATATTATTGTTATTATTATCATTATAATTATTATCATCATTATTATTATTAATAATATTATTATTACTATTTTTATTATTATTATTATCATTATCATCATTATTATTAGTATTATTACTATCATTCTTATTATAATAATAATTATTATTATCATTATTATTATTGTTATTATTATTATCATTATTAAAATTATTATTATTATTGTTATTATTATTATTATTATACATACCTAGTGTTCCCATTCCTATGTGTGGGACTGCTGAGGCATGTAAGCTGTTTCCTCTTATGGTAGCGTGGTTGTGTAGAGGAATAGGTTCACCTTGAAGAGATCAGGCTGTACTCCAAAATGGATTTTATGCCCCCAAATGGGATGTTTTATTAGCACCACCATACACGAAAAAGAGAAAAGAAAAACTGTGCAAAAAGAAAACTAAACAAATTAAAATCAACAAATACCCTTTGGGATTATTACAGCTTATTTAGCCTCAATTAGCAATCCCTTTTATAGTTATCTGACTTTAATAGCAGTCAGGTTTAAGGTAGTAGCACCCTGGCCACCCTTTCACAGCATGCATCATCCACCATTTTAAACTGTCCCATTTTCCCTCCATTTAACCCCTAAACCCCGCCCCTACTTCGCAGGACTGAACTGGTGGGGTTACATAGATATATCCATATATAACTAAAACAAACACAAACACAATACACATACCATTCACCATATCACCACATCCCATTTACCGGTAAATATATTCTGCTCTGGATATCCATACTTATCCGCTAGTTGACTCTACTTTGCAGACTCCTGGCAGCTACCCTCCCCCTTTCTACAACATGGCTGTGGGCTCTCTCGGCCAGTATAAAGGAAGCCCTGGAAGGTGCCGGCTCTTTCCCTAAGGAGCTGTATAGTAAACAATCTGAGGTAAGTAACTGTGCACACTTATATACATATATACATAACCTAGGTTTATTCACAGTGTTTCTTCAGAATCTTGGGGATGAGGCAGGCTATCTGACCTCATCACACTATGCTTATTATTATTATTAATATTGTTATTACTATGTATATATTACTATGGTTAGAATATACCATCATAATGCTGGCAAGGTCTGAGATTTGGCAACAGCATTAGGATCTTTCTCCCCCCCTCATTTGATTACGTACCCTAACTGTTTGCCTGCGTATTTGTCAGTTACTTATTCTCAATTCTTTCCTCACTGTACTGCTGACTAATAAAACTGATTGTTACAGTTGATAAAACTAGAAAAAAAGGTCAGAACTCATTTTATTAACTTAGCTGATTGAGCATCATCTGTTTAAATTAGAACAGAGGAGATTGTGCTGTTTTCTCATGACCACAGATTCTATTAATGGTTAAAAGTCTTAATCCTAAAGTACAGTACATGATCAAAAGGTGGTCTGACAATTCCAGAAGTCAAAATGATCCCAAATTTGAATAAATAGTCCTAATGTCACAAGCAGGTCTCATAATCCACTGCTGTAACTTCTGATTTTTTTGATTCAGCTCTGACCTACTTGCTTATGTTTGAAAAATGACTTCTCAGCTTATACTTACCCTCACATGATGTGAAATGTCTTAACGCCTGTTATGTACATGATAGACATTTTGTCTGGACACAATATCACATCCATATATGTGTACAAAGCTTACAAAGCATCTTATTTGGAAAGCATGACCAGGGTTAGGACCCCATTCAGCCTGAATGGGTACTGATTTAAAAATAAGGGTTGTCTTGCAGTCAGAGTTCCAATTCATCACTGGACATGGCTGAGCTGAGAACAAAGCTGGTCCTCACAAACCAAACACAATAAAATAAAGCATTTATTTATCTAGAATGTTACTCTATACTGTACAATTTAGACTTTTCTATCACCGGAAATTACTGGCAAAAACAGCAGTGTAGACCTTTATTACTGTTATATAACTATTTAAAGTTTTATATTACAGAATTGTCTGTAATGTGTCTAGGCTTAAGGCTTTGAGTTATTATTTTATTCAAAACATCTGAATCCAGTGTTGCAGACAAAACAAAGTTGCAGCTAACTGAAACTTAAATTAAATATTTTTGCCAACTTTAACCTTTATCTTATTAACCTTTACGTTATTAAAATTTCAAATAAATCTGTCAGTTACGTAGTAACATTTTTTTTTTTGCCAAAGAGTAATAAATGCTACTTACTTTATGCTTGCACAAAGAACAAACTAATAAAGACACCAGGTCTTAAATTACATCATTACATACATTACAATCATTATGAACAGCAATAATTGGAGTGCTATGTACATTTACCATCCATTTTAGTAGGTTTACCTACCTGGTAGGTACATACAATGACTTTTATAAGCAAAACCTTTCATATATTCACAATTGCTCTGTACAACTTGTCATGCTTTTCTACACAATCAATCAATAAGAGACCAGATGATATTGAGCACTATTAACAATAATATGCAATGATAAGTCACTGCGATCCTTAAAAACCCCAACAACACTGCTGCACCTAATTAACTCATACTAATCCAACACCTATTACAATATTAGTGTCATTGCCATGCTAGGAATTGTCCTCTGCGCCAAAGACTTTTCAAAGGCTCTTTCCATTGATAGATGGGTTGAAGAAAAGTGTGTCCCACAAGGTTTTACTCAGGCTAACAAAGACTAAGGAAGCTAAGAGAACAGCAGCAATCACCTGGGATGAGATACACTGAAAGCATTAACAAGAGTTACAGAATAAAATGCACCAGAATCTGGAGTTTAAAGTATGAGCTTAAGAACATCATAACAAATGTGAAGTATGACGGTGGAAACATCATGAAAAGAGGCTGCTTCTCTGTAAACATAGGCATTACACATAAAAAAAATGAATAAAGTGATGTACAAAGGGTATATTACAGACATTTTACCAAGATAACATCTGGAAACTATATAAAATAAAATTGAAAATAAATGAAGACAGGCTCCATTTATTTGTTTATTCGTTCATTAATTCATTCATTAATAAATAAATAAATCTCCTGCATTACACTCAATACAATTACTTCGGAGTTCATTAGAGAAAATGTTGGTACCTTCGACAATTAAAGACAATTTGCCAGGAGAAATTGGTAAAAAATAAACTACAGTCCTGCAAAAAGCTAATTATTTTACACTGTGGTAGTCTTAATACTGTAATTGCCAACAGCAGATTAGCAAAAAAGTGTTAATGGTGTTAATTTGTGGTGTTCAATTAAAAACATTTTTGCTTATTAGTTTCATTTAAAATATTTGTTTTATGCTTAAAAATACAGAGGTGTTAGTTTGAGTGGTAATGCATTAAAAAAATATGAGTCACAAAAACAGTAGCAGTTACATGGTGCTGGTTTGAGCTGACCATGCATGACTACATTAAAATAAATACGGCTTTATAAACAACATAAAATAAGCATGTGGCACAGCAGGTAGTGTGGATGGCACACAGCTCAAGAGACCTAAGTTTAAACCTTTTACAAACCTTATTACTGTTTTGGAGGAGTTTTCCTTCTACCTCACTCACTCACTTTCTTAACCGCTTATCAAATTAGGGTCATGGGGGGGGCTGGAGCCTATCCCAGCTTTTCAATGGGCGCAAGGCACACAGTAACACACTGGATGGGGCGCCAGTCCATCGCAGGGCAGACACACACACACACACACAGCCATTCACCTATAGGGCAATTCAGTGTCTCTAATTAACCTGACTGCATGTTTTTAGACTGTGGGAGGAAACCGAAACTCCCGGAGGAAACCCACACAGACATGGGGAAAACTCTGCACAGAAAGGACTCGGACCGCCCCGCCCCGCCTGGGGATCGAACTCAGGACCTTCTTGCTGTGAGGCAACAGTGCTACCCACCGAGCCACTTGCCCTTCCTCCTATCTGTTTAGGTTTTAATACTAAGTGCTCAATAATTAAAAAAAGCTAAATATTATAAAAGAATAGCACATTGGTTTTTAAGTGATCTATGGTTCTCCACATGTGCTGTTATGTGTCTAAACACAAACTATTTTGAATTAGTGGGTCTGTGAACTATATGGGTTTTATTCCTGTCAGTTCTCACTTTAGCTCTTCTTACAGTTTCTTACAGGACTCATTACAAAAGTAAAATTCAATTTATTAAAAAAAAAAATAAAAAAAAATAAAGCAAGAAATAATTAGACCATTGACTTCTTCAAGATTGCTTTAATTTAAATGTTTGCTAAGTAATAATGTGCAGTGAACCCTGGTGAAGTTTTAAGGTCATGTTAAATTGATCGTTAAGTTCAGACAGACAGCCATGTGCATACAGAATAATAATATTATAATCAATCACAAGCTGCACTGTACCTGATAAATCATTTAAAATGAAACCATCACAGTGTATTTAACATTTCTTGAGTTCATTTGGCATTTTATTAAAATAAACTTTTAATTTGATTTGTTATGTGTGAACTAAGGAAAAAAAAATGTATGTCAAGGGGACTTATTAGATTTATCAAATTTAATTATTAGACTTCACTCACTCACTCACTCACTCACTTTCTTAACCACTTATCCAATTAGGGTCATTTGGGGGGGTTGGATGTGCTGGAGCCTATCCCAGCTTTTCAATGGACACAAGGCATACAGTAACACCCTGGATGGGGGGCCAGTCCATCGCAGGGCAGACACACACACACACACACATTCACCTTTAGGACAATTCAGTGTCTCCAATTAACCTGACTGCATGTTCTTGGACTGTGGGAGGAAACCGAAGCTCCCGCAGGAAACCCACGCAGACACGGGGAGAACATGCAAACTCCGGACAGAAAGGACCCGGACCGCCACGCCTGGGGATTTAACCCAGGACCTTCTTGCTGTGAGGCGACAGTGCTACCCACCAAGCCACCGTGCCGCCCAATTATTAGACTTAATAAAAGTTACTAGATGTATTAAATGAAAAACACAATATAACAGCAGATGTGACCTTAATATAACCTAATTACATTTAGCACAATTAGTTAAAGTGGAAGCACCAGACCTACAGCAACCCTGATTAAAAATAGTGTTTACTGAAGATTGATTAAATGAATTAGTAATAGTGTTAAGGCTGGCATGGTGGCTCAGTGGGTAGCACTGTTCCCTCAAAGAAGGTCCTGGATTTGATTCCTGGTGGAGCAATCTGAGTTCTTTCTGTGTGGAGTTTGCATGTTCTCCCCGTGTCTGCGTGAATTTCCTCCGGGTGCGCCGGTTTCCTCCCACAGTACAAAGACATGCAGTCAGGTTAATTAGAGATACTACAAATTGCCCTAATTACTGGTGACCTCTCTGGGGTGTTTTTACAAACTAAACTGGACACACTGCAACCCTATATAGCATTAAGTGGTGATAAAACAGACAAAGAATTAATGAATGAATAAAGTGTTGAATGCATGTATTAATAAAATAAATCATTTACAGTCATGTGAAAAAGTTAGGACACCCCATGCAAACATTTGTCAAATGTGTGAACTAAGGAGAAAAACCCTGTTTTATGTTAATAGGACTTATTAGATTTATCAAATTCAATTATTAGATTTATTAAATGAAAAACACAATATAACACAGCAAATCTGACCTTAATATAACCTAATTACATTTAGCACAATTAGTCAAACTGTAAGCACCAGACTTACAAGCAACCCTGATTAAAAATAGTGTTTACTGAAAATTTATAACATATAGTAGTAGGAGACTAGTAGAGACTGGCACAGTGGCGGTGGGTAGCACTGTTCCCACACAGAGAGAAGGTCCTGGATTTGATTCCTAGGTTGAGCGGTCTGGGTCCTCTTTGTGTGGAGTTTGTATGTTCTTCCCGTGTCTGTGTGGGTTTCCTTCGGAAGCTCCAGTTTTCTCCCCCAGATACTACAATTAGCCCTAGGAACTGGCGACCTGTTTGGGGTGTTCTCTACCTTATAGCATAAAGCGGTAAAACAGACAAAGAATTAATGAATAATCAGTGTTGAATCCATGTATTAATTAAATAAATCATAAATCTGTGTTGTCTGAATGTAACAATTAACAGCTCCTACTGTATGTTATGTTCCCAGGTTTATTGTTATTTACACTTACAAGATAAAAGATAAGATTTAACACTGTCCCTTTCTGTTATAGTATCAGTGTTATATCATATAAGTTATGTAGGCTGTATGTATGGAGTAATTTAGCTTCTTGGCCAATGAGATTAAATTCTTCTTTTAGCTCACATGCCCCATGTTTTCTATTATTGATGTGTGTTTTTTCTCTTTTTCTCCAATTTTCCCCCCAATTTTCTTCCCTAATCTTGTCGTATCAGAATACCCTGATTGCCTTACGCTTCACCTCTACCAATACAACCCTCCACTGCTGACTGAGGAGCTTTGCAACTGACACACGCCCTCTCCGACACGTGTGCAGTATCGACTGCATCTTTTCACCTGCATGAGGCGAGTTCATATGCAGATCAGCTTTGTGTACGGAGAGCCACACCCTGATCAGCATTATTCCCCAACTTTGCGCAATCAGCCAGCAGAGATCGTATTTGCACCAGTTATGAGGAACGCTGGTCCGAATAGTCCCACCCTGTGAACAACAGCCAATCGTTGTTCATGTAGCCGCCCAGCCTAGCCGGATGGCAGAGCTGAGATTCGACACGATGTATTCAAAATCCCAGCTCTGGTGGGCTAGCGTATTTTACTGCTGCGCCACCTGAGCGGCCCTATTGATGTGTTTTATGATGATCTATAGACACAGTAGTTTTTTTTCCCCCTTAAGTCATGCTGAATACCTGCCCCATATAACCCCCCCCCCCCCCCCCCTCCCCAACACACACATTTACATTTACATTTTCGGCGACTTATATTACAGTTACAGTATACAGTCTGAGCAATTGAGGGTTAAGGGCCTTGCTCAAGGGCCCAAGAGCAGCAACCTGCCAGTAGTGGGGCTTGAACCAGCGACCTTCTGGTTACTAGTCCAGTACCTTAACCACTAGGCTACGGCTGGCACACACACACACACACACACACACACACATTCTGTAATTACACATTTAATACGTTACACAATGCAGCCAGGATATTTATCAGTGTTTATAGTGGAACCTACTAAGTGATGAGCACTTTAAAGCACATTTCTCTGTAAAAGAAACAGTAAAACAAATTAATAGCTCTGGTTTGCAATCAAACACTCAAAGATTACAGCACGGCCAGTATGCTTTAAACAGCAACATTATGGTCGATTTGCTGTTAATGTGTGTATAATGATCAGGTTGCCGT